>NC_053398.1:91181094-91555587 GCF_905171765.1 Bufo bufo | reverse complement strand
GAAGGGCACTTTTCCGTGCCTCCATTGTTTCCAGTGCTCCAATGTCATCAAAGGGCCCAATGTTTACCACCCACATACCGGACGCTCATATGCAGTTGATGGCTTTTTCACTTGTGAATCAGCCAATGTTATATATCTAATAAAATGTCCCTGTGGGTTGCTTTACATTGGGGAAACTATGCAGAGTGTCAAAGACAGCATTGGAAAACATAAATCCACCATCAGGACGAAAAATTTGCTTTTACCAGTTCCCTCCCATTTTGATAAGTTTCACCATACAGTCGCTCAATTAAAATTCCAGGTGATAGAACAAATTTCTAGACCCAGGCGCGGTGGCGACATCAAAAAATTACTTTTGCGCCGGGAGGCGTACTGGATTCATACCCTTGATACCCTATATCCGAGAGGCCTCAACCGCGACTATGAAATTATGCATATCTGATTTCTTGTAGTGCTATTTTTCTGTTCATCTTATTTTTACTAATTTTCACAACCTTTTTTGCATTATTATTTTTTCTAGACATCTACCATATAAATGAAGGAGTTCCTCAGCTGTATTGGTATTTAACAACATTATTTCATTACGATTGACATGTATCTTGATACCTGTTGCGCTTTTGATTCCTTGATTGACTACCTTGATTTTGTTACCATGTGACCATGTACGTACCGCCCCTATTATGGGCGTTCACATCACTGTGATTTTCCTTTCCTCAATCATTGATACGCATATATATATGAGTTGCTGAACATGTATATTTATCTGTTGAGAAAGGCAATTGAGCCGAAACGCGTCCCTTTGATGGACTATTGTTACAGGCAATAAAACTTTGCAAGCATTGATGACTCGTCTGCTGGGATCTTTCTTTTCATCACACGTGGTAATTATCCTATCCCGTGCGGCGAGCACCTCAGCGTGTGCCGGCCAACTTCTTGTTAGATATACTGTCACGACCGCTATCCCAGCAGCAGTCGTGACGCACCAGACGGAGGGGAAGGGGGACCCTTATCTACGGATGGGAATAGTATGGCCACCCCTGACTAACCCTAAGCTGGCACCTGTCTGCCCTGATACCCTAGACGGGGTGTGAACCCGTGCGGCGAGCAGGATGCCTAAACCCTCAGT
Organism: Bufo bufo; assembly: GCF_905171765.1. NCBI lineage: Eukaryota > Metazoa > Chordata > Amphibia > Anura > Bufonidae > Bufo > Bufo bufo. The sequence goes on along the minus strand of NC_053398.1, from coordinate 91,554,461 downwards.
CACCCTACCAAGCCTAGAGTGGGGAAAGGCCGATGGGAGCACTAGTCACCATCACTCATGTCTAGGAAGACAGAGAAGGCGATCCCAATCACGACAGTCCACGCCGGACAAGAGCTCAACAGCAACACCATCAAACGATCTCCTTCAAAGGTCAGAATAGAACTGGAAGTAAGGACTATATCTGGCAATGACTGCAAGTGAAACTGAAACTAATATAGTAGCTGGGAGTGGCAGACAGGACTCACTTGAGAAGGATGCCTACAAACTCCCAGTCAGGACAAAAAGGTTCACAAGGCAAAACCCGGATGACATACCCTGAACCATGGAGCAAACTCACAAGCTATCGCGAGTAGCAAGTCGCTGCGACCTTCTCCTCCCAGACCTGTCTGGATCAGTCACAGTCGTGACAGCACCTGCATGCAAAGCATGAACTGCAGTGGAGTAAACACCTTAAAACCAAGGAACTCACTCAGGCTCCCCCTGCTACCTCTTCTGCTGCTGCCTCGGCCTCTTCCTCTGCCTCTGGAGGAACGTTAGCACCTGCCGCCCAGCAAACAGAGGATGTACCACCAAAACCACCACCTCCGTCACCAAGCATCTTAACCATGTCACACCGCAGCGTTCAGCTCTCCATTTCCCAAACATTTGAGAGAAAGCGTAAATTCCCACCTAGCCACCCTCGATCCCTGGCCCTGAATGCCAGCATTTCTAAACTACTGGCCTATGAAATGCTGTCATTCAGGCTGGTGGACACAGACAGCTTCAAACAGCTCAAGTCGCTTGCTGTCCCACAGTATGTTGTTCCCAGCCGCCACTACTTCTCCAAGAGAGCCGTGCCTTCCCTGCACAACCAAGTATCCGATAAAATCAAGTGTGCACTGCGCAACGCCATCCGTGGCAAGGTCCACCTAACCACAGATACGTGGACCAGTAAGCACGGCCTGGGACGCTATATCTCCCTAACTGCACACTGGGTAAATGTAGTGGCGGCTGGGTCCTTCCGCCGCCAAGGATCGCAGGGCAACATTCTTTGCTTTCTGTTGCCTCCTCCTCCTACTCGGCTTCCTCCTCCTCTTCTTCCACCTGCTCATCCAGTCAGCCACACACCTTCACCACCAACTTCAGCACAGCCCGGGGTAAACTTCAGCAGGCCATTCTGAAACTCATATGTTTGGGGGACAGGCCCCACACCGCACAGGAGTTGTGGCGTGGTATAGAACAACAGACCGACAAGTGGTTGCTGCTGGTGAGCCTCAAGCCCGGCCTGGTGGTGTGCGATAATGGGCGAAATCTCGTTGCATCTCTGGGACTAGCCGGTTTGACGCACATCCCTTGCCTGGCGCATGTGCTGAATTTGGTGGTGCAAAAGTTCATTCACAACTACCCCGTCAGAGCTGCTGCATAAAGTGCGGGCCGTCTGTGCGCGCTTCCGGCGTTCACATCCTGCCGCTGCTCGCCTGTCTGCGCTACAGCGTAACTTTGGCCTTCCCGCTCACTACCTCATATGCGACGTGCCCACCAGGTGGGACTCCACCTTGCACATGCTGGACAGACTGTGCGAGCAGCAGCAGGCCATAGTGGAGTTTCAGCTGCAGCACGCACGGGTCAGTCGCACTGCTGAACAGCACCACTTCACCACCAATGACTGGGCCTCCATGCGAGACCTGTGTGCCCTGTTCCGCTGTTTCGAGTACTCTACCAACATAACCAGTGGTGATGACGCCGTTATCAGCGTTACAATACCACTTCTATGTCTCCTTGAGAAAACACTTAGGGCGATGATGGAAGAGGAGGTGGCCCAGGAGGAGGAGGAGGAAGAGGGGTCATTTTTAGCACTTTCAGGCCAGTCTCTTCGAAGTGACTCAGAGGGAGGTTTTTTGCAACAGCAGAGGCAAGGTAAAAATGTGGCCAGCCAGGGCCCACTACTGTAGGACGAGGATGAGGAGGAGGTGGAGGAGGAGGAGGATGAAGCATGTTCACAGCGGGGTGGCACCCAACGCAGCTCGGGCCCATCACTGGTGCGTGTCTGGGGGCAAACGCAGGATGATGACGATACGCCTCCCACAGAGGACAGCTTGTCCTTACCTCTGGGCAGCCTGGCACACATGAGCGACTACATGCTGCAGTGCCTGCGCAACGACACCAGAGTTGCCCACATTTTAACGTGTGCGGACTACTGCTGACAGCGCCATCCAAAGGTTCATCTTCTTTCTTCTTCTGCAACGGACTACTGGGTTGCCACCCTGCTGGATCCCCGGTACAAAGACAATGTTCCCACCTTACTTCCTGCACTGGAGCGTGATAGGAAGATGCGCGAGTACAAGCGCACATTGGTAGACGCGCTACTGAGAGCATTCCCAAATGTCACTCGGGAACAAGTGGAAGCCCAAGGCGAAATCAGAGGAGGAGCAAGAGGTCGCCAACGCAGCTGTGTCACGGCCAGCTCCTCTGAGGGCAGGGTTAGCATGGCAGAGATGTGGAAAAGTTTTGTAACCACGCCACAGCTAACTGCACCACCACCTGATACGGAACGTGTTAGCAGGAGGCAACATTTCACTAACATGGTGGAACAGTACGTGTGCACACCCCTCCACGTACTGACTCATGGTTCGGCTTCATTCAACTTCTGGGTCTCCAAATTGTCCACGTCACGTGGCCAGAGCTAGCCTTTTATGCCTTGGAGGTGCTGGCCTGCCCGGCGGCCAGCGTTTTGTCTGAACGTGTATTCAGCACGGCAGGGAGCGCCATTACAGACAAATGCAGCCGCCTGTCTACAGCCAATGTGGACAAGCTGACGTTCATAAAAATTAACCAAGCATGGATCCCACAGGACCTGTCCATCCCTTGTGCAGATTAGACATTTATAACTACCTCCCCTTAACCATATATTATTGTACTCCAGGGCACTTCCTCATTCAATCCTTTTTTTATTTTCATTTTACCATTATATTGCAGGGCAACCCAAAGTTGAATGAACCTCTCCTCTGTCTGGGTGCCGGGGCCTAAAAACATCTGACAGTGGCCTGTTCCAGTGTTGGGTGACATGAAGCCTGATTCTCTGCTATGACATGAAGCCCGAATCTCTGCTATTGGACCTCTCTCCTCTGTCTGGGTGCCGGGGCCTAAAAATATCTGACAGTGGCCTGTTCCAGTGTTGGGTGACATGAAGCTTGATTCTCTGCTATGACATGAAGCCCGATTCTCTGCTATGGGACCTCTCTCCTCTGTCTGGGTGCCGGGGCCTAAAAATATCTGACAATGGCCTGTTCCAGTGGTGGGTGACATGAAGCCTGATTCTCTGCTATGACTTGAAGCCTGATTCTCTGCTATGCCATGAAGCCTGATTCTCTGCTATGGGACCTCTCTCCTCTGTCTGGGTGCCGGGGCCTAAATATCTGACAATGGCCTGTTCCAGTGGTGGGTGACGTGAAGCCTGATTCTCTGCTATGGCATGAAGCCTGATTCTCTGCTATGACATGAAGCCTGATTCTCTGCTATGGGACCTCTCTCCTCTGTCTGGGTGCCGGGGCCTAAAAATATCTGACAGTGGCCTGTTCCAGTGGTGGGTGACGTGAAGCCTGATTCTCTGCTATGCCATGAAGCCTGATTCTCTGCTATGGGACCTCTCTCCTCTGTCTGGGTGCCGGGGCCTAAATATCTGACAATGGCCTGTTCCAGTGGTGGGTGACGTGAAGCCTGATTCTCTGCTATGACATGAAGCCTGATTCTCTGCTATGACTTGAAGCCTGATTCTCTGCTATGACTTGAAGCCTGATTCTCTGCTATGACATGAAGCCTGATTCTCTGCTATGGGACCTCCCTCCTCTGTCTGGGTGCCGGGGCCTAAATATCTGACAATGGCCTGTTCCAGTGGTGGGTGACGTGAAGCCTGATTCTCTGCTATGACATGAAGCCTGATTCTCTGCTATGACTTGAAGCCTGATTCTCTGCTATGACTTGAAGCCTGATTCTCTGCTATGACATGAAGCCTGATTCTCTGTTATGGGACCTCTCTCCTCTGTCTGGGTGCCGGGGCCTAAATATCTGACAATGGCCTGTTCCAGTGGTGGGTGACGTGAAGCCTGATTCTCTGCTATGACATGAAGCCTGATTCTCTGCTATGACTTGAAGCCTGATTCTCTGCTATGACTTGAAGCCTGATTCTCTACTATGACATGAAGCCTGATTCTCTGCTATGGGACCTCTCTCCTCTGTCTGGGTGCCGGGGCCTAAATATCTGACAATGGCCTGTTCCAGTGGTGTGTGACGTGAAGCCTGATTCTCTGCTATGACATGAAGCCTGATTCTCTGCTATGAGACCTCTCTCCAATTGATATTGGTTAATTTTAATAAATTTTATTTTTATTTTAATTCATTTCCCTATCCACATTTGTTTGCAGGGGATTTACCTACATTTTTCTACCTTTTGCAGCCCTCTAGCCCTTTCCTGGGCTATTTTACAGCCTTTTTAGTGCCGAAAAGTTTGGGTCCCCATTGACTTCAATGGGGTTCGGGTTCGGGGCGAAGTTCGGGTCGAGTTCGGATCCCGAACCCGAACATTTCAGGAAGTTCGGCCGAACCCGAACATCCAGGTGTTCGCTCAACTCTAGTAGACATCTAGATATGATTGATTTTGTTTCAGTTGTTCCCAAAAATCCAAGTAAAGTCAAAGTTTTGGTGTTTCATTTCTAGCCATTCGTGCAAGATGGCATCTACAATTTTATAACACAATACTGAGTACAGCAGAGCAGAGAATCTGAAGATGGAGGATCACATGACCCCACATGCCCTGGCCAGCTGGCTTGCCATAATGGTTTAAAATCAGCCTGACAGCCAGTCAGGAGGGACAATACAGACATGTGTCATAGGTACTATGTAAGGTCAAAAGCAAAGACCCTTTCTCAGTGTGTCCACTGATGTGGGAGGACACAAGACATCTCTGTCACAGACACAGAATACAGCAAGATTAAGGGTCTCACATGAACAATGTTAGGGTTGTATTACACTAGTTGATGTTAGTGGCACTTAGGCCAAGGTGACAGTGGTAGGGGCAGTGGTAGCTGAGGCAACAATGGCACTTGGGGCAAATACAGAGCAGGAAATTGTGGAGGTGGCCAAGGAGTCCATGATGACATATCAGTCATGATAAAAGTAGTGGGGAGGCAATCTTAGCTGGTGCTATCTCTGTGAGAGCATCTCTTATGTGGAAGATTTTCTCCACAATGCCAGTAGACAAAAGCCATAAAGATAAAACTTGCTACCAATCTGAGGAATCTGAATTGACTTTACTCAGAGGCAGAATGGGAACTTAAAGTGGCCCTGGAAAAAAATAAAAAAATAAACCATGTTGTAGGTGAGTCCAAACTGACAGATGGTGGGGCAATGATAGTTGGCAGGGCCAACACATGTAGACAGGGACAACAGAAATAGGACAAAATTCTGTAGTGGAGAACAAAATACTTCCCCAATTGAACCAAATACCACATTGCAGAATAAAACACTGCCTCAGTAGAACCAAATACCAAAGTGCAGCACGGAATACTGCCTATGCAAGGCCTCTGTAAGGCAATACAGTTGAATTCAGGAGAGCACCTGAGGCCACTGGTCAGGTGCATAAGTGCCTGATGCTCCTACATTAATTAATGTTGAGAGCATCAGATCTTTATGTACTTGGCTGGTGGCCATGAGGACGGCTTGGGTGGCCCCCTGGGTGTCAGCCCAATGGAAAATTTCCCTGTAGGGTCTATGGCCAGTCTGCCACTGACTGTAGTCCTTCTCCCTGTCTCCTTTGTGGCAGCCAGGCTGCATGCACAGTTGGTACAGTGTCCTTGCTTTTCTCCCTTAGACCCCTCCTCCTCCAACCCCTTTCCATAGTCAGTCATCCAAGAAACAACTATACACGCCCAGCAATCCTATGGTGTGCAAGCTTAACTCTCACCTAGCCAAGTTGCTGGCAGTGCAATTGCTGCCTGACTACTTAGTGGATTCTGCTGCCTTTAGGGAATTTATATTGTGTTGTCAGCCTCAATAGATGATACATAGCTGCCAATATTTAAAAAAAAAACAACATCCCTAATTGTACTCTCACTTGGCATAGAAAGTGGGTCGCTCCTTACAATTCTCGCATAGGACAAGGTGCACACCATCATCGACACCTGGAGCAGCTGTTACAGGCAGGGACAGTACATGTCTTTCATGGCCCACTGGGTCAATGTTTTTAGTTGCAGCAAAGAAGCAGCAGCAGCACCATAGCAACAATGCCAGGTCTTTTTGTCTGTCTCCCTGGCAAATGCAACTGGACAAGGTGATCAATGAGAATGGCAGGAACACTGAGGTTCTGCTACATTTTTGGGAAATAACAGCTGCTTCCTGTATGGTGCATGTGATAAATAGTGATGAGCGGCAGGGGTCATATTCGAATTTGTGATATTTCACAAATATTTTGTCGAATATTCGTCATATATTCGCAAATTTGTATATTCGTTATATTCTACATTCTTTTTTTTTCACATGAAAATTGGCAAGGTAATGATCGCGTGATATGCAAATATTGCACGCTCAATACAGGCGTGGATTCTGTAACGGGGTTCCGAAGGTGCACTCGGTCCCCCATCAGCCGCAGACCTGCTGCTTAGCTTCGGGAGCGAGGATCTGTGTTTGACCTCGTTCCCAGGGCGGCTTTACTAGCTGGGTGGCTCCCTGCTCCTAAGTCTGCCTTGAGCGCCGAGCTGATCACTCGGTGCTCGACTGGTTGGTCTGTCGGTCATGTGACGCTGGCCACGTCACATGACCCTCACTCCCCACTATAAATACAGGCAGCCTGCTGGCCACAGGTTGCCTGTTAATTTAGGTTCCACCTGTGGTTTTGTCTTTCCTGGCGTACTTACCTCCTGCTGAATTCCTGACGATCCTCTGCCTGCTCCTTGTGTACTTTGCTGCTCTCCTGGTATTCTGACCCCGGCCTCCTCCTGACGATCCTCTGCTGACTCCTTTGGTACTACACGACTCTCCTGGTATTTATGACCCCGGCTTCTCCTGACAATTCTTTGCTTGCTCCATTTGTACTTTGTAGCTTTCCTGGTATTGACTCAGTCCGTTCTCGTTCTTTTGTTTGTCTGTCTGTCATCCCTGCACTTAGTCCAAGCTAGGGATTGCCGTCCAGTTGTCCCCTGTCATTAGGACTCGCGAGGCAAGTAGGCAGGGCGAGGGTGGAGCGCAGTGGTCACTTCCCTCCCCCCGGTGTGTGTGTGTACGCGACTGTTACAGATTCATTAGCAGATGGAAAAAAATGACAAATATTCTAAAAAACGAATATATAGCACTATATTCAATATAGTGCTATATATTTGTTTTTTAGAATATTCGTCATTTTTTTCCATCTGAAGTGAACAGATGATTACTCCCTGCTTCTTGCTTGTGGGCCAATGACGTCATTGGCCCACAAGCAAGAATCAGGGTGGAATCATGTGTTCAGATGGAATAAAATGACGAATAATCATTATTACGAATATATAGCACTATATTCTAAATATTTTCAAATTCTCGAGGTGCCAATATTCTCAATTAAAATTTGTTATTCGAATATTCGCGCTCAACACTATTGATAAATTTGGTGCAATCTTTTTTTTTTTTATATCCTAGTTTGTAGAGGGTACTGGCCACATTCAGGAGAGTGTTTGCACATTTCATCTGTTCGTATGTGATAAGAGCACCCTCCTGGACTTGCAGCGACAGAATGGTCTGCTTTTGCACCCCTTGATCTGCGATGTTCCAACTTGCTAGAATTCCACCATGCATATGCTGGAGCGTCTATACGAGCAGGGTAAGGTGGTGAATTATTACATCATGAGGAGTTGGTTGACAACGACAAGGCTGGCTGATGATGATGATGATGATGACAACAAAGGCCATGACAGCCAATCGTTGCAGTGGGGGCATGAAGCCAGAAAAAAAACTGGGTTTGCTGCCCAGAATGGCAGGCCGTATGCTTGCTTACTTCTGTAATGACAGGTGTATGATTCAAATGAAGTAATCTAATGATTACTGGATAACTATTCTTTTAGACCCTCACTATTAAAATAAAATGATATAGTATTTTCCAAAAGGGAGGCCAAATAATTTTCTTACTAACAAACGCTGTGTGCAGCTTGCCGCAACTTTCGGTAAGCAGATTCCAGACTCCCGTGTGTCTGATGAAAAGGCCCCTCTAGCACTATCTTTGGTACTACAAGCAGCAGAAGCCAGATCAATTTCAAAAACATGTTGACACAGTTTTTCCATGTCCAGTGCCAGGCAGATGCAAATCAGCAAATGTATTGCCTGAAAAAGCAGGTTTAGTGCTACCTAGACTGTGCCCTTTCTCCAGCATTTACCTTTTTCCCTGACCCCATGAAAGTCTGTGCAGCCAGTTGGAATTGTAGCCGGAACTGGATCAGTTTGCTCTTGCCGTACTTTCTTGTTTTGAAAACCTGTATGGACCAGCAGTCATCATTCTAGTAGCCAAACAAAGTCCTCAAGCAGTACAGTGTCGTCATCATTAAATGCACATACTCCTCAAATGACACCCTCATGTTACCAACAGAAACAGTAAAGTGTTGCTTTCACTTCATCCTCCTCCTTCCATATGTGTAAACTGAAACATTGCCATGATGTCTTACAACTAGTGAGTCTGGAAGAGAGAAGTCACACTGCTAACTACAACTGGGCAACATGATTAGCAATAATGCCAGAAACTTTGCGGCTGCACTGCAAATGGGTGGATATAACTAATGATGAGCAAAGTGCACTTCTGAAACCTGAAAAACCACCTCTTCAGACAAGCCTACAACCAGTGACCCTGCTGTCTCTATACCGCCATGACCAACTTCACCTGCACCTACTGTGTCCTTCTCCCATACCATGTAGATTGTAAGCCATCACGAGCAGAGCCCTCTCTCCTTCTGTAACAGTTTGTAACTTGTCTTGTTTATGATTAGTGCAATAGTCTGTATTATGTACACCCCTTTTAACATGTACAGCACTATGGAATTAATGGCGCTTTAATAATAAATAATAATAATAATTTCTTTGAAAGTAGCTGGTAATGGTGATTGTGCAGCCCCTTTTCATTGAACCCTTCAAATGCCGTGTTTATCTCTGATCACGGCATCTGATTTAAAAATGGAGGTTTAAAAAAATAATACTGACCTCATCCATTTGAGTGCGAAGAGGCTGCAGTGGCCATCTTGATTGAAGATCTCGCGTGGTGCGTGATAACGCCATTATGCTGGCCGGCATGGTGACATCATATGTCACTGCACTCAAGATTTCGCACTGGATCTTCAATACAGATGGCAAAGGCGGCCTCTTCGCGCTCAAATTCGGATACTTCGATTCACTCAACCCTAGGTATAACACATGCTCCCTGCAAGGCATACATAATACAACTAGTGGTGCAACTTTTTAAAAAAGTGTACCTTGGCTCGTAGAATGTGCTGAACACATCCAGAACAGTGTGTGTGCATTTTAGCTATTCTTAAATGGCTAAGAATGCCTAAGAAGAGTTGACATGCTTTCATGTAGTGCATCAAGCAGCAAACATCCCAGTGGCGGTCTCCGCACCAACTCCAGCTGGGCAAGGTGGTCAGTCACAATGGTTGGAACAGTGTGGTCACACTGCATTTGGGGAAAATTACGCAGGCTCTCTGCTTGGCACATGTGATCAATTTAGTTGTGCAATGCTTTTGAAAAAGTACAGTGCCTTGCAGAAAGTGCTAGCCATGTCCAGAAGACTGTCCTTGCATTTCAGATATTCTGGACTTGCAGGGTCAGAACGGTCTTTCTTTGCACTGCTTGATCTGTAATATTCCAGCTCAATGGAATTCCACCTTGCCTATGCTGGGGTATTTGCACGAGAAGCCTAAAGTGGCCAATGGGGTGTGTAGACTTTTTATATCCACTGTACATGTGGCAATAAAGCTCTATTTCCAAAACCGGATTGCCAAATGGATGAGTATAACGCCAGTCACACCCAACCATGTAGAGAGGTCAACACGGAAGTCAGGCATCCTTTATAGAACAACAAACAAACAACACATGTTTGAACCTAAGTCTGTATGTAAACAAAAAAGAAAATAAGAAAATACATTTTCATTAGCCGACATTAGCTATTTGCTAATGTCAGCTTAGTGCAATCATAAATGTCCTAACTTTGTCCTAACTGATTCTTTCCTGTAAAAATCATACTTTTATCATATGCAAATTTCTTCACTACCAGCAAGTTGGGCAGTTAATTGCTGGTAGCCGCCGTAACGTTCCTCAATCGTCGCAGGCGTACTGAATGAAGGATGAGCGCTTGCCAGCTCCTTCCTCAGTGCGCCTGTGCCGATGACGTCACCCTACACCTGGAAGAGAAGACTGCCGGCATCAGCGATAATCGGCAGTCTTCTCTTCTGGGTGTAGGCTGACGTCAACGGCGCAGGCGCACTGAGGAAGGGGCTGGCAAGCGCGCGTCCTTCACTCAGTACGCCTGCGCCGATTGAGGAACATTACGGCGCAGGCGTGGGAATTCAGCAGCAGACGGGCTACCTGGAGGAGGAGAGCGCTCTCGCTGGCCCTGTCTATCAAGAGGAGATGGGGCGTGTTTAGAGTCAAGGATGCGGCGGCTACCAACAAGTGACCGCCCTACTTGCTGGTAGTGAAGAAATTTGCATATAATAAAAGTATGATTTTTACAAGAAATAAGCCACAGACAAAGGTAGGACATGTATGATTGCATTCAGCTGACATTAGCAAATAGCTAATGTTGGCTAATGAAAATTGCACAATGGGGAGAGACAGAAGCCCATTAAAAAAAAGCGTAACACTGCATGATTGTATATTATTAAAAAGATTTTGAATATGTAGATATATAAATATATAAATCTTGACAATATATGATGAATAGTGCACATGCGCAAATAATAAACATGCACACCAGTTTAAGAGAATTATAATACTCAATACTTGTCATAGTACGAGGGCGAATAAGTGGTCCATGCAGGTTGTCTTCAGCATGTTCTGGAAAGAAAACATCAACAGTTAATTATTAACACTTTACTATAAAGCAGACACATAACTTGGCAGGATTAGGACAGACAGTAGCAGGTAAATAGTAACGCAACAGTAGAAGGAATACAAATCGAAGGCCCAAGCTATGCAGGATCATGACAGATAGCAGCATGTAAATGGAAAATTTGTATTATAAGGGACACACACTGCTCGCCTCAACTCTGCAGGATCAGGACAGACCAGAGGAGGTAACACCATAGTTTAAGGTCTACACCTAGCTCGCCTAACTCAGCAGGATAGGCAGCATCAGCATGTAAAGGTAATGCTGTAGTATAAGGATGAAACATAACTCAGCATGTTCAGGACAGACAGCTGCAGCATCAACAGGATGGAAGATGGAAACGGTCAAGTGTAAGGCCTACACATAGCTCGGCATAACTCAGCAGGACAGGCAGCATATAAAGGTAATGTTGTATTATAAGAACTAAACATAACTCAGCATGATCAGGACAGACAGCAGAAGCATCAACAGGATGTAAGATGGGAACGGTCAAGTATAAGGCCTAAACATAGCTCGGAATAACTCAGCAGGACAGGCAGCAGTAGGTTCAAAGTGTGCAGCAGGAATGTGTTCACAGGAATGGGCCCCCACCAGACCAGGGCAACACCATAACTAAAATAAGACACCTCTGACAACAGCAGATTCTAAGTGGGCAGCAGGAATGTGTTCCCAGGAATGGGCCCCCACCAGACCAGGGCAACACCATAACTAAAATAAAACACCTCTGACACCTCTGGAATGGGTGGGAAGAGCGGCTCATCTACCTGTCCACTCGGTAGAGCAGGGGTATATCACAGCCAAAAATTGGTGAATGTCACTTGACAATGTAACAGAAAAATTTGTGAAATTTATTAACCTGTCTACTAGGTAGAGCAGGGGTATATTACAGCCAAAAATTGTTGAATGTCACCCAACTATGTAACAGAAATATTTGTGAAAATTAATAACCTGTCCACTCGGTAAAGCAGGGGTATATCACAGCCAAAAATTGGTAAATGTCACTCGACAATGTAACAGAAAAATTTGTGACATTTATTAACCTGTCCACTAGGTAGAGCAGGGGTATATCACAGCCAAAAATTGTCAAATGTCACCCAACTATGTAACAGAAATATTTGTGAAAATTATTAACCTGTCCACTCGGTAGAGCAGGGGTATATCACAGCCAAAAATTGGTGAATGTCACTCGACAATGTAACAGAAAAATTTGTGACATTTATTAACCTGTCCACTAGATAGAGCAGGGATATATCACAGCTAAAAATTGGGGAATGTCACCCAACTATGTAAAAGAAAAATTAGTGAAATTTATTAACCTGTCAACTAGGTAGAGCAGGGGCATATCACAACCAAAAATTGGTGAATGTCACCCAACTATGTAACAGAATTTGTTTTGAAATATATTAACCTGTCCACTAGGTATAGCAGGGGTATATCACAGCCAAAAATTGGTGAATTTAACCCGAGAATGTAACAGAAAATTTAGTGAAATGTTTTTACCTGTCTACTAGGTATAGCAGGGGTATATCACAACCAAAAATTGGTGAATGTCACCAGACAATGCAACAGAAAAATTTGTGAAACCTATTAACCTGTCTACTAGGTAGAGCAGGGGTATATTACAACCAAAAATTGGTTAATTTTCACCCGGAAATGTAACAGACAAATTAGTGAAATTTGTATACCTGTCTACTAGGTAGAGCAGGGGTATATTACAGCCAAAAATTGGTGAATTTCACCCGAAAATGTAACAGACAAATTATTGAAATGACATAAAATAAAATAAAATACGTACAAATTAAAAATAATAAATCTTGATGTATGAGGTGGAGGTCCATATGGAGTAGGAGGTTGAGGAGACGGTGGACGTAGCGGTGTAGGTGGAAGTGGCGGTGGAGGAGGACAAGGTAGCCAACAGTCGTTTTTGGTTTAAATTTATTTATTTTATTTTTTTTTTAAATTAGGGTACACACCAAAAGAGTGGGAAATATAAAAAATACAACAATGAGCAATTGCGCTGTAGTATATCAATGGCTGGGTAAGGCCGGTATACATGTCTATTCTGCACAAGGTATGGACAAGTGCTGTGGGATCCATGCCTGGTTCATTTTAATGAATGTGAGCTTGTCCACATTGGCTGTGGACAGACGGCTGCGCTCGTCTGTGATAACGCCCCCTGCCGTGCTAAACACACGTTCAGATAATACACTGGCTGCAGGGCAGGCCAACACCTCCAAGGCGTAAAGGGCAAGCTCAGGCCATGTGCCCAATTTGGAGACCCAGAAGTTGAAGTGGGCAGACCCGTCATTCAGTACATGTAGGCATGTGCGCACATACTGTTCCACCATGTTACTGAAATGCTGCCTCTTGCTAAGATGTTCCATATCAGCTGGTGGTGCTGGTTGTTGTGGCGTGCTGACAAAGCTTTTCCACATTTCGGCTATGCTAACCCTGCCATCTTAGGTTCTTGTGTTGCCCCAGCTGCGTTAGCGACCTTTTCCTCCTCCTCTGCCTTCGCCTTGTGCTTCCACTTTGCCCCCGCTGTCAGGTGGGAATGCCACCAGCAGCGCATCTACCAGCGTGCGCTTGTACTCGCGTATCTTGCGATCATGCTCCAGTGACGGAATTAAGGACGATACGTTGTCCTTGTAATGGGGATCCAGCAGCGTGGCCACACAGTAATCAGCACAAGTTAGAATGTTGGCAACTCGGCAGTCATTGCGGAGACACTGCAGCATGAAATCACTCATGTATGCCAGGCTGCCCAGAGGCAACGACAAGCTGTCCTCTGTGGGAGGTTATCATGCCCTGCTTAAGTTATGTGCGGAGGTCTGCCAGGTTAGCAGCACGTGTGTAGTTTTTGTTTTGGGTTTGGAGTTGAGCTGTATCCGCCTCCCTTCAGGTGCACTGGGTGGGGTCGTTTGTATGAGTTTAAATTACGCCCCTTTCCAGTGTCCTGTGCGGGTTATAGCTTCTATCTTGCTCAGAGGAAGGAAGGAAGGGTTGATTTGCTGTTTCTGCTCAGTAACAAGATAAGTTGGTTTTGTTTTGTTTTTTGTGTTCTGGCTGTTAGAGAGACGCCTGCCCCCTCCAGGTCCTGAGGAAGCAGGCTGTCTCTTTCCCCCTTTCACCATCTTAGGGATTTTAGGGAATCTTCTGCCTTAGGCACACGGGCACGTTTATTCCCACCTCTAGGGTCTGAACGTGGGCACAGAAGTCTAGGGAGAGCTGGTAGAGATTAGTCAGGAGGTGACCTTTATCCCCAGCTTCTGGCTCAGACATTTGTTTTGTGGTTTTCTGTTTGTCTATTGTATATTGTATCCAGTCCAGCGTGACAGAGGTGTATCGTCTGTGTCCTCTGTATCCCGCCAGCCACGCACCAGTGATGGCCATGAGCTGGTTTGGGTGCCACCCTGCTGTGAACATGGTTCCTCCTCCTCCATCTTCTCTTCCTCATCCTTCACCTCGTCATCCTCCAGAACTGTGCCCTGGCTGGATAATTGTGTGCCTGGCGTTTGTGGGTGCAGGAACCCACCCTCGTAGCCACTTGTGAATGACTGGCCTGAAACCCTTGTAAATGATCCCTCTTCCTCCTCCTCCTGTGCCACATCCTCTTCCATCATTACCAGAAGCGTTTTTTTAAGGAGGCATAGAAGTGGCATAGTAACGCTTAGAATGGCGTTATCGGCACTGGCCATGTTGGTGGAGTACTCGAAACAGCGCAACAAGGAACACAGGTCTCGCATGGAGACCCAGTTATTGGTGGTGAAGTGGTGCTGTTCCGCCGAGCGACTCACCCGTGCGTGCTGCAGCTAAAATTCCACCATCACCCGCCAGCAGGGTGAGAATGCCGAAAGCGCGCATAGATGGCGCGCACTCTCTGCAGCAGCTCTGACATATCGGGGTAATTTTTAAGGAACCTCTGCAGCACCAAATTCAGCGCATGCGCCAGGCAACGGATGTGCGTCAAACCGGCTAGTCCCAGAGCTGCTACGAGATTTTGCCCATTATCGCACACCACCAGGCCGGGCTTGAGGCTCACTGGCACCAACCACTCATCGGTCTGTTGGTCCATGCCCGTCCACAGCTCCTGCGCGGTGTGGGGTTTGTCCCTCAAACAGATTAGTTTTAAAACTGCCTGCTGTCGTTTACCCCTGGTTGTGCTGAAGTTGGTGGTGAAGGCGTTACGCTGACAGGATGAGGAGGCTGTAGAGGATAAGGAAGGAGAGTAGGAGGAGGAAGCAAGAGGAGGCAAACTGAAGAGCCCTGCAATCCTCGGTGGTGGAAGGACATGCGCCAAACTGCTATCCGCCTCAGGCCCAACCGCCACTGCATTTATTCAGTGTGCTGTTAGGGAGATATAACGTCCCTGACTTTGCTTACTGGTCCACGTAGTTAGGTGTACCTTGCCACAGATGGCGTTGCGCAGTGCACAACTGATTTTGTCCCCCACTTGGTTGTGCAAGGAAGGGATGGCTCGCCTGAAAAAATTGTGGTGGCTGGGCACGGCGTACTGTGGGTAGCCACCACCATAAGGCTTTTAAAACTCTCTGTCTCCACTAGATGGAATGACAGCATTTCAAAAGACATGAATTTTGAAATGCTGGCATTCAGGGCCAGGGATCGCGGGTGGGTAGGGGGGTACTTCCTCTTCCGATGGAGAGCTGAACGTTACCGTGTGACTTTGTGAAGATGCTTGGCGACCCAGGTGGTGGTGTTGCTGGCAGATCCTCTGTTTGCGGGGTGGCAGGTGGTACTGTCACTTCAGAGGTGGATGAAGAGGCCGAGACTGCAGCAGAAGAGGAAGCAGGAGGAGCCAGAGACCTTTCTTGGTTTTTGAGGTGTCCACTCCACTGCAGCTTGTGCTTTGCACTTAGATGCCTGGTCATGCAGGTTGTGCTAAGGTTGAGAGCGTTTATGCCTCACATTAGGCTCTGATTGCACAGCGTGGAAATCACTTTTGTCTTGTCATCAGCACAATGTATGAAGAACTGCCACGCCAGGAAACTCCTTGGAGCTGGCTTTGGTGTGCTCCGTCCCTTGCTGCGTTGGGCAGTAGCAGGCGTACTGTCTAGGGGACGGCTGCTCCGCTTTTGCACCCTGCTCCCTCTTCTGCTGTGCTGGTGGCTTTGTGCGACCACCGCCTCTTCCTCCGAACTACGCATGACCTTGATTCCATGTGGGGTCGAGGACCTCATCGTCCTCCACATCATCTTCCTTCCATTCTTCACCCATGCCCTCCTTATCAGTCTGCACACTTTCGAAAGCCCCAGCAGTTGGCACCTGTGTTTCTTTAGTGTTTCTTTCACACTGACAGATGCAACAAAGGATGAACATTTTGTATTTTGCCCAAAACGGGTGCAATATTTTAAGCTTGTTTTTCACTCTAACAAATGTTGCAAAGGCCCCAGATGTAGGATATTGCCAAAAATTGGTGTTTTTTAAACCCAGAATATTATTGCAGTACTTCAAGCTTGTTTCTCATACTGAAAGATGCAGCAAAGGCTGCAGATTTAGTATTTGTCCCAAAATGGGTGTTTTTTTAGTAACAGAATATCTAACACATGTAATTTACACTGACAGATGCACTAAAGGCTGCAAATTTAGTATTTTGCCCAAAATGGGTGTTTTTTTTAAACCAAGAATATTATTGCAATATTTCAAGCTTGTCTTTCACACTGACAAATGCTGCAAAGGCACCAGATTTAGGGTATTGCCAAAAATGGGTGTTTTTTTTTTAACCCAGAATATCATTGCAGTATTTCAAGCTTGTATTTCACACTAACAAATACAGCATAGGCCAAAGATGTAGGGTATTGCCAAAAAAGGGTGTTTTTTTTTAATCCAAAAAATTATTGCAGTATTTCAAGCTTGGATTTCACACTGAGAAATGCTGCAAATACTCCAGAAGTAGGGTCCGGCAAAAAAATGGGTGAGTTTTTGAAACCCAGAATATAAATGCAGTATTTCAAGCTTGTATTTCACTGTCACAAATGCACATATGCTGTGCTGGTGCAGTGAACATGCATAAAATGGCTGCCGCCGCCCACCTAACTAACAGATGGAAAAAAGTTATTTTTCTGTGTCACTGGGCTGTCAGAGCAGAGTGACGTACAGTGCTACATGACTCCAGCTTATATAGAGGCTGGGTCACATGCTGCACTGGCCAATCACAGCCATGCCATTAGTAGGCATGGCTGTGATGGCTTCTAAGGGCACAAGAGTAAAACGCTTGTTGATTGGCTGCTCTGCAGCCTTTCAAAAAGCGCCATTAAATCGTCCAAAAATCCAAAAGTTCGGTACTTTACCATTCGGGTTCGCTCAACCCTATTCAACACTATTCGCGATTACGAATATATAGCACTATATTCTATATATATTCCCAATTTCTCGAAGTGGCGATATTCGCGATTGAAATTCACGATTCGAATATTCGCGGTCAACACTACTGAACACATGGTGCCTTCAGAGCAGACTCCAAACTGCGCTCTGCTATATGACAGTGAAGGTGTTCCACTTTGCTTGTCAGCCCCTTCCCGGTGAAGTCTGCCACGGGCTGTGTGACACTACCCCCTCCGGATTTAGACAAGCCTCGCATCTAAAGGCTTATTTTGCACCATGACGTGTGATTGATGATCCAGGCTGCACACTGGAGGCAACCACCAAGGACCCCGACAGCAGCCGGGGAATGCAGCCAAGTCTTCATCGATGGGAAGGTGAACTAATCCCGGCACCTGAGCAGGGGACACTTCCAGACCCTGGCCTAGGCAAGCAGGCTCATCACTGCCTTCTGTGCTCAGACGGGCACAGGACAGATGAGTCCTGCAGTTGGCGGGAGCCCAGCGTGTGTGCGGTGATGATCGTGCATGGGTGGGGAGAGCGGCGGTACCCATTACTCTTCACAGATTACAGGAGGATGAGAGAACCGCTGCTAAACAACGCCACTCCTACTGCCCTCTGGCTTGGAGGAATCATCACAAGGTGAGGCTGGCTGTGCAACCGCAGTGTTCTGCTACTGACTCGATGTGCCTGATATGAAAAATGATAGCAGACTGGTGCGGGCGACGTGTGTAGCGCTGTGTGCCAATTACATTAATTAAATTAATAAATTCATTTTTAGAAGTCTAAAAACCTGATATTTAAAAAATAATCTATATAGAAAATAATTAATACATAATTAAATATAATAAAAAACAACCATTCAATAAATTATAAAATTAATCTACATATACATGATTCCTCAAATTCATCAGTACATAAATATGAAAATAAATTAAGATAAAATGTAATATATAAAAAAAATTCAATTTCATTAAATTTATATATTATTAACAAAATACATGATTATAATAATTTACTATATAATAAATATATAAATAAATAAATACATATATCAAAATATTCGAACCTCAATCAATCAATTAATCTAGAAATACATGATTTAAATAAATAAATAATATAAAAATATATAAAAACGATATAACAAATACATAAAAAATTTCACCATTGAATAAAAACAAAAAATATTTATATACATCAATAAATACATTTAATAATTCATAAATAAATAAATAATGAATGTCCGCTCAGAGAGTACGCTGGAGGGGGGGGGGGGGGGGCAAGACAATAACTCCAGAGCATACTGAGCAAGCTCACGGCAGGTGTCCAGCCTGGCTGGCAACCCAGTACTCCATGGGGTCGTCGGTGCTCATGCTGTCTGAAGCACCAACGGACCCCATGTAGTCTGCCACCATGCGGGCCAGCTGCTGGTGGTGACTGCTGCTGCTGCTACTGGGTCGCACAGACTGGTAAAACAACCTCATCTCACCCATAAGTTCACCTGCTTGGCTGTGCTGCTGGGGCCAGCCGCCTGCTGGGTGAGATGGGCAGGGAGAACTGGAGCGTGAGGCCGAGGGTTTGCCTGCTCAAGCCGGTTGATCAGACAGGCCCGCAGTTGATCCATATGGGCCTGTCTCCGGCTGGCTGGGATGAACTGCTCCAGTTTTCCCTTGCAATAATCATCTCTCTCCTTAATTTTCCTGATCTGGGGGTCCCTCCTGCTGCTGTTGCTGCTGCTCCCGGTGGGAGCTGTCCCACACCGGGATTAATGGTGCCCCCAGCACGACTCCCTCCTGACCCAGCCCAGACTCCTGGACGTCGACAAATACTTCCTCCTCCTCTTCGTACTAGGCCTGGTCCTGGTGGAGCATTGTTGCCTCTTCTTGCTCCAACAAGGCACTCCCCAGCCTCGAGCAGGTGATCTAGTGTCCTGTCCAGCAGGAACACTTTGGGGAGCATGTCATTGAGGCCAACATGCTCCCCACTGACCATATTGGTCGCCTGCTCAAATGAGTCCAACACATGGCAGACCTGCTGTATCTGCCACCACTCCGCATTAGTGATGTAGGGGAGTGGGTGTGATGGCCCTGGAGTGGCTAGATCTAGCAGGTATTCCCTCAACACCCGTCCCTGCTCCTACAACCTGTCCAGCATGTGGGGGGTGGAGTGGATGCGGCGGTTAGGGAGCATCAGAAGTTCCAGGCAATTCTCTGTACCCTTAGCACAATGTCACTCAACCCTTGGAATGTGCGGAGGAACTTCTGTACCACAAGGTTGAGGACATGTGCCATGCAGGGCACATGTGTGAGACTGCCAGCATGGAGTGCAGCGAGTAGGTTGCTGGTCCAAGCATCCATTGTCAGATGCACCCTGTTGCTGACAGCGTGATCCAGCGACAGAGATACATTATGCACAATGTGCTGGTGTAGGGCAGGGACGATGGTCTAAGCAAAGAAATGGCGGCTGGGGAAACGCAATGTGGGTTAGGCCTGCTCCAACATCTGCGTGAATGGATTGCTGTCCACAAGATTGAAGGGCAGCAGATGTTGGGCGAAAACACTTGCCAGTAGCCCATTGAGTACGTCGGTCCCCTGGGGCGTAGGGCGCGGTGCGTTCAATGGCGTCAGCAACTGACGGCTGGAGCCAGACGGCAGAGGAAGAGGAGATAGAGGAGGGTGCAGTGGAAGCAGAGGTATGGCTGCCAGTACCACAACCTCTAGTAGAGGGAGCAGGGAGGTGGGAATAAATCGGTGGAAGTTGGTTGGGATGGCTTCAGTACAGTGGCAGGAGCTGCTGTCCCCTGCACACTGCTGGTGGCGCTGCTACCACCGCCCTGCATCTTTTCCTACCCCTGCCAGTGGTTGACTTGCATGTACTGGGTCAGGGCAGTGGTACCCAGCCGAGCCACACACCTCCCTCTCCTCCCCCTGGCATGGTTCAGCTGACAGATGGCAATTGTGACATTGTCTACTGCCAAGGTGAAGTAAGCCCAAACAGGCGACTTCCGCACTGACCTCCTGTCAGATGGGTTGGTGCTGATTTGCTCCTGTTTGGGCTCAGTGCGCACAGGTAAAGCTGGCTGCTGCTGCCTACTCCTGCTGCCATTACCAGTGGAGCCCCTGACACTGGGCTCCCTGGTGACCTGGCTCACCATTTGCCTCGGGTGCCTATCTTCATCGGTGCTGCAGTCACCTGACAAAAGAGGTGGCACCCATTCTGGATCACCCTCCTCTTCATTCCCTATAATAGGTCAGAGACGTAGGGAAAAAAAGAGAGGGTTAGTCACTCTGCTACCGTGATGGGTAGCTCTGGACTAATATAGCAAGGCGCCAAAGGTTGGAGTGGTGGAGAAAAGAGGAAGAGGACACTGTAAGATAAGAACACAGAGGCTGCCAGTGGTAAAATTTCCGGCTGGAGAAACCAGGCGGAAAGGACAGTGTACAAATTAGAAAAGGACAAAAGAGTTTTTACCACTCAGAGGGCGCCACCTGAGTAAGAAATTAAACTGGTGGTGAACTAAAAATCGGGTGAAAGTCAGATTTTACTTACTTCACCCAGGAGGAGAGAAGAGGGATAAGCAAATAACACCCTCTTCAGCTACCTCCTGCGCCTGGTTCGCTTGGAAGATTTTCCTGGAAAAACAGCAATCCAAAGTCTGGAGATCTTGAATTTCCAAAGTGCTTTATTCAACATAGGGTGATGGTGAAGAAAGAGCCCAACGCGTTTCGGGGATTATCATCTAGGAATCCCCTTTTTCAAGAGCCATAGTATACATAAATAGTACAGATAGATTTATACATAAAAAAGAGCGGTAAAAGACAATTGGATGACATCACTTCCGGTCGCCGGGTGCGCTCCAACGTGGAACGCAAACGGAACCGGAAGTCAAATCCCGGAAGTAATACATCCGGTCACTCGGTGCGCTCCATCGTGGCACGCACCAGAGAAAACTAGGCGTCTCAAGTGAGACAGTGACAATTGGGCGGACCCACCAGTGCGGCCAGGGCGCCCCTGTGTAAACTATAAGACTCAAAATGATTAAACTTGGATATGGACAAAAAGGAGGTGAGATGACTACAGGAAGCTCAATGCGTTCCACGGTGGAACGCACCGGAGGTGACGCTCAGTCAGTATGTTGTAACAGAATGTCAATATATAGCAGATAAAACAAATAGAACAGTACATGTTGATGGTAAAGATACATATAATATAGGTACCGACGTCGCTGTTCAGAAATACATCTTATAAATAAAAAGACACTCCAAGTCTGTGGATCCAAAGTGAAGTGGAAAGCGCCGAGGTATTGCGAGATATAGGGGAAATGGTGTCACTGGTGACACCATTTCCCCTATATCTCGCGATACCTCGGCGCTTTCCACTTCACTTTGGATCCTACCTGGGCCGAGATCTCACGAGATGTATGCTTTTTGCCCTCATCCACAGACTTGGAGTGTCTTTTTATTTATAAGATGTATTTCTGAACAGCGACGTCGGTACCTATATTATATGTATCTTTACCATCAACATGTACTGTTCTATTTGTTTTATCTGCTATATATTGACATTCTGTTACAACACACTGACTGAGCGTCACCTCCGGGGCGTTCCACCGTGGAACGCATTGAGCTTCCTGTAGTCATCTCACCTCCTTTTTGTCCATATCCAAGTTTAATCATTTTGAGTCTTATAGTTTACACAGGGGCGCCCTGGCCGCACTGGTGGGTCCGCCCAATTGTCACTGTCTCACTTGAGACGCCTAGTTTTCTCTGGTGCGTGCCACGATGGAGCGCACCGAGTGACCGGATGTATTACTTCCGGGATTTGACTTCCGGTTCCGTTTGCGTTCCACGTTGGAGCGCACCCGGCGACCGGAAGTGATGTCATCCAATTGTCTTTTACCGCTCTTTTTTATGTATAAATCTATCTGTACTATTTATGTATACTATGGCTCTTGAAAAAGGGGATTCCTAGATGATAATCCCCGAAACGCGTTGGGCTCTTTCTTCACCATCACCCTATGTTGAATAAAGCACTTTGGAAATTCAAGATCTCCAGACTTTGGATTGCTGTTTTTCCAGGAAAATCTTCCAAGCGAACCAGGCGCAGGAGGTAGCTGAAGAGGGTGTTATTTGCTTATCCCTCTTCTCTCCTCCTGGGTGAAGTAAGTAAAATCTGACTTTCACCCGATTTTTAGTTCACCACCAGTTTAATTTCTTACTCAGGTGGCGCCCTCTGAGTGGTAAAAACTCTTTTGTCCTTTTCTAATTTGTACACATTCCCTATAATGTCAGACCCAGGGCCAAACCAGTGATGGACTGAGGGAAACAGCAGACGTGGAGCCCCTGACTGGGCTCCGCTGTCCCCTCGCTGACGCCTGGGTCTGACTAGGTGCAGCCACACAACCCCTTTGTGTGGCTGACACCACCCGCACCAGTTGGAAGGTATGTGACTGGGGTAATGTCAGGCGTTAACCCCTCCTCCTCCATCCCTTCCAAAAGGTCCTGCTACCAGAAGGACTAAACTCCAATTCAGCCTCCTGCATTGCCTCCAACATAACGTCCCTCTCAATGTCGCTGTCATCATATAGGAGCAGGGAAGATTCTTGGGGACTGGGGGTTGGTCCTGCAGGAGGCGTATTGCTGCTGCTGGGAGCTGGGGCAGAGGACTCAGTGGCACTGGAATGTGCCATGAGAGCCACCACTGCCTCAGCGTCTTGTAAACTTATGGGGCGGCTGCCACTCCCAAAGAAGTCACGGATCAGACCGACGCCCCTTACTCCTTCATGGCTAGCACCGGAACCAACTCCCCTAGTACCCCTACCACGACCATGGCTCCCTGCACGGCCACTCATGCTGCTAATATACATATCCCCCCCCCCCCCCCCAAAAAAAAAAAAAAATAATTAAAAAGTGAATTTGGCAAACTTTATTGGGGTGTAAACAATAAGGAAAAGATGAAATGAAATTAAAAAAATAAAAAAATAAACTGATTAACTTAATTAAAATTAATTACACACACTAAAGAGACGCAGACGCTAACTAAAAGACAAAAAAATGAAATTAAAAGATTTTTATTTTTTTTAACTAACTGAAGATGAAAAACTAAGACTATAAAAAAAAAAATTTAAACATAAAAGATGCAGACACTAACCAAATATTTAAACACAGCTACTAAAAGACTGTTTTTTTCACTAACAAGACAAAAAAACTAGACTAAACACAGAAAAACTAAATACTAAAACACAGAACAGAAGATGAAAACATAGTAACATACCGTATTTTTCGCCCAATAAGACGCGTTTCCCCCCCCAAAAAAAAATGGGGGGAAAATGCCGGCGAATGCTGACAGTTTAACATCGCGATGTTTAACATTGCGATGTACGAGCGAGCGGGGGAGGGACTGGGAGTTGGAGCTGGGGGCCGGCAATTGCGGCGGGGCGGTGAAGTCTAGACCACCATTAGTTCCAAACCCACCCAAAGCACACCTTTTGGTTAAAAATATTTTCTTATTTTCCTCCCCAAAAACCTAGGTGCATCTTATGGGCCAGTGCGTCTTATAGGGCGAAAAATACGGTAGTACATAAGGCCGAAAAAAGACATTTGTCCATCCAGTTCGGCCTGTCATCCTGAAAGTTGATCCAGAGGAAGGCAAAAAAAAAACCCCTGTGAGGTAGAAGCCAATTTTCCCCACTTTAGGGGAATAAAAAATTCCTTCCCGACTTCAATCAGGCAATCAGAATAACTTCCTGGATCAACGACCCCTCTCTAGTAGCTATAGCCTGTAATATTATTATGCTCCAGAAATACATCCAGGCCCCTCTTGAATTCCTTTATTGTACTCACCATCACCACCCCCTCAGGCAGAGAGTTCCATAGTCTCACTGCTCTTACCGTAAAGAATCCTTTTCTATGTTTGTGTGCAAACCTTCTTTCCTCCAGACGCAGAGGATGTCCCCTTGTCACAGTCACAGTCCTGGGGATAAATAGATGATGGGATATATCTCTGTACTGACCCCTGATATACAGTTGCAAGAAAAAGTATGTGAACCCTTTGGAATGATATAGATTTCT
This sequence comes from Bufo bufo, assembly GCF_905171765.1. Taxonomy (NCBI): domain Eukaryota; kingdom Metazoa; phylum Chordata; class Amphibia; order Anura; family Bufonidae; genus Bufo; species Bufo bufo. Next base: position 91,529,963 of record NC_053398.1, on the reverse strand, counting down.
GCACAAATTAGTCATAAAATGTGATCTGATCTTCATCTAAGTCACAACAATAGATAATCACAGTCTGCTTAAGCTAATAACACACAAAGAATTGAATGTTACCATGTTTTTATTGAACACACCATGTAAACATTCACAGTGCAGGTGGAAAAAGTATGTGAACCCCTAGACTAATGACATCTCCAAGAGCTAATTGGAGTGAGGTGTCAGCCAACTGAAGTCCAATCAATGAGATGAGATTGGAGGTGTTGGTTACAGCTGCCCTGCACTATAAAAAACACACACCAGTTCTGGGTTTGCTTTTTACAAGAAGCATTGCCTGATGTGAATGATGCCTCGCACAAAAGAGCTCTCAGAAGACCTACGATTAAGAATTGTTTACTTGCATAAAGCTGGAAAGGGTTATAAAAGTATCTCCAAAAGCCTTGCTATTCATCAGTCCACGGAAAGACAAATTGTCTATAAATGGAGAAAGTTCAGCACTGCTGCTACTCTCCCTAGGAGTGGCTGTCCTGTAAAGATGACTGCAAGAGCACAGCGCAGACTGCTCAATGAGGTGAAGAAGAATCCTAGAGTGTCAGCTAAAGACTTACAAAAGTCTCTGGCATATGCTAACATCCCTGTTAGCGAATCTACAATACGTAAAACACTAAACAAGAATGAATTTAATGGGAGGATACCACAGAGGAAGCAACTGCTGTCCAAACAAAACATTGCTGCATGTTTACAGTTTGCACAAGAGCACCTGGATGTTCCACAGCAGTACTGGCAAAATATTCTGTGGACAGATGAAACCAAAGTTGAGTTGTTTGAAAGAAACACACAACACTATGTGTGAAGAAAAAGAGGCACAGCACACCAACATCAAAACCTCATCCCAACTGTGAAGTATGGTGGTGGGGGCATCATAGTTTGGGGCTGCTTTGCTGCGTCAGGGCCTGGACGGATTGCTATCATCAAAGGAAAAATTAATTCCCAAGTTTATCAAGACATTTTGCAGGAGAACTTAAGGCCATCTGTCCACCAGCTGAAGCTCAACACAAGATTTGTGTTGCAACAGGACAACAACCCAAAGCATAGAAGTAAATCAACTACAGAATGGCTTAAACAGAAGAAAATACGCCTTCTGGAGTGGCCCAGTCAGAGTCCTGACCTCAACCCGATTGAGATGCTGTGGCATGACCTCAAGAAAGCGATTCACACCAGACATCCCAAGAATATTGCTGAACTGAAACAGTTCTGTAAAGAGGAATGGTCAAGAATTACTCCTGACCGTTGTGCACGTCTGATCTGCAACTACAGGAAACATTTGGTTGAAGTTATTGCTGCCAAAGGAGGTTCAACTAGTTATTAAATCCAAGGGTTCACATACTTTTTCCACCTGCACTGTGAATGTTTACATGGTGTGTTCAATAAAAACATCGTAACATTTAATTCTTTGTGTGCTATTAGTTTAAGCAGACTGTGATTGTCTATTGTTGTGACTTAGATGAAGATCAGATCACATTTTATGACCAATTTGTGCAGAAATCCATATCATTCCAAAGGGTTCACATACTTTTTCTTGCAACTGTATTTATACATATTAATTAGATCTCCCCTCAGTCGTCTTTTTTCTAAAGTGAATAACCCTAATTTTGATAATTTTTCAGGGTACTGTAGTTGCCCCATTGCAGTTGTTACTTTAGTTGCCCTCCTCTGGACCTTCTCCAGCTCTGCTATGTCTACCTTGTTTACAGGAGCCCAGAACTGTACACAGTACTCCATGTGTGGTCTGACTAGCGATTTGTAAAGTGGTAGGACTATGTTCTTATCACGGGCATCTATGCCCCTTCTGATGCAATCTATTATATTATTGGCCTTGGCAGCAGCTGCCTGACACTGCTTTTTGCAGCTTAGGGCTCTTTCACACTTGCGTTCTTTTCTTCAGGCATAGAGTTCTGTCGTCGGGGCTCTATGCCGGAAGAATCCTGATCAGTTTTATCCTAATGCATTCTGAATGAAGAGAAATCCGTTCAGGATGCATCAGGATGTCTTTAGTTCCGGACCGGAACGTTTTTTGGCCGGAGAAAATACCGCAGCATGCTGCGCTTTTTGCTCCGGCCAAAAATCCTGAACACTTGCCGCAAGGCCGGATCCGGAATTAATGCCCATTGAAAGGCATTAATCCGGATCCGGCCTTAAGCTAAACGTCGTTTCGGCGCATTGCCGGATCCGACGTTTAGCTTTTTCTGAATGGTTACCATAGCTACCAGGACGCTAAAGTCCTGGCAGCCATGGTAAAGTGTAGTGGGGAGCGGGGGAGCAGTATACTTACCGTCCGTGCGGCTCCCCGGGTGCTCCAGAGTGACGTCAGGGCGCCCCACGCTCATGGATGACGTGTCGCATGGATCACGTCATCCATGCGCATGGGGCGCTCTGACGTCATTCTGGAGCGCCCCGGGAGCCGCACGGACTGTAAGTATACTGCTCCCCCGCTCCCCACTACTACTATAGCAGCCAGGACTTTAATAGCGTCCTGGGTGCCCTAGTAACACTGAACACATTTTGAAGACGGATCCGTCTTCAAATGCTTTTAGTTCACTTGCGTTTTTCCGGATCCGGCGTGTAATTCCGGCAAATGGAGTACACGCCAGATCCGGACAACGCAAGTGTGAAAGGGCCCTAAGTTTGCTGTTTATTAAAATTCCTAGATCCTTTTCCATGTCAGTGTTACCCAGTGTTTTACCATTTAGTATGTACGGGTGACTTGCATTATTCCTTCCCATGTGCATAACTTTACATTGGTCAGTGTTAAACCTCATTTGCCACTTATCTGCCCAAGCCTCCAATCTATCCAGATCCCTCTGTAGCAGTATACTGTCCTCTTCAGTGTTAATTACTTTACACAGTTTAGGCTACTTTCACACCTGCGTTTAGGTCGGATCCGTCTGGTATGTGCCCAGACGGATCCGCGCCTATAATGCAAACGTTTAGATCTGTTCAGAACGGATCCGTTTGCATTACCATGAACAAAAAAAATAATAATAATAATAATTTTTTTTTTTTTTTTGTTCATGATAATGCAAACGGATCCGTTTTGACTTTACATTGAAAGTCAATGGGAGACGGATCCGTTTGAAAATTGAGCCATACTGTGTCAACTTCAAACGGATCCGTCCCCATTGACTTACATTGTAAGTCTGGACAGATCCGTTTGCCTTCGCACGGCCAGGCGGACACCTGAACGCTGCAAGCTGCGTTCAGGTGTCCGCCTGCTGAGCGGAGCGGAGGACAAACGGAGCCAGACTGATGCATTCTGAGCGGATCCGCATCCACTCAGAATGCATTAGGGCTGGACGGATCCGTTCGGGGCCGCTTGTGAGAGCCTTCAAACGGAACTCACAAGCGGAGCCCCGAACGCTAGTGTGAAAGTAGCCTTAGTGTCATCTGCGAAAATTGATACTTTAATATGCAAGCTTTCTACAAGATCATTAATAAATATATTGAAGAGAATAGGGCCCAATACTGACCCCTGAGTTACCCCACTAGTGACAGTGACCCAATCTGAGTGTGTACGGTTAATAACCACCCTCTGTTTTCTATCATTGAGCCAGTTACTTACCCACATACAGACGTTTTCTCCCAGTCCGAGCATTCTCATTTTATATACTAACCTTTTATGTGGTACAGTGTCAAATGCTTTGAAGAAGTCCAGATATACGACATCCATTGATTCGCCGCTGTCAAGTCTAGAACTTACCTCCTCATAGAAACTGACTAAATTAGTTTGGCATGACCGATTCCTCACGAAGTCATGCTGATATGGCATTATTTGCTTATTTCCGTTGAGATGCTCTAAGATAGCATCTCTCAGAAAACCTTCAAACAGTTTACCCACAACAGATGTTAAACTTACCGGCCTATAGTTTCCAGGCTCATTTTTTGGACCCTTTTTGAATATTGGCACCACATTTGCCATGCGCCAATCCTGTGGGACATTCCCTGTCAGTATAGAATCTGAAAATATCAGAAATAAGGGTCTGGCTATGACATTACCTAATTCCCTTAGGATACGGGGGTGTATGCTATCCGGTCCTGGCGATTTGTCTATTTTAATCTTTTTAAGTCGCTGTTGTACTTCTTCCTGGGTCAGACAGGACACTTTTAATGGGGAATTTATTTCAACATTCAGCATTTCATCTGACAGTTTATTTTCCTCAGTGAATACATTGGAGAAAAAAATATTTAACAGCTTTGCTTTCTCCTCGTCGCTCTCTGCGACTCCCCCCTCATTACTCTTTAAAGAGCCGACACCTTCAGATTTATACTTTTTAACATTTATATAATTGAAGAACATTTTAGGGTTAGATTTACTCTCTTGGGCAATTAATCTCTCGGTCTCTAGTTTGGCCGCTTTTATTTGTTTTTTACATGTTCTATTTTTTTTCCTTATAGTTTTTCAGTGCTTCCGTGCTACCCTCCTGTTTTAGTGTTTTATATGCTTTCTTTTTGTCATTTATTGCTTTCTTTACAGTTCTGTTTATCCACATTGGTTTCTTTTTGTTCTTTAACCTTATTCCCACACGGTATGTACCTCTCACAATGAGCTTTTAGGATGCTTTTAAAGATATCCTATTTTGTGGCTGTATTTTTATTTGTGAGGACTTTATCCCATTTAGTTAGGCCTATGGCCTCTCTTAGTTGGCTAAATTTAGCTTTTTTGAAGTTTGGTATTTTTGTTCCTCCCTGTAGAAACGCTCTTTTGAATGATAATTGGAAGGTTATTACTTTATGGTCACTATTTCCCAGGTGTCCCCCAACCTGCACGTCTGTTGTTCTGTCAGGCCTATTGGTTAATACTAAGTCCAGTATGGCTGTCCCTCTAGTCGGGTCCTGAACCAGTTGGGAGAGGTAATTGTCTTTGGTTATTGCCAAGAACCTGTTTCCCTTATGAGATATACAAGTTTAAGTTCCCAGTCTATATCTGGGTAGTTGAAGTCCCCCATAATAACCACCTCATTATGATTTGCCGCCTCGTCTATCTCGTTTAGTAGTAGATTTTCTGTGGACTCTGGTATATTAGGTGGTTTATAGTAAACTCCTATTAGTAATTTATTGTTGTTTTTAGCTCCATGTATCTCTACCCACAGTGACTCCACATGTTCATGTCCCTCACTTATATATTCCCGGAGTGTGGGCTTTAGACAGGATTTTACATAAAGGCAAACCCCTCCCCCTCTTCGGTTTTGACGATCCTTTCTAAACAGACTGTAACCTTGTACATTAACTGCCCAGTCATAGCTATCATCCAGCCATGTCTCAGTTATTCCCACTATGTCATAGTCCTCCTCACACATCACTAGTTACAGCTCCCCAGTTTTATTAGTCAGGCCTCTGGCATTAGTATACATACATTTGAAAGGTTTATGTATATTTTTTACCCTACACCTTTCCTTCGGAACTGTTCTAGTCCCTCCTTCCATTCCTCCCACAGTCCCTCTACCTTGCCCCCAGTCTCTATCTGCACTATCTTCCCCTCCTATAGTGTAATTTCCCTCCCCCCAGTCCCTAGTTTAAACACTCCTCCAACCTTCTAGCCATCTTTCTCCCCAGCACAGCTGCCCCTTCCCCATTGAGGTGCAGCCCGTCCCTACGATAGAGCTTGTAGCCGATAGAGAAGTCGGCCCAGTTCTCCAGGAACCCAAACCCCTCCTTCCTACACCAGTTCTTGATCCACTTGTTAATCTCCCACTGCCTTTCTTGTGTGGCTCGTGGTACAGGCAGTATTTTGGAAAATACTACCTTTGAGGTCCTTGCCCTAAGCTTTTGACATGAATCCCTGAAATCATTTTTAAGGACTCTCCACCTACCTCTAACTTTGTCATTGGTTCCGATATGGACCATGACCGCTGGATCTTCTCCAGCCCCTCCCAGTAATCTGTCAACCCGATCCGCGATGTGTCGAACTCTAGCACCAGGAAGACAGCACACTGTTCAGCGATCACGGTCTTTGTGACAGATTTCCCTATCTGTTCCCCTAATAATGGAGTCTCCCACTACCAGCACCTGTCTGGCCTGCCCTGCTCTCCTGGTTCCCTGCTTACTGGAGCTGACATTCCCCTGACTGGCAGAGGAAGTGTCCGGCTGCAGCAGTGCTGTCCCTGGACTGACATCCCCCTCATCTGCCAAACGTGCAAACTTGTTGGGGTGTGTCAGATCAGGGCTAGCCTCCCTGGCACTCTTCCCTCTACCACGCTTTCTAACTGTTACCCAGCTAGCTACCTCACTTTCCTCAGCCTCCTCTCTGTCACCCTCCCCCTCATCTACCCCAAAGAGTGCTTGCTCGGTGAGAAGCAAACTCTTTTGCAAATTGTCAATGCCTCTCAGTGTTGCAACTTGCCCGTTTAGAGACTCAATTTGCGATTCCAGACGGGTAATTTGCTCACATCTTGAACAAAGATATACACCCTCGAACGGCTGTTCCAGGACTGCATACATCATGCAAGATGTGCACTGGACTGCGTTGTCAATTGTGCAACACATACTAAATGGGGATTACAACAGTAAAAAAGTAAAACAGTAAATATGATTTAGAATTAGACCCTGTCTGCTGTAGTTGAAGGACTACCTAGAATTAAGCCAACAACACACAAGGAAATTATAGCCAACCTTAGTTTCCAACTCCTTTTCTTAAACTCCTTTTTTTTAACTCCACTTAAAAAGAAGCCCACTTAGTAGAGCAAGCCTCAGGAAGAGCAGGCTCTAGAGAGTCTAGTGGTTCAATTTATAGCACCTGGTTGCCCAGGCCACTCCCCTTAATCAAGTAGAGAAAAAAAATGGGTTTAAATAGCAACACCCCAGCAGAGAAAAAAAAAAAAAGTTTTAAATGGCAGTACTAAAATGCAAAAACTTAACTTTCATGGATATCTGCTTCAAACCACGCTCAGCCACCTGCAATCACTCCCACAAAATCACACTCAGTACTAGAACTCCTTTTTTTTGACTCCACTTAATAAGAAGCCCACTTAGTAGAGCAAGACTCAGGAAGAGCAGGCTGTCACGGCTGTATGTGAGCAACAAGAGCATACACAGTAAATAGAGCTACTGACCGGACCCAAACTAGGGAGGATAAAGGGTGACCCCTGTCAGACCCTCAAAGCTCTCCCTATGCTACTAAGCACATGCCCGGATCCAAATAATGGAACGAGGCATGCCCGCGTACCTAAGACTGATGACCACTGTAACCCCTACAATAGTGGAAGGGGCACGGCCACCGGTGCCCTACTCAGTATATGGAGGGAACCGTGGCCACCTCAGATCCAGTCAGAAAATAATCTGGTACACAACAATGTCTGTACACTTAGCTGAAGGTAGTGACACAGGCTCTAGAGAGTCTAGTGGTTCAATTTATAGCACCTGGTTGCCCAGGCCACTCCCCTTAATCAAGTAGAGAAAAAAAAATGGGTTTAAATAGCAACACCCAGCAGAGAAAAAAAAAAAAAGTTTTGAATGGCAGTACTAAAATGCAAAAACTTAACTTTCAAGGATCTCTGCTTCAAACCACGCTCAGCCACCTGCAATCACTCCCACAAAATCACACTCAGTACTAGAACTCCTTTTTTTTTAACTCCACTTAATAAGAAGCCCACTTAGTAGAGCAAGACTCAGGAAGAGGCTACACTACACTAAACGCAGAAAAACTAAGACTATAAAACTTTTTTCTCTTTTTTTGTATTTTTTTATACAAAAGACGCAGACATTAACTAAAAACTAAAAGACAGAGACTAAAAGCTTTTTTTTTTCAATAACAGATGATGAAAATGCTACACAAACCGCAGACAAAGTAAGACTAAGAGACTTTTTTTCACAGACGGACGACCTGTCCAACCTACAGTACACCCTGCCCTGAAAATATCAGCTAAACTATTTCTAACTCTCACTAATATATATTTAAACCAACTAACTCTATAACCTACACTACACCCAGGGCCGGTGCAAGGATTTTTTCACACACAAGCGAAGCTACATTTTGGCGCCCCCCTCCACCCACAACTCAGTGGGGGTGATATAAAAAGGAGGGGGATGAGAAATGTGACATGGAGGGGGATGAGAAAAGTGACATGGAGGGGGATGAGAAATGTGACATGGAGGGGGATGAGAAATGTGACATGGAGAGGGGATGAGAAATGTGACATGGAGGGGGATGAGAAATGTGACATGGAGGGGGATGAGAAATGTGACATGGAGGGGGATGAGAAATGTGACATGGAGGGGGAGAAATGTGACATGGAGGGGGAGAAATGTGACATAGGGGGGAGATGTGACATGGAGGGGGAGAAATGTGACATGGAGGGGGAAGAAATGTGACATGGAGGGGGAAGAAATGTGACATGGAGGGGGGAAGAAAAGTGACATGGAGGGGGAGAAATGTGACATCATCCCCTGCTTTTTACATCACCCCCTTTGTGTCACATTTCTTCCCCCCCACCCATGGCACATCATTTCCCCCATGTCACATTTCAACCCCTCCATGTCACATCACCCGCACCCCTCCTCCATGGCACATTTCTCCCCCTCCATGTCAGATTTCTCCCCCTTCATGTCACATCACCCCCCTCCATGGCACATTTCCCCCCTAGATTAATGTTGTGTAAAAATAAACATTATGCTCCTCACCTGGGCCTGTTCCCGTCTGCAGCATCTCCCCTTCTCCTCTGTGTGGTCTTGGTATCATCTCTCTGTGCTCCCGACAAGACTTTGAGGACCTTTCCCACTCAGCCAATCAGTGGCCGCAGCTGTGTCATGTGTCAGACCAGTGATTGGCTCAGAGGGAAATCACTGCCCTGACACGTGACACAGCTGCGGCCACTGAATGGCAGTGGGAAAGGTCCTCAAACAACTTGTTGGGACTCAGGAGCCCAGAGAGAAGATATGAGGACCACCACACAGAGGAGAATAGCCGCAGGAGACTGGCAAGTGATTAATGAAAAAAAAAGTTTCATATTTCCGCCCCCTTCTCAGCACCCTAAGGCGGCCGCTTGGTCTGCCTTATTATAGCATCGGGCCTGCACACACGCCCTGAATCAGTGTAGGCCTGCAGTAAATATATCTTTGCACAAAATAGCTGTATTTCAAATGGCTGTATTTCAAATGCCTAATTCAAACCCCTGTATGTAGAGGGGGTATCTCACAGAGCCTGAACCAGTGCAGGCCTGAATTCAATATTGGTGCACCAAATGGCGGTATTTAAAATCTCTGAATGTAACCCAAATGTATTAAGGGTGTATCTCACAATGACATCTGCATCAAAGGCTGCCAACTAAATTTTTTGTGCCCAAATGAGTGTTTGTTTAAAAACTGAATTTTACAGCAGTATATAAGCCTGTAATTTCACACGTGCTGATGCTGCAAGGCCTGAAAATACTGTTTTTTGAAAAAATAATTGTGTGTTTTTCAAACCCCAGAAAATGATGGGTGTATTTCTACCTTAAATTGCACAATGACTAATCCAGATGTTGTAGATTGCCCAAAAAGTCTTTTTTTTGCTAACAGAATATGAAAGCTGTAGATATTAAAGTTGAATTTAACACTTGCAGATCTTGAAAATACTGGGGGTTTTTTTGGGGGGGAAAGTGTGTTTTTAAAACCCTAGAAAATGATGGGTGTATTTCTACCTTAAATTGCACACTGACTAATACAGATGTTGTAGTTTACCCCGAAATTTTTTTTGATTTGCAATGTCCCAAAAGCTCAGATGCAGTGCTGGTGCACTGAGCATGCATAAAATGGCTGCCGCCGCCACCCACCTAACTAACAGAATTCTAAAAGTTAGTATTTTTGGGTCAATGAGCTCAGGGCAGGGTAAAACGATAGTGCCCTGCACCCACACAACTATTTGTCTGTAGATCGCTGAGTTAGATTCTCTCCTATGCTCTCCCTGAAATCACAAGTCCAGCAGCATCCTCTCCCTACACTTGTAACAGCAGAGTGACGTGCAGCGCTACGTGACTCAAGCTTATACACTCACCTAAATAATTATTAGGAACACCTGTTCTATTTCTCATTAATGCAATTATCTAGTCAACCAATCACATGGCAGTTGCTTCAATGCATTTAGGGATGTGGTCCTGGTCAAGACAATCTCCTGAACTCCAAACTGAATGTCAGAATGGGAAAGAAAGGTGATTTAAGCAATTTTGAGCGTGGCATGGTTGTTGGTGCCAGACGGGCCGGTCTGAGTATTTCACAATCTGCTCAGTTACTGGGATTTTCACGCACAACCATTTCTAGGGTTTACAAATAATGGTGTGAAAAGGGAAAAACATCCAGTATGCGGCAGTCCTGTGGGCGAAAATGCCTTGTGGATGCTAGAGGTCAGAGGAGAATGGGCCGACTGATTCAAGCTGATAGAAGAGCAACGTTGACTGAAATAACCACTCGTTACAACTGAGGTATGCAGCAAAGCATTTGTGAAGCCACAACACGCACAACCTTGAGGCGGATGGGCTACAACAGCAGAAGACCCCACCGGGTACCACTCATCTCCACTACAAATAGGAAAAAGAGGCTACAATTTGCACGAGCTCACCTAAATTGGACTGTTGAAGACTGGAAAAATGTTGCCTGGTCTGATGAGTCTCGATTTCTGTTGAGACATTCAAATGGTAGAGTCCGAATTTGGCGTAAACAGAATGAGAACATGTATCCATCATGCCTTGTTACCACTGTGCAGGCTGGTGGTGGTGGTGTAATTGTGTGGGGGATGTTTTAAGGGCACACTTTAGGCCCCTTAGTGCGAATTGGGCATCGTTTAAATTCCACGGGCTACCTGAGCATTGTTTCTGACCATGTCCATCCCTTCATGACCACCACGTACCCATCCTCTGATGGCTACTTCCAGCAGGATAATGCACCATGTCACAAAGCTCGAATCATTTCAAATTGGTTTCTTGAACATGACAATGAGTTCACTGCACTAAAATGGCCCCCACAGTCACCAGATCTCAACCCAATAGAGCATCTTTGGGATGTGGTGGAACGGGAGCTTCGTGCCCTGGATGTGCATCCCTCAAATCTCCATCAACTGCAAGATGCTATCCTATCAATATGGGCCAACATTTCTAAAGAATGCTATCAGCACCTTTTTGAATCAATGACACGTAGAATTAAGGCAGTTCTGAAGGCAAAAGGGGGTGCAACACCGTATTAGTATGGTGTTCTTAATAATTCTTTAGGTGAGTGTATAGAGCCTGGGTCACATGCTGCTCTGGCCAATCACAGCCATGCCATTAGTAGGCATGGCTGTGATGGCCTCTTGGGGCAAGTAGTATGACACTTGTTGATTGGCTGCTGTGCAGCCTTTCAAAAAACACCAAGAAAGCGGCGAACACCGAACCCGAACTCAAACTTTTACGGAAATGTTCGGGTTCGGGTTCGGGTCCGGGGTCCCAAAATCCTAAAACATTCTAACACATTTATAAACTGTTCATTAAACCACATTCAATTTGGGGTGCTATTATAGTTATATGATGGTTATTCTTGGTAGTCATACAATAAAAAACTGAGGTAAAATATAGTTGTGTTGGGAGCTTATTATGGTTTTGTCAGAAGTGCAATACCAAACCTGTATACTCAGATGGGCAAGGAATGTACATCGAATGTTATTGTACATTCTGTAGTTCGTGTGTATTATAAGAAAGAGTATTGAGCTACAAAGTATGCATTTGGTTTATTAGTGTTGTAAACTTTAAGTGCTATATCAGAATGGCACTGTGAGCTGACATTTAAGTAGTTTAAATGGTTTATAGATTTAGAAGTAACATTTTGTAGCACAGGTGTCTGGACAAATTAAGTACTGTAGGGTTTACAGATTTACAAGTCTGTTGGATCTATATATTGGATGTCCTTGTTTGAAACAGACTAATCTGTTAAAATGGAGAACCAAGCTTTGATGGATTTTATCAGGTTCATTCTCTTTCTGATTCCCCCTCCCCCTATCTCCACCAGTAGTCTTTGTTTTTGCATAAATAGGTTATTGCAGTAAAAGGCTAAAACGTTTGCGTTGTAATTCAAGAACAAAATGTTCGAAGTTCATGTATTACATAAAAAAAGTAGGAGATAAGCAAGAAACTTTTATTTTATTCCATCATGTCCATGCATCTAGTTCAGATTTTGAAGCAGTGTTTATGTAGGTGAAGGAAATAATGAACACTAATTGCCCAAATTCTACTAGGCAACCATTCAAACTTCATTTAAAGTAAACTTGTCAGGGCTCACACATGACCTGTATGAGCAGCTGAAAAGATCACTATGTTATCCATTTATACTGTAGATTGTGTAGTGATTTATATTAGAGATGAGCAAACCTTTTGAGACTCAGTTCTGTTCAGGTTCAGTTTAAGTTCAGTTCTATTTAGGGTTCGGTTCGGACCCCAATCAATTCTACTCAACTCAAAGGGTTTCCAATTGTCTTGGAATGTGGTATACAACACCCTCTAGTTTCCTAGGACGCTCCCTAAGCTCTTGAATGTAATTATAGCAATAGAAAATCATGTCAGAGTAACACTGATATTAGAGATGAGCGAATTTCTAAAAAATTTGATTTGGTCGGTTTGCCGAATTATCCGAAAAGATTTGATTCGATCCGAATTTACTCGTGGCGAATCACATTAAAAAAACAGCTATTTCCTGGCTGCAGAGAGCCTGTAAAGTGGTGTAGAACACTGTGCCTTACAGTAACACGCATGGGAAGTCTGCTGTGGTAGTGAAACAATACTGTGAGTCAGTGTGACATGCAGATGACAGGCGTCGCTCTTAGGCCTCTTTCACACGGGCGTTGCGGGAAAAGGTGCGAGTGCATTGCGGGAACATGTGCGATTTTTCAGCGCGAGTGCAAAAGATTGTAATGCGCTTTGCACTCGCGTGAGAAAAATCGCGCATGTTTGGTACCCAAACCCAAACTTCTTCACAGAAGTTCGGGCTTGGGATCGGTGTTCTGTAGATTGTATTATTTTCCCTTATAACATGGTTATAAGTAGAGTTGAGCGAACACCTGGATGTTCGGGTTCGAGAAGTTCGGCCGAACTTCCCGGAAATGTTCGGGTTCGGGATGCGAACCCGATCCGAACTTCGTCCCGAACCTGAACCCCATTGAAGTCAATGGGGACCCGAACTTTTGGGCACTAAAAAGGCTGTAAAACAGCCCAGGAAAGAGCTAGAGGGCTGCAAAAGGCAGCAACATGTAGGTAAATCCCCTGCAAACAAATGTGGATAGGGAAATGAATTAAAATAAAAATAAAAAAAATAAAAATGAACCAATATCAATTGGACAGAGGTCCCATAGCAGAGAATCTGGCTTCACGTCAGCAGAGAATCAGTCTCTTCATGCCATAGCAAAGAATCTGGCTTCATGTCAGCAGAGAATCAGTCTCTTCATGCCATAGCAGAGAATCAGGCTTCACGTCACCCACCACTAGAACAGGCCACTGTCACACATTTAGGCCCCGGCACCCAGACAGAGGAGAGCGGTCCCGTAACAGAGAATCTGGCCTTATGTCAGCGCAGAATCTGTCTTCATGTTATAGCAGAGAATCAGGCATCACGTCACCCACCACTGGAACAGGCCACTGTCACACATTTAGGCCCAGGCACCCAGGCAGAGGAGAGAGGTCCCGTAACAGAGAATCTGGCCTTATGTCAGCGCAGAATCTGTATTCATGTCATAGCAGAGAATCAGGCTTCACGTCACCCACCACTGGAACAGGCCACTGTCACACATTTAGGCCCAGGCACCCAGGCAGAGGAGAGAGGTCCCGTAACAGAGAATCTGGCCTTATGTCAGCGCAGAATCTGTCTTCATGTCATAGCAGAGAATCAGGCTTCACGTCACCCACCACTGGAACAGGCCACTGTCACACATTTAGGCCCCGGCACCCAGACAGAGGAGAGCGGTCCCGTAACAGAGAATCTGGCATTATGTCAGCGCAGAATCTGTATTCATGTCATAGCAGAGAATCAGGCTTCATGTCACCCACCACTGGAACAGGCCACTGTCACACATTTAGGCCCAGGCACCCAGGCAGAGGAGAGAGGTCCCGTAACAGAGAATCTGGCCTTATGTCAGCGCAGAATCTGTCTTCATGTCATAGCAGAGAATCAGGCTTCACGTCACCCACCACTGGAACAGGCCACTGTCACACATTTAGGCCCAGGCACCCAGGCAGAGGAGAGAGGTCCCGTAACAGAGAATCTGGCCTTATGTCAGCGCAGAATCTGTATTCATGTCATAGCAGAGAATCAGGCTTCACGTCACCCACCACTGGAACAGGCCACTGTCACACATTTAGGCCCCGGCACCCAGACAGAGGAGAGCGGTCCCGTAACAGAGAATCTCGCCTTATGTCAGCGCAGAATCTGTCTTCATGTCATAGCAGAGAATCAGGCTTCACGTCACCCACCACTGGAACAGGCCACTGTCACACATTTAGGCCCAGGCACCCAGGCAGAGGAGAGAGGTCCCGTAACAGAGAATCTGGCCTTATGTCAGCGCAGAATTTGTCTTCATGTTATAGCAGAGAATCAGGCTTCACGTCACCCACCACTGGAACAGGCCACTGTCACACATTTAGGCCCCGGCACCCAGACAGAGGAGAGCGGTCCCGTAACAGAGAATCTGGCCTTATGTCAGCGCAGAATCTGTCTTCATGTCATAGCAGAGAATCAGGCTTCATGTCATCCACCACTGGAACAGGCCACTGTCACACATTTAGGCCCAGGCACCCAGGAAGAGGAGAGAGGTCCCGTAACAGAGAATCTGGCCTTATGTCAGCGCAGAATCTGTCTTCATGTCATAGCAGAGAATCAGGCTTCACGTCACCCACCACTGGAACAGGCCACTGTCACACATTTAGGCCCCGGCACCCAGACAGAGGAGAGCGGTCCCGTAACAGAGAATCTGGCCTTATGTCAGCGCAGAATCTGTCTTCATGTTATAGCAGAGAATCAGGCTTCACATCACCCACCACTGGAACAGGCCACTGTCACACATTTAGGCCCAGGCACCCAGGCAGAGGAGAGAGGTCCCGTAACAGAGAATCTGGCCTTATGTCAGCGCAGAATCTGTATTCATGTCATAGCAGAGAATCAGGCTTCACGTCACCCACCACTGGAACAGGCCACTGTCACACATTTAGGCCCAGGCACCCAGGCAGAGGAGAGAGGTCCCGTAACAGAGAATCTGGCCTTATGTCAGCGCAGAATCTGTCTTCATGTCATAGCAGAGAATCAGGCTTCACGTCACCCACCACTGGAACAGGCCACTGTCACACATTTAGGCCCAGGCACCCAGGCAGAGGAGAGAGGTCCCGTAACAGAGAATCTGGCCTTATGTCAGCGCAGAATCTGTCTTCATGTCATAGCAGAGAATCAGGCTTCATGTCATCCACCACTGGAACAGGCCACTGTCACACATTTAGGCCCAGGCACCCAGGAAGAGGAGAGAGGTCCCGTAACAGAGAATCTGGCCTTATGTCAGCGCAGAATCTGTCTTCATGTTATAGCAGAGAATCAGGCTTCACATCACCCACCACTGGAACAGGCCACTGTCACACATTTAGGCCCAGGCACCCAGGCAGAGGAGAGAGGTCCCGTAACAGAGAATCTGGCCTTATGTCAGCGCAGAATCTGTCTTCATGTCATAGCAGAGAATCAGGCTTCACGTCACCCACCACTGGAACAGGCCACTGTCACACATTTAGGCCCCGGCACCCAGACAGAGGAGAGCGGTCCCGTAACAGAGAATCTGGCATTATGTCAGCGCAGAATCTGTATTCATGTCATAGCAGAGAATCAGGCTTCACGTCACCCACCACTGGAACAGGCCACTGTCACACATTTAGGCCCAGGCACCCAGGCAGAGG
The DNA here is from genome assembly GCF_905171765.1 of Bufo bufo. Classification (NCBI taxonomy): domain Eukaryota; kingdom Metazoa; phylum Chordata; class Amphibia; order Anura; family Bufonidae; genus Bufo; species Bufo bufo. Next base: position 91,514,064 of record NC_053398.1, on the reverse strand, counting down.
AGAGAGGTCCCGTAACAGAGAATCTGGCCTTATGTCAGCGCAGAATCTGTTTTCATGTCATAGCAGAGAATCAGGCTTCACGTCACCCACCACTGGAACAGGCCACTGTCACACATTTAGGCCCCGGCACCCAGACAGAGTAGAGCGGTCCCGTAACAGAGAATCTGGCCTTATGTCAGCGCAGAATCTGTCTTCATGTCATAGCAGAGAATCAGGCTTCACGTCACCCACCACTGGAACAGGCCACTGTCACACATTTAGGCCCAGGCACCCAGGCAGAGGAGAGAGGTCCCGTAACAGAGAATCTGGCCTTATGTCAGCGCAGAATCTGTCTTCATGTCATAGCAGAGAATCAGGCTTCACGTCACCCACCACTGGAACAGGCCACTGTCACACATTTAGACCCAGGCAGAGGAGAGAGGTCCCGTAACAGAGAATCTGGCCTTATGTCAGCGCAGAATCTGTCTTCATGTCATAGCAGAGAATCAGGCTTCACGTCACCCACCACTGGAACAGGCCACTGTCACACATTTAGGCCCAGGCACCCAGGCAGAGGAGAGAGGTCCCGTAACAGAGAATCTGGCCTTATGTCAGCGCAGAATCTGTATTCATGTCATAGCAGAGAATCAGGCTTCACGTCACCCACCACTGGAACAGGCCACTGTCACACATTTAGGCCCAGGCACCCAGGCAGAGGAGAGAGGTCCCGTAACAGAGAATCTGGCCTTACGTCAGCGCAGAATCTGTATTCATGTCATAGCAGAGAATCAGGCTTCACGTCACCCACCACTGGAACAGGCCACTGTCACACATTTAGGCCCCGGCACCCAGACAGAAGAGAGGTTCTTTCAACTTTGGGTTGCCCCGCAATATAATGGTAAAATGAAAATAAAAATAGTATTAAATGCCCTGGAGTAGAATAATATATTGTTAAGGGGAGGTAGTTAATATCTAATCTGCACAAGGGATGGACAGGTCCTGTGGGATCCATGCCTGGTTCATTTTTATGAACGTCAGCTTGTCCACATTGGCTGTAGACAGGCGGCTGCGTTTGTCTGTAATGACGCCCCCTGCCGTGCTGAATACACGTTCAGACAAAACGCTGGCCGCCGGGCAGGCCAGCACCTCCAAGGCATAAAAGGCTAGCTCTGGCCACGTGGACAATTTGGAGACCCAGAAGTAGAATGGGGCCGAACCATCAGTCAGTACGTGGAGGGGTGTGCACAGGTACTGTTCCACCATGTTAGTGAAATGTTGCCTCCTGCTAACACGTTCCGTATCAGGTGGTGGTGCACTTAGCTGTGGCGTGTTGACAAAACTTTTCCACATCTCTGCCATGCTAACCCTGCCCTCAGAGGAGCTGGGCGTGACACAGCTGCGTTAGCGACCTCTTGCTCCTCCTCTGCCTTCACCTTGGGATTCCACTGGTTCCCCTGTGACATTTGGGAATGCTCTCAGTAGCGCGTCTACCAACGTGCGCTTGTTCTCGCGCATCTTCCTATCACGCTCCAGTGTAGGAAGTAAGGTGGGCACATTGTCTTTGTACCGGGGATCCAGCAGGGTGGCAACCCAGTAGTCCGCGCACGTTAAAATGTGTGCAACTCTGCTGTCGTTGCGCAGGCACTGCAGCATGTAGTCGCTCATGTGTGCCAGGCTGCCCAGAGTTAAGGACAAGCTGTCCTCTGTGGGAGGCGTATCGTCATCGTCCTGTGTTTCCCCTCAGCCACGCACCAGTGATGGGCCCGAGCTGCTTTGGGTGCCACCCCGCTGTGAACATGCTTCATCCTCATCCTCCTCCACCTCATCCTCGTCCTCCAGTAGTGGGCCCTGTCTGGCCACATTTGTACCTGGCCTCTGGTGTTGAAAAAAACCTCCCTCTGAGTCACTTCGAAGAGACTGGCCTGAAAGTGCTAAAAATGACCCCTCTTCCTCCTGGGCCACCTCCTCTTCCATCATCGCCCTAAGTGTTTTCTCAAGGAGACATAGAAGTGGTATTGTAACGCTGATAACGGCGTCATCGCCACTGGCCATGTTGGTGGAGTACTCGAAACAGCGCAACAGGGCACACAGGTCTCGCATGTTGGCCCAGTCATTGGTGGTGAAGTGTGTCTGATCCGCAGTGCAACTGACCCGTGTGTGCTGCAGCTGAAACTCCACTATGGCCTGCTGCTGCTCGCACAGTCTGTCCAGCATATGCAAGGTGGAGTTCCACCTGGTGGGTACGTCGCATATGAGGCGTGAGCGGGAAGGCCGAAGTTACGCTGTAGCGCAGACAGGCGAGCAGCGGCAGGGTGTGAACGCCGGAAGCGCGAACAGACGGCCCGCACTTTATGCAGCAGCTCTGACATGTCGGGGTAGTTGCGAATGAACTTCTGCACCACCAAATTCAGCACATGCGCCAGGCAAGGGATGTGCGTCAAACCGGCTAGTCCCAGAGCTGCAACGAGATTTCGCCCATTATCGCACACCACCAGGCCGGGCTTGAGGCTCACCGGCAGCAACCACTCGTCGGTCTGTTGTTCTATACCCCCCCACAACTCCTGTGCGGTGTGGGGCCTGTCCCCCAAACATATGAGTTTCAGAACGGCCTGCTGACGTTTACCCCGGGCTGTGCTGAAGTTGGTGGTGAAGGTGTGTGGCTGACTGGATGAGCAGGTGGAAGAAGAGGAGGAGGAAGCTGAGTAGGAGGAGGAGGAGACAGGAGGCAAAGAATGTTGCCCTGCGATCCTTGGCGGCGGAAGGACGTGCGCCAAACAGCTCTCCGCCTGGGGCCCAGCCGCCACTACATTTACCCAGTGTGCAGTTAGGGAGATATAGCGTCCCTGGCCGTGCTTACTGGTCCACGTATCTGTGGTTAGGTGGACCTTGCCACAGATGGCGTTGCGCAGTGCACACTTGATTTTATCGGACACTTGTTTGTGCAGGGAAGGCACGGCTCTCTTGGAGAAGTAGTGACGGCTGGGAACAACATACTGTGGGACAGCAAGCGACATGAGCTGTTTGAAGCTGTGTGTGTCCACCAGCCTAAATGACAGCATTTCATAGGCCAGTAGTTTAGAAATGCTGGCATTCAGGGCCAGGGATCGAGGGTGGCTAGGTGGGAATTTACGCTTTCTCTCAAATGTTTGTGAGATGGAGAGCTGAACGCTGCCGTGTGACATGGTTGAGATGCTTGGTGACGCAGGTGGTGGTGTTGGTGGTACATCCCATGTTTGCTGGGCGGCAGGTGCCAACGTTCCTCCAGAGGCAGAGGAAGAGGCCGAGGCGGCGGCAGCAGCAGCAGAAGAGGCCGAGGCGGCGGCAGCAGCAGAAGAGGCCGAGGCGGCAGCAGCAGAAGAGGCAGCAGGGGGAGCCTGAGTGACTTCCTTGTTTTTAAGGTGTTTACTCCACTGCAGTTCATGCTTTGCATGCAGGTGCCTGGTCATGCAGGTTGTGCTAAGGTTCAGAACGTTAATGCCTCGTTTCAGGCTCTGATGGCACAGCGTGCAAACCACTCGGGTCTTGTCGTCAGCACATTGTTTGAAGAAGTGCCATGCCAGGGAACTCCTTGAAGCTGCCTTTGGGGTGCTCGGTCCCAGATGGCGGCGGTCAGTAGCAGGCGGAGTCTCTTGGCGGCGGGTGTTCTGATTTTGCCCACTGCTCCCTCTTTTGCTACGCTGTTGGCTCGGTCTCACCACTGCCTCTTCCTCCGAACTGTGAAAGTCAGTGGCATGACCTTCATTCCATGTGGGGTCTAGGACCTCATCGTCCCCTGCATCGTCTTCCACCCAGTCTTGACCCCTGACCTCCTGTTCAGTCTGCACACTGCAGAAAGACGCAGCAGTTGGCACCTGTGTTTCGTCATCATCAGAGACGTGCTGAGGTGGTATTCCCATGTCCTCATCATCAGGAAGCATAAGTGGTTGTGCGTTAGTGCATTCTATCTCTTCCACCCCTGGTGAAGAGCTAGGTGGATGCCCTTGGGAAATCCTGGCAGCAGAGTCTTCAAACAGCATAAGAGACTGCTGCATAACTTGAGGCTCAGACAGTTTTCCTGATATGCATGGGGGTGATGCGACAGACTGATGGGCTTGGTTTTCATGCGCCATCTGTGCGCTTTCTGCAGAAGACTGGGTGGGAGATAATGTGAACGTGCTGGATGCACTGTCGGCCACCCAATTGACTAATGCCTGTACCTGCTCAGGCCTTACCATCCTTAGAACAGCATTGGGCCCCACCAAATATGGCTGTAAATTCTGTCGGCTACTGGGACCTGAGGTAGTTGGTACACTAGGACGTGTGGCTGTGGCAGAACGGCCACGTCCTCTCCCAGCACCAGAGGGTCCACTAACACCACCACGACCATGTCCACGTCCGCGTCCCTTATTAGATGTTTTCCTCATTGTTCCCGTTCACCACAATTTTGAGAATGGCAAATTTGGGAATAGTTTTTCAACCCAGAAAAAAAATAGGGCTTTTACGGTCGCTACAAATAACTTGACCATCTAAAACAGTACAGATTTGCTTGAATAGAAATGTGAGACCTGTTTTTTTTTGCACTCTGTGACAGGTTAAGGTTTAATCTCAGAATCAGACTTCTATCTGCACGGTAGCGTGTGTCTTAGGTTTTTCTGAATGACACTATCAATACCTTCAATGTAAGATATCCTTTTTGGGATAGATTTCAAGTAGGCCTCAAATACCAGAAACTAGTTATTTGGAGAATGGCAAATTTGGGAATAGTTTTTCAACCCAGAAAAAAAAAAGGGCTTTTACGGTCGCTACAAATAACTTGACCAGCTAAAACAGTACAGATTTGCTTGAATAGAAATGTGAGACCTGTTTTTTTTTGCACTGTGTGACAGGTTAAGGTTTGATCTCAGAATCAGACTTCTATCTGCACGGTAGCGTGTGTCTTAGGTTTTTCTGAATGACACTATCAATACCTTCAATGTAAGATATCCTTTTTGGGATAGATTTCAAGTAGGCCTCAAATACCAGAAACTAGTTATTTGGAGAATGGCAAATTTGGGAATAGTTTTTCAACCCAGAAAAAAAAGTGTGCTTTTACGGTCACCACAAATAACTTGAGCAGCTAAAACAGTACAGATTTGCTTGAATAGAAATGTGAGACCTGTTTTTTTTTTGCACTGTGTGACAGGTTAAGGTTTAATCTCAGAATCAGACTTCTATCTGCACGGTAGCGTGTGTCTTAGGTTTTTCTGAATGACACTATCAATACCTTCAATGTAAGATATCCTTTTTGGGATAGATTTCAAGTAGGCCTCAAATACCAGAAACTAGTTATTTTGAGAATGGCAAATTTGGGAATAGTTTTTCAACCCAGAAAAAAAAGTGTGCTTTTACGGTCACTACAAATAACTTGAGCAGCTAAAACAGTACAGATTTGCTTGAATAGAAATGTGAGACCTGTTTTTTTTTGCACTGTGTGACAGGTTAAGGTTTAATCTCAGAATCAGACTTCTATCTGCACGGTAGCGTGTGTCTTAGGTTTTTCTGAATGACACTATCAATACCTTCAATGTAAGATATCCTTTTTGGGATAGATTTCAAGTAGGCCTCAAATACCAGAAACTAGTTATTTTGAGAATGGCAAATTTGGGAATAGTTTTTCAACCCAGAAAAAAAAGTGTGCTTTTACGGTCACTACAAATAACTTTACCAGCTAAAAAAGTACAGATTTGGTTGAATAGAAATGTCAGGTCTATTTTTTAGGCGCTGGGTGACAGGCTCAACTTGCCCCTGATGTAATATATGGCCAAAAAATAACTACACTGTTGATGGTTAAATGCACTTGGGTGACACAGGCTCAGCCTGCACCAGATGTAGTATATGGCCAAAAAATAATCAGACTGTTGATGGTTAAATGCACTTGGGTGACACAGGCTCAGCCTGCAGCTGATGTAGTATATGGCCAAAAAATAACCAGACTGTTGATGGTTAAATGCACTTGGGTGACACAGGCTCAGCCTGCAGCTGATGTAGGATATAGCACAAAATAACCACACTATCGATGGTTAAATACACTTGGTGATAGCTTGTGCTGGCGCACCACAAGTCACAAAATGGCCGCCGATCACCCCAGAAAAAAAGTGATCTAAAAACGCTCTGGGCAGCCTCAAAAAAGTGAGCAAGTCAATAATAGCACTTCAATGATCCACAGCTGCAGATCGATCACAGAATGAAGTCTTTTAAGAGGAGTTAATCTGCCTAATCTCGCCCTAACGTCGCAGCTGCAACCTCTCCCTACACTGATCATAGCAGAGTGACGTGCGGCGCTACGTGACTCTAGCTTAAATAGAGGCTGGGTCACATGCTGCACTGGCCAATCACAGCCATGCCAATAGTAGGCATGGCTGTGATGGCCTCTTGGGCCAAGTAGTATGACGCTTGTTGATTGGCTGCTTTGCAGCCTTTCAAAAAGCGCCAAGAAAGCGCTGAATACCGAACCTGAACACGGACTTTTACGAAAATGTTCGGGTTCGGGTCCGTGTCACGGACACCCCAAAATTCGGTACGAACCCGAACTATACAGTTCGGGTTCGCTCATCCCTAGTTATAAGGAAAAATAATAGCCTTCTGAATACAGAATGCATAGTAAAATAGGGCTGGAGGGGTTAAAAAAATAAAAATTAATTAAACTCACCTTGTCCACTTGATCGCGCAGCCCGGCTTCTCTTCTGTCTCCTTCTTTGCTGATTGCAGGAAAAGGACCTGTGGTGACGTCACTCCGGTCATCACATGGTCCATCACATGATCCATCACCATGGTAAAAGATCATGTGATGACCAGAGTGACGTCACCACAGGTCCTTTTCCTGCACACAGCAAAGAAGACAGAAGAGAAGCCGGGCTGCGCGATCAAGTGGATTAAGGTGAGTTTATTATTTTTTTATTTTTTTTAACCCCTCCAGCGCTATTGTACTATGCATTCTGTATTCAGAATGCTATTATTTTCCCTTATAACCATGTTATAAGGGAAAATAATAATGATCGGGTCTCCATCCCGATCGTCTCCTAGCAACAGTGCTTGAAAATCGCACCGGATCCGCACTTGCTTGCGGATGCTTGCGATTTTCACGCAACCCCATTCATTTCTATGGGGCCTGCGTTATGTGAAAAACGCACAAAGAGGAGCATGCTGCGATTTTCACGCAACGCACAAGTGATGCGTGAAAAACACAGCTCATGTGCACAGCCCCATAGAAATGAATGGGTCAGGATTCAGTGCAGGTGCAATGCGTTCAACTCATGCATCGCATCAACGCGGAATACTTGCCCGTGTGAAAGGGGCCTTAGAGTCACTGCACACTTGACTTATTTGGGCAGTTACGGTGCCAACACTGACCAAAAAACTCACATCTTGGTGAGGTGGCAGCAGCATGAGGAGACCACAGAGTGGCCCAGTGGCATAGTGATGATGTGGCAGCAGAATGAAAAGACCACAGAGTGGCCCAGTGACATAGTGTTGAGGTGGCAGCAGAATGAGCAGACCACAGTGTAGTGAGGTGGCAGCATGAGGAGATCACAGAGTGGTGATGTAACAGCAGCATGAGGAGACCACAGCATGGCCCAGTGACATAGTGGTGAGGTGGCAGCAACATAAGAAGACCACAAAGTGGTGAAGTGGCAGAAGCATGAGGAGACCACAGAGTGGCCCAGTGACATAGTGGTGATGTGGTAGTAGCATGAGGAGACCATAGAGTGGTGAAGTGGCAGCAGCATGAGGAGACCACAGAGTGGCCTAGTGATAAAGTGGTGACATAGCAGCAGCATGAGGAGACCACAGAGTGGCCCAATGACATCTTGTTGAGGTGGCATCTGCATGAGGAGACCACAGAGTGGGGAAGTGGCAGCAGCATGAGGAGACCCCAGAGTGGCCCAGTGGCATAGTGATGATGTGGCAGCAGAATGAGCAGACCACAGAGTAGTGAGGTGGCAGCATGAGGAGATCACAGAGTGGTGATGTGGCAGCAGCATGAGGAGACCACAGAGTAACCCAGTGACATAGTGGTGATGTGGCAGCAGTATGAGACCACATAGTGTTGAGGTGGCAGCAGCATGAGGAGACCACAGAGTGGCCCACTGACATATTGATGATGTGCCATCAGCATGAGGAGACCGCATAGTGGTGATATGGCAGCAGCATGAGGAGAACACAGACTGGCCCAGTGATATAGTGCTGGTGCGACAGCAACATGAGTAGACCACATAGTGATAAAGTGGCAACAGCATGAGGAGACCATAGAGTGGCCCAGTGACATAGTGGTGATGTGGAAGCAGCATTAAGAGACCACAAAGTCTCTCCTTCTCTGTTTCTTAATAGGGAGGGCTGAGTGTGGGGAGTGTCGGAGGGATGGTCACAGGAGAGAAATCTACTACAATATGTGGTGGATTACCTACACGGGGGAAGTGGGGCTGGGGTGGGAGATGGGCTGTGGTGCGTCAAAAATTATTCCTTTTTTTTTTCTTTTCTCTATCTAACCGCTTTTGATAATGACGACTAGAATCCTTGCATGGAATATACGCGGATTGGGGGATAGAGGAAAAAGACAAGCAATTTTTGATTTGATACAAGTCCACCTACCAGCAATAATATGTTTGCTAGAAACTCATCTTACTGAAGAGACCTCTAGGGTGGTCGGCAGGGGATGGGCCGCGCACACGTATCATTCTACCTTCTCCAGCCACTCTAGAGGTGTCACTGTCCTGATACATAGACAGATTGACTTCATCTGTGAGGCATTCTCTGTCGACCAACAGGGGAGATTTATTTTTTTATATTGTAGATTAAGGGGGAAGACATGTATTTTGGCTTTTGTCTATATTCCACCGCCATTTTCCTTTTTGGTTCTAAATTCTTTGTTATTATTTATGGATAAATGGCCAGAGTGTCCAACAATGATTATTGGCGATTTCAATTGCGTCATTGATCCTCTGCGTGATAGGGTCTCTAAGAGTGTCAGGAGAGATAGCCCGATTCAGGGGTCTCCCCTGGCACGGTTTTGTTCTGAGGCGGGTTTTGAAGATGTGTGGGGACATTTAGGACAGGGGAAAAGGGCTTTCTCATGCTTTAGTAAAGCAGGTAAATCTATGTCTAGAATAGATCTTGCATTGATTAGTAGTAAATACGTGAAACTCGTAAAACAAATGAAATATGAAACAAGGTAAATTTCGGACCTTTCACCGTTAGTCCTCGAACTCTGTTTAAGCCAGGAAAGACACATACAAAACCCCCCGTTTAGATTAAACCCTTACTGGCTAACAGTAATAAAGACACATGAAACAATTCAGAATGAAATTGGTCGATTTTGGGATAACAACTATGGCTCAGCAAAAATCCAAGTGGTATGGGATACCTTTAAGGCATATATGAGGGGAATGTTGGTCAGTAATATTGCGAACCTAAGAAAGGAGTACGGGAAAAAACAGAAAAATCTGGAAGAACTTGCATCAAGGGCGACACAATCCTTTTATATGAATAACACAGAGGAGAATAGAGAAAGTATGCAAATGGCCACACAAGTATACTCTAACTTTTTATTGGATAAGGCCCAACAGGGCCTCTTCTTCAAAGGGCAAAAATATTTTACGGAGTCAGGGCGACCTGGTAAACTTTTGGCCAGAGTAATCTCAAGTCAACAATCCAAAAAATATATAGATAATGTTAGACTGATTAATGGTAAGATGGTTAGTGGGCAGGGTCCTGTAGAGAAGGCCTTTGTGGACTATTTTTTGGATTTGTATAAAGCTGATTTGAAGATCACAGATGATAAGATGGATGCCTATCTCGATGACATTTCTTTTCCAACTATTACTGAGGCGCAAAAGAAAGCACTGGAATTGGATGTTTCAATACAGGAACTTGAGGGAGCGATTAAATTATGTTCGGCCAATTCCACCCCTGGCTCAGATGGACTCCCATATGAATTTTACAGTAAATATGGGGACTTTATTTTCCCCAGACTGCTGGAGGTCCTTTCTGAATCAGTGGAGGACGGGAAGTTACCAGATTCAATGTTGGAAGCCGTAATAACATTAATTCCAAAAAAAGGCAAAGATCCCGTAGATCTAGAATCATATAGACCAATCTCACTGCTTAATGCAGATGTAAAGCTCAGCGCGAGGATTTTTGCCACAAGGCTTTCTGGGGTTATCTCCGCCATTGTCCATCCGGATCAGAATGGCTTTATTCAAAACAAGGGCACACACCACAATCTTCATCGGCTCTTTGCTAATATCCAGGCCCCTGGGGGGACCGCTCGCTCCATCCTGTCACTAGATGCCTCCAAGGCCTTTGACAGGGTGGAGTGGTCCTTCCTATGGAAGGTTCTGGCAAGGATGGGCTTTGGGGAAAGATTCATAGGCATTCTTAAGTTACTGTACAGATTCCCCAAGGCAAAATTGAGTCTCAATGGGATCCTGACAACTAGCTTTGATTTAAATAGAGGGACCCGTCAGGGCTGCCCATTATCCCCATTGTTATTTGACATTTATATTGAACCTCTTGCGCTGGCCATTAGGCAGGATGATCAAGTTAAGGGATTTGGTACGCTAGGGGTGCAGGACCGTATTTCCTTATACGCGGATGATGTTCTTTTTTTTATAGACCATACGGAAACAACTCTCCCCAGAATTATTCAAATAGTTAAGTCATTTGGTGAGGTTTCCGGTCTTCTTATAAACTGGTCTAAGACCAGTTTGATGCCAATAGACCCCCTACCACAGAAAGAGGTTCTTGTGACGCAGTTGGATATCGTTGATTCTTTTCAGTATTTGGGTTTGATTATCTCACCCAGGGTTCAAAATTTTTTACAACTTAATCTGATTCCCATGGTGACAAGGATTAGAGCCAAAATAGGGATCTGGTTGAGACTTCTCCTGTCTAGAGCTGACCGAGTTTCATTGGTCAAAATGGTGATTCTACCACAACTTCTTTATGTGCTTAGGAATACACCTATTTGGATACAAGACAAATACTTTAAACTTATGGAAAGAATAATCAATGATTTAATATGGGGAAGAAAACGAGTGCGAATAAAGTTAGAACATTTGTATAAATCACTGGAGTGCGGGGGTTTAAATCTCCCTTACTTCAAAGGTTATTTTATTGCTACTCAGTTATTGATGTGCTATGAATCAGAAAATAGTGCACTTCTAGGGAAAATAGTGGGTAGCCACGCTCATAGCAATATATTCACTCTTCTGGAATCTGGGCTATTGAGGAGCTATGAGCAGGGCTATAGAGAGACTATAAAACGACTCCTGAAAGTGTGGGCTACTACTAGGACATGGTTGAAGGTAAAGGGCTCACTTACGTTCACGCCTCTTTGGCATAATCTGCACTTACAAAGGTTAGATGATATTGCAGCTGACACATTCTGGCAAAAAAATAAAGTCTTGTATATCTCACAGGTAGTAAAGGATAGAGAGATTAAGTCATTTATAGAGATATCACATAATATAGAAAATGTTTCATGGTTTAGATATTTTCAACTGCGTTCAGCATTATCCAGTTTGGACGATAAATCGGTGTTGGATATAGATAGTTCATCTTTTTTGAACGATTGGGTAGGGGGGACACTGCCTAGATTGAAGATTTCAAATATATATAAGTTATTACTTAAGGCACGATTTAGTGATACACAATCACCAGGACAAAGAGCGTGGGAGATGGATTGTCCGAATATACAAGTAGAAGGGTGGGAGAATATTTTTGGGAATTTAGGGTCACTATCCCAGAATTTTAACCATGTTCTAGTACATTTTAATATTTGTCATAGATTATATGTTACCCCTTTATGGATGAATAAATGTGGGCTAAGAGACACCTCTAATTGCCCTAAATGTGATACCTCAGGTGTGGATTATCTTCATATGATATGGACCTGCCCAGAACTTATAAAATACTGGAATAGTATTAACAATTTTATCCGCTATAAATTAAAAATACGAATTCCCCTCGAACCACAAGTGTTTGTGCTTAATGATTTTTCCAAAATAAATAACCATAAGTATCAAAAGATTTTCCTAGGTAGAATACTGATGTTGGCCAGAGTTTTGGTGAGTCGGACTTGGTTTGCTCGATGTATTCCAGAGATGAATACATGGATAAACCTAATTAACAAGGTAAAAAATTATGAGAAAATTATGTACAAACAGAGGGAAGCTGAGGAGAAGTGGACAAAGATATGGGGCGGTTGGAGGATTTGATTACTTTGTATAATTGTTTCCCTTTTTTTTTGATGCACCACAGGTATGGGGAGGGGGGTGGGGGGATAAGGGGAAAGGAAAATGAAAAAAAAAAAAACTCTTTTTTTTGTACTGTAATCTGTTTTTATATCTCAAGTAATAAAGATAATTAAGGGGAAAAAAAAAAAAAAAAGAGACCACAAAGTGGTAAAGTGGCAGCAGAATGAATAGACCACAGAGTGGCCCAGTGACAAAGTGGCGATGTTGCAGCAGCATGAGGAGACCACAGATTAATGAAGTGGCAGCAGCATGAGGAGAACACAGAGTGTCCCAGTGACATAGTGGTGAGGTTGCATCAGCATGAGGAGACCACAGAGTGGCCCAGTGACATAGTGGTGATGTGGCAGCAGAATGAGGAGACCATAGAGTGGCCCAGTGACATAGTGTTGAGGTGGCAGCAGCATGACTGGACCACAGAGTGGTGAGGTGGCAGCATCATGAGGAGACCACAGAGTGGCCCAGTGGGGAGGTGGGGGGCAATACCAGTACCAGCTGAAGATGGTGGCTGACACTAAAAGCACCTGCCTGCCGGTGTGGCATCAGGCGGGTGGAAGCATCAGAATAGTAGCTGAAGCAAGTAGCCAAAAGAAACAGGTCTCTTTTGTCAAAGTGTTGCTGTGGAACCATGGATGATCTAGTCTGATACATCAGTCATTGGTGTTTGAAAATCCTGGCTGATCCACGCCTGATTCATTTTCACAAATATCAGTTTCTCTAAATTTTGGGTGGACAGTTGAGTTCTCCTTGGGGTAACTATCGCCCCCACCGCACTAAACATCTGCTCTGATGCCACACTGCTGGCCGGGCAGGAAAACTTGTTTAGGGCAAACTTGGCCAGTTGCGGCCACAAATCCAGTTTGGCTGCCCAGTAGTCCAGGGGATCTTCGGTGTGTGGTAGCAGGGTGCACTCCAAGTATGCCACAACCTGCTGGTTCAGGTGAGTAGTTTCTTCAGTAGGGGGGTGAAGAAAACTGCTCATCAGCTACTCTAGACCTAAAGGATAACTGTCATATATTTTTTTGGAGTATTGGATTGTGGTGATTAATATCACCTTGGTGGCCCTATCTCAACTTTTCACTGTGTATTTAATTATCCCTTAATTCCACATTTTTGTTCCCTGTACTGCCTATTTTTACCTGTGCTTAAAATAGGGTTGCTAGGCATGGTCAGTCTAAACAGATAGACAGCAGCTGCAGGGTCACATTACTGACAATCAGGGACTGTAAGTAAATGATTAAAGCCAGGTCCTCCCCAGCAGCTGATAACAGTGCCTGGGCTGTGTGCACTTCTCCCTGTCCCAGCGCTTGGCAGACGATCCCTCACTCAGCAGAGCTGGAGAATGCAGAGTCGAAGCAGCGCACAACAGGGAAGGGAGATCTGCCATCTGCTCAGTGTATAAATGAAAGCAACATGTGGCAAGAGGACCCCTTTGTGCTGCAGGAGATTAACCCTTTAGGGGGGAGGGCTCTGGTTACTGACACTTTTGGGGGGCTATTGTTACTGGCTAGTGAGGGCAGGCGGGATTAGCCTCAGGGTGAGGGCAGTGGCGGCCATCTTAACTGAATAGTGAAATTGCAGTTTTATGCAGACTGGTTGCTAAGGGCTGAATCTTATTAAATATGGGGTAAGTCAGTCTAATAGTAACTGATTCTGGAATATCAAATTAGGGTCTAAATGTGACACATCCTTTAAGTTGCTGCTGATAGATCTGGTACTGCTCCTGCCCCCCCCCCCCCCCCCCCCATACTCCCTAGCAGCCATGGCAGTGGAACGCGAGCGCAGAGGGCCCCCCTGGTCAGATCTGCATGAGGATGGGCGATGGTGCAGATAAGCGGCCAACTGACTACATAAAATGTCTCGATAGTAGTTCAGTTTGCCCTCCCTCTCAGTGGGTGTGAAAAAGGCCCCCATTTTGGACCAGTAGCAAGGGTCTAACATGGTGAAGAGCCAGTTGTACTCCCTGTGGCGAATGGTGACAATTTGGCTGTCACTACGCAAGCAAATAAGCATGTATCTGGCCATTTGCGCAAGTGACTCGGAAGGACTCCCTGCCTCCATCTCCACTGCATACTGCTACGGTGTGTCTGGGTCCTCTGCTTCGTCTTCCTCATCGCTCCTCTGGCTGCTCCTGCCCTTTCTGCTCCTCCTCTCCTGTCACCTGTGTAGAAAAACCACCCATTTCTCTACACATTGCTTCTGCTCGAATGTCCTCCTCCTCTAGTTCAGCCCCCATGTGACCCTGTCTCCTGTTCCCTGGTCAGCCAGATTTAGCAGCATCTATTCCAGGACATTAATCAGTGGAATGAAGTTGTTCATCCCATAGTCCTGGCGACTGACAAATAAAGTGGCTTCCTAAAAGGGCCCGAGCAAACAGCAGGTGTCACGCATTAGCTGCCAGTGACTTACATCGAAGTTACACAGGGGAGTATCTCTGTCCGTTTGTATCATTAAGAAATTGTTTATGGCCTTTCTCTGTTCATATAATCGGTCCAACATATGGAGGGTGGAATTCCAACTGGTGGAAATGTTGCATATCAGCCTATGTTAGGGATCGCCGTTCTGACGCTGCAGCTCAAGGAGGGTGTACGAGTGGCTGAAGTGCATGCAAAGTTTAGTGGCCATTTTTAGGATGTCTTGCAGATGGGGTGAAGACTTCAGGAACCGCTTTACAACCAGATTGAACACGTGCTTCGGTGATCGATTGCTGACGGAATAAGTGCAGAGGAGTAGGAAGATGAGGAGCAAGACCATAAGGACCGGTAGATGATGGGAAGGACAGACAGCTCCCTTCGGCTGAGATGGTGGAGCCTTGACTGCCTGAAATCGGCTGCATGCCACTGGGTGATGCAGCGGTTGCTGCGGCAGGCTGGACCACCACATCGGAGCCACGGTTCTCTTAGGCCACCTTATATTGACGCTGCATATGTAGACGCAGGGCCGTGGTGCCCACAGATTCTACATATAGCCATGTTCACTAGTGATGAGCGGCAGTGGCAATATTCGATTTCACAATATTTTGCGAATATATGGGCGAATATTCATCACATATTCGCAAATTTGCTAATTCGCTTTCTTCGTTCACTATTTTTTTACATTGCGATAATCCCAATGTAAAATTAGCTTTATGCGCATGCGCAAAAAGGGGCATGTCCTAGTGTAGCAACTGTTTTCAAACTACCAGAAGTTTGAGGAGATTGGAAAAGATGGTTGGAAGCAATTTTCGCAAACGGTGAGGAAGAACTCCTGATCACTGTAAGTAATTTGACATTACAGCAGTGTATTTGATTACATTTCACATGCATGTCAGCAGAATCACTTTATATGCAGATAGAGTGTTCTAAAATATTTGTATTTGTATGTACAGACAGCATAGAAAAATCTCTCACATGCACATTGCACATCCATTTTTCTGCCTCACACTATATACCCCACTCACTCACACAAACACAGTCTATAGATTAGAGTTTGTGTCCTGTTGGTCAGGACTCAGGAGAAGCTTTCTTTGTATTACTGCCAGTATTTGCTGGTTCATTTAAAATTACCCAGGGTGCACCATGGGGAGGCAAACCAGCTTTACACCCCATACCGTACCATCACTTCACTAGACAGGTACATCTCTGCTCAGCTGGACAATATCCTATTGCTCAGACCCCACACATACAATCGCAACACAATCCGATTTTATAACTGAAACAAATAAAATACTTAGCAAATCTAATAATTCCCCTTCAAAGACTTAAAAACTTTTTGATGTTTTGTTGAGGACATTATTTTCAATACTTTTATTAAGCAACATTGGGATTATATGCTTGCATCTTTATCCTGCAGCGCATTTTGGAGCGAGGCTATGACTGGACCCGGGTCCACGCTGAGAAGCAGGCCATTGTGAGGGAGATCCGTTCCAAGCTCGAGAGGAAGTTTAAGGACAATAACCCTAGGATGGCCATATTAACCACTTGCCATCTGGGCCATTTGCCCCCTTCCTGACCAGGCCTAATTTTGCAAAACTGACCTATCTCACTTTATGTGGTAATAACTTTGGAACGCCTTTACTTATCCAAGTCATTCAGAGATTGTTTTCTCGTGACACGTTGTACTTCATGATAGTCATAAATTTGAGTCAATATATTTCACCTTTATTTATGAAAAAATCCCAAATTTACCAAAAATCTTGAAAAATTTGCAATTTTCTAAATTTCAATTCCTCTGCTTTTTAAACAGAAAGTGATACCTCATAAAATATTTATTACTTAACCTTCCCCATATGTCTACTTTATGGTGGCATCATTTTGGAAATGTCATTTTATTTTTTTAGGACGTTAGAAGGCTTAGAAGTTTAGAAGCAATTCTTCACATTTTTAAGAAAATTGCCAAAACCCACTTTTTAAGGACCAGTTCAGGTCTGAAGTCACTTTGTGGGGCCTACATAGTGGATACCCCCATAAATGACCCCATTGTAGAAACTACACCCCTCAAGTTACTTAAAACCGATTTTACAAACTTTGTTAACCCTTTAGGCGTTCCACAAGAATTAAAGGAAAATGGAGATCAAATTTTTAAATTTCACTTTTTTGGAAGATTTTCCATTTTAATCCAATTTCTTCTTTAACACATCGATGGTTAACAGCCAAACAAATCTCAATATTTATTACCCAGATTCTGCAGTTTACAGAAACACCCCACATGTGGTCATAAACTGCTGTATGGGCACACGGCAGGGCGCAGAAGAAAAGGAACTCCACATGGTTTTTAGATGCCATGTCCCATTTGAAGCCCCCCTGATTCACCCTTACAGTAGAAACTCCCAAAAAGTAACCCCATTTTGGAAACTAGGTAATAAGGTGCCAGTTTTATTGGTACTATTTTTGGGTACATATGATTTTTTGTTCATTAATTATAACACTTTATGGGGCAAGGTGACCAAAAAATTTGTTGTTTTAGCACAGTTTTTATTTATTTATTTTTAAAGCGTTCACTTGAGGGGTTCAGTCAAGTGACATTTTTATAGAGCAGATTGTTACGGACGTGGCGATACCTAATATGTATACTTTTTCTTATTTATTAAAGTTTTACCCAATAATAGCCTTTTTGAAACAAAAAAATTATGTTTTAATGTGTCCATGTTCTGAGAGCTATAGTTTTTTTATTTTTTGAGAGATTTTCTTATGTAGTGGCTCATTTTTTGCGGGATGAGGTGACGGTTTTATTGGTACCATTTTGTGGGACATACGCCTTTTTGATCACTTGGTGTTGCACTTTTTGTGATGTAAGGTGACAAAAATTGCTTGTCTTGACACAGTTTTTATTTTTTTATTTTTACGGTGTTCACCCGAGGGTTTAGTTCATGTGATATTTTTATAGAGCTGGTTTTTACGGACGCGGCAATACCTAATATGTATACTTTTTTTTATTTATTTCACTTTAACACAATTATAGCATTTTTTAAACCAAAAAAATGATGTTTTAGTGTCTCCATGTTCTAAGAGCTATAGTTTTTTTATTTTTTGAGAGATTTTCTTATGTAGGGGCTCATTTTTTGCGGGATGAGGTGACGGTTTTATTGGTACCATTTTGTGGGACATACGCCTTTTTGATCACTTGGTGTTGCACTTTTTGTGACGTAAGGTGACAAAAATGGCTTTTTTTGACAGTTATTTATTTTTATTTTTTATGGTAATTATTGGACTGGGTCTATTATGTGATATATTTATAGAGCCGACCGTCACGGACGCGGCAATACCAAATATGTCTATTTTATTTTATTTTTTCTATTTTTTTTTTTTTTTTTTTTTTTCCTTACTTGGGGAATTTTTTTTTTACATGTGAAAACTTAATTTTTTTTTTTTTTTAAACATTTTATTTATATTTTTTTTATTTTACACTTTGCGTCCCCCATAAGGTCATACAAGACCTCTGGGGGACATTTAAATTCACTTTTTTTTTTTTTCTTTTCACTGTTGATTTCTCCTGTAACTGGGGCTGACATAGTAGCCCCAGTTACAGGTGAAATGCACCCCCCAGAGAGGCTGTACAGCAGAATACAGAGCTGTACAGCCTCAGTGCAGGGCTGATCGAGGTCTCTGAAAGACCTCACAGCTCCTGCACTCTCCCGACTCAGGCAGTCACATGTCTTGGAGATCGTGCTGATTAGACTCCAGTGAAAACAGCTGCTGGGTGAGTGTAAATGTTCCGATCTCTCTCTCCTGCTAGCACTAATGAGAGGGAGACAGTACAAGCCTCTCTGAGCGCTGTAACTGCAGATTACAGAGCTCACAACACATGCTCTGGAGACAATGCTGCTGATTTGTCTCCAGTGTAAACAGCTGCTTGTCAGAGCGATCAAAAGCCTGGAGACCAGCAAAAAAGGTCTCAGGGTAAAGCTCTATGTTCTTGGCTGTCAGGAGGGAGCTTAGTCATGGAGTTTCTATGTACAGGGGCAGAGCAGAGGAGGGAAAGCTGCAGGACGTTTTAAAACGTGCTATCAGAAATAGAGATCCACCTCCTGGACGTTTATAGTCAATGGGCAGACGGGAGGTGGTTAAAAACATGGTGGGATTTGAAGAGGAGGAATTTGGAGCGGATCAGAGAGATCCGTGACAGAATATGCCCAGGTACAATGCTTACATTACTTTTGTATCTCTCGCCAACATTCTGTAATGTGTATATATACAGTTATGAAAATAAGTATTTAATCCCTTTACAAATGATTACTTATTAACTGGTGTGACATGTAGCAAATCAGCCGGTTACATCATACATATCTAACTCGCCATGAGTTTATATACAGTACAGACCAAAAGTTTGGACACACCTTCTCATTCAAAGAGTTTTCTTTATTATCATGACTATGAAAATTGGAGATTCACACTGAAGGCATCAAAACTATGAATTAACACATGTGGAATTATATACATAACAAACAAGTGTGAAACAACTAAAAATATGTCATATTCTAGGTTCTTCAAAGTAGTCACCTTTTGCTTTGATTACTGCTTTGCACACTCTTGGCATTCTCTTGATAAGCTTCAAGAGGTAGTCCCCTGAAATGGTTTTCACTTCACAGGTGTGCCCTGTCAGGTTTAATAAGTGGGATTTCTTGCCTTATAAATGGGGTTGGGACCATCAGTTGCGTTGAGGAGAAGTCAGGTGGATACACAGCTGATAGTTCTACTGAATAGACTGTTAGAATTGTATTATGGCAAGAAAAAAACAGCTAAGTAAAGAAAAACAAGTGGCCATCATTACTTTAAGAAATGAAGGTCAGTCAGTCAGCCGAAAAATTGGGAAAACTTTGAAAGTAAGGGCTATTTGACCATGAAGGAGAGTGATGGGGTGCTGCGCCAGATGACCTGGCCTCCACAGTCACCGGACCTGAACCCAATCGAGATGGTTTGGGGTGAGCTGGACCGCAGAGTGAAGGCAAAAGGGCCAACAAGTGCTAAGCATCTCTGGGAAATCCTTCAAGACTGTTGGAAGACCATTTCAGATGACTACCTCTTGAAGCTCATCAAGAGAATGCCAAGAGTGTGCAAAGCAGTAATCAAAGCAAAAGGTGGCTACTTTGAAGAGCCTAGAATATGACATATTTTCAGTTGTTTCCCATGTGTTAATTCATAATTTTAATGCCTTCATAGTCATGAAAATAAAGAAAACTCTTTGAATGAGAAGGTGTGTCCAAACTTTTGGTCTGTACTGTATATATACGCTGCTTAAAAAAATAAAGGGAACACTTAAACAACACATAGTAACTCCAAGTCAATCACACTTCTGTGAAATCAAACTGTCCACTTAGGAAACAACACTGAGTGACAATCAATTTCACATGCTGTTGTGAAAATGGGATAGACAACAGGTGGAAATTATAGGCAATTAGCAAGACACCCCCAATAAAGGAGTGGTTCTGCAGGTGGTAACCACAGACCACTTCTCAGTTCCTATGCTTCCTGGCTGATGTTTTGGTCACTTTTGAATGCTGGTGGTGCTTTCACTCTAGTGGTAGCATGAGATGGAGTCTACAACCCACACAAGTGGCTCAGGTAGTGCAGCTTATCCAGGATGGCACATCAATGCAAGCTGTGGCAAGAAGGTTTGCTGTGTCTGTCAGCGTAGTGTCCAGAGCATGGAGGCGCTACCAGGAGACAGGCCAGTACATCAGGAGACGTGGAGGAGGCCGTAGGAGGGCAACAACCCAGCAGCAGGACCGCTACCTCCGCCTTTGTGCAAGGAGGAACAGGAGGAGCACTGCCAGAACCCTGCAAAATTACCTCCAGCAGGCCACAAATGTGCATGTGTCTGCTCAAACGGTCAGAAACAGACTCCATGAGGGTGATATGAGGGCCCGACGTCCACAGTTGAGGATTGGCAAATTTGCCACTGGCGCCCTGTGCTCTTCACAGATGAAAGCAGATTCACACTGAGCACATGTGACAGACATGACAGAGTCTTGAGACGCCGTGGAGAACGTTCTGCTGCCTGCAACATCCTCCAGCATGACCCGTTTGGCATTGGGTCAGTAATGGTGTGGGGTGGCATTTCTTTGGAGGGCTGCACAGCCCTCCATGTGCTCGCCAGAGGTAGCCTGACTGCCATTAGGTACCGAGATGAGATCCTCAGACCCCTTGTGAGACCATATGCTGGTGCAGTTTGCCCTGGGTTCCTCCTAATGCAAGACAATGCTAGACCTCATGTGGCTGGAGTGTGTCAGCAGTTCCTGCAAGACGAAGACATTGATGCTATGGACTGGCCCGCCCGTTCCCCAGACCTGAATCCAATTGAGCACATCTGGGACATCATGTCGCGCTCTATCCACCAACGTCACGTTGCACCACAGACTGTCCAGGAGTTGGCAGATGCTTTAGTCGAGGTCTGGAGCAGGTCTGGAGCATGCAAGCATGGGTCATCAGGAGCGTTGTAGGGAGGTCATACAGGCACGTGGAGGCCACACACACTACTGAGCCTCATTTTGACTTGTTTTAAGGACATTACATCAAAGTTGGATCAGCCTGTAGTGTGTTTTTCCACTTTAATTTTGAGTGTGACTCCAAATCCAGACCTCCATGGGTTGAAATTTTGATTTCAATTTTTAAATTTTTGTGTGATTTTGTTGTCAGCACATTCAACTATGTATAGAACAAAGTATTTCAGAAGAATATTTAAATAATTCAGATCTAGGATGTGTTATTCTTGTGTTCCCTTTATTTTTTTGAGCAGTGTATATTTATAAACACAGCTACGTAGGTACAGATATATGATGTAACCGGCTGATTTTGCTCATTTTACACACACAGAAATATTCATACAGTGGATATAAAAAGTCTACACACCCCTATTAAAATGGCAGGTTTCTGTAATTAGACAAAAAATTAGACAAAGATAAATCATTTCAGAACTTTTTCCACTTTTAATGTGACCTATAAACTGTACAACTCAATTGAAAAACAAACTGAAATCTTTTAGGTAGAGGAAATAAAAAAATATAAAAATAAAATAATATGGTTGCATAAGTGTGCACACCCTTAAACTAATACTTTGTTGAAGCACCTTTTGATTTTATTACAGCACTCTTTTTGGGTGTGAGTCTATCGGCATGGCATCTCCTGTGCACAGCCCTCTTCAGATCACCCCACAGATTTTCAATCGGATTCAGGTCTGGGCTCTGGCTGGGCCATTCCAAAACTTTAATCTTCTTCTGGTGAAGCCATTCCTTTGTTGATTTGGATGTATGTGTCACGACTGTATGTGAGCAACAATAGTATACACAGTAAAAGAGCTACTGACCGGACCCAAACTAGGGAGGATAAAGGGTGACCCCTGTCAGACCCTCAAAGCTCTCCCTATGCTGCTAAGCACATGCCCGGATCCAAATGGCGGAACGAGGCATGCCCACGTACCTAAGACTGATGACCACTGTAACCCCTACAATAGTGGAAGGGGCACGGCCACCGGTGCCCTACTCAGTATATGGAGGGAACCGTGGCCACCTCAGATCCAGTCAGAAAATAATCTGGTACACAACAATGTCTGTACACTTAGCTGAAGGTGTTGCAGCCGCAGAGAAGACGGATCCAAGGACAGCTGGCAATATCCGGAGTGCTTGCTGCAGCAGAACACAGGTCCAGTGAACTGATAGCTACAAGTGAAGATACTAAAGCAAGAGCTACAACTGAAATGAGAACTATAATCCACGCCCTACAATAGGAGGAGGGGTGATATAAAGAGAGGGAAATCAAACGCATGAGGAACAGCTGGGAGGAAGGAAACCAAAAGTAAACAGAGCAGTGAGAACTCCTCCCAGCTCTAGTAGTGACATCATCACAGGGGTGGAGAAACAGAGCTGTGAGAACGTCCCAAAGCTCTGGTAGTGACAGTATGCTTTGGGTCGTTGTCATGCTGAAAGATTAAGTTCCTCTTCATGTCCAGCTTTCTAGTAGAAGCCTGAAGGTTTTGTGCCAATATTGACTGGTATTTGGAACTGTTCATAATTCCCTCTAGCTTAACTAAGGCCCCAGTTCCAGCTGCAGAACAACAGCCACAAAGCATGATGCTGCAACCACCATGCTTCACTGTGGGTATGATGTTCTTTTGGCGATGTGCAGTGTTTTTGTGCCAAACATATCTTTTGGAATTATGGGCAAAAAGTTCAACCTTGGTTTCATCAGACCATAACACCTGTTCACTGCTGGAGGCTGCTACTGCTGATTCCTCAGATAAGTCTTTTTTCTTTATTTGTGTTTCCATCCGTATTAAGTGCAGGGAGCCGGTGGTCGTGTCCCCTCACTATTATAGGGTTTTCAGGTGTCACACAGTATTAGGTTCGTGGCATGCAATCTTCTACCATAAAGACCTTTGCATGGGCAAAGCAGTCAGGGAGAGCTCTAGGGGTTTTATAGGGCTCACCCATATGCTCCTTAGTTTGGGATCAAGCCAGTCGGATGTTTAATTATAAGTTCCAGCTTTCTGCAACACCATCCGTGACATTTTAAACCGCCATAACCGTCTTAAGCATGGATCCGGTATCAGCCTGTCATGGTCTCCTTCGTTTGACATGTGCTGGCGGCCATCTTGGTTTCTGGGTTTCTTGTAGACTCCCACCCTGCGGCTCCTCCTTCCCACTGGGAGGAGCTGGATGCCCAGCTCATATATATAGGAGGTCTGTGGCTTCAGTTCCTTGCTTGGTCCTCCTGTGTTCACATGCTTCTAGACTGCTGCTGCTTCTGGTTCCTGATCCTGGTTTCGTCCGACTACCCTGCTGGTTCCTGATCCTGGTTTCGTCCGACTACCCTGCTGGTTCCTGATCCTGGCTTCGTCTGAATACCCTTCTGGTTCCTGACCTCTGGCTTCGCAAAGACTCTGCTTCGGTTTCGCCATCCGTTTGGACTTTTGCTTTACAGCTTTATTTTCAATAAAGCCTTCTTATTTTCACTCATCCCTTGTTGTACGTCTGGTTCATGGTTCCGTGACATTAGGACCAAGCCATGAATTCTGACGGTACAGGGCCATCCTCGCTACCCACGCTGGTTGCCAGACTTGATCAGCAGGATCACCTGTTGGGTCGGTTCGCTGTGGCGTTGCAAACCCTGCTTGAACGCACGGCTCATTTCGCTCCCGTTGCCGATGGGTCGGTTGTCGCTCCTGGGCCCGCTCCTACTGCCGCTCCGGTTGTTGCGCCAGAGTCTACCCCGACACCTGTTGTTGCACCTGCGGTGTTTCGGGGTATGACCGGTTCTGCCCCTCTTTCACAGTGCTTTGGGGGAGAGCCAACTCAGTGCCGAGGTTTCCTTAACCAGGTGGGCATTTATTTCGAGTTGCTGCCACATGCCTTTCCCACTGAGAGATCAAAGGTGGGCTTCTTGATCTCGCTGCTCTCGGACAAGGCCTTGGACTGGGCCAGCCCTTTATGGGAGAACAACAATCCGGTGGTTGCCGAGTTTTCCGGTTTTGTTGCTTCTCTTCGGAAGGTATTCGATGTGCCGGCTCGTGCTGCCTCTGCTGCGAAGCTCCTTATGTCCATCAGACAGGGTTCACGATCCGTAGCTGAATACGCCATTGAGTTTCGCACCCTGGCAGCAGAGGTGGGCTGGAATAATGAGGCTCTGGTCGCTGCTTTCTCTCATGGTCTCTCGGATGCCTTGAAGGATGAGGTTGCAGCTAAGGACCTACCAGTGGAGCTCGAGTCTCTTATTTCTTTCCTGATTTTGATTGACACCAGACTCAGGGAGAGACCTTCCTTTAAGGAGAGCCTGCGGAGGTTTTCTAACAGATTGGCGCCTACGTTTGCTGTCCCACCCGTGCCTCCCTCTCCTCCCACGCCTCCTGGGGATGACTTGTCTGGGGGTGAACCCATGCAGCTGGGGTTTGCTCGCCTGTCCGAGGGGGAGAGGGTACTCCGGAGACGCGAGGGCCGATGTATGTACTGTGGTCTCGGTGGGCATTTTCGGTTGGCATGTCCGAACCGTCCGGGAAACGCTCGCACCTGAGATCCTGTCGGGGGCAGATCTTGGGTGGAGTCTCCTCGTCCCCGGTTTCCCGTGTTGACAAACCACTGATCACTGTTGTCCTCTCCTGGGTCGGGGGCTCGGTGACGACCCAGGCGTTGGTGGACTCTGGTGCTGGTGGTTTGTTCATTGATAATGTGTTCGCTGCCGCCAATTCCATTCCTCTGCAGGCTCGAGGTTCCCCACTGGCTCTTGAGGCGATAGACGGCAGACCCCTTCTGCTGCCACACGTGACTCATGAGACCCTTCCAGTGGGGATAGCCATTGGTGCCGTTCACAGAGAGTCGGTCTGCCTCCAGGTTATTTCGTCTCCACACTACTCGGTGGTCTTGGGGTACCCCTGGCTCCGGAAGCATAATCCGACTTTCGATTGGAGATCGGCCGAGATCCTCTCGTGGTCACCGCAGTGTGGGGCTAGTTGCATCCATGGGTCTGTCAAGTTGCTGTGTACTTCCTCGGACTCTCTGTTGCCTCCTGAATACGAGGAGTACCGGGATGTATTCGATAAGGTGCGCGCGGTTGCCCTACCTCCGCACCGCCCATACGATTGTGCCATAGAGTTACAATCTGGTGCCGTTCCTCCTCGTGGCAAAGTCTATCCACTGTCGGTAGCAGAGAATGAGGCCATGGAGGAGTACGTGAGGGAGGCGCTTTCACGCGGACACATTCGCAAATCCTCGTCCCCGGCAGGGGCTGGATTTTTCTTTGTGAAAAAGAAGGGCGGTGAGTTGAGGCCTTGCATCGATTACAGGGGTCTCAATCGCATCACGATCAAGAACGCTTACCCGATACCCTTGATTTCCGAGCTGTTCGATCGCCTTAAAGGGGCCACGGTCTTTACCAAACTCGACCTGAGGGCTGCATATAACCTGGTAAGGATCAAGGCGGGCGATGAGTGGAAGACCGCGTTTAACACCAGGACCGGTCATTATGAATCCTTGGTTATGCCCTTTGGGTTGTGCAATGTGCCCGCAGTCTTTCAGGAATTCATCAACGATGTTTTCCGTGACCTGTTGCAGCAGTGTGTGGTGGTCTATTTGGATGACATCTTGGTATATTCTGAATCCATGGAGGCCCACATTCTGGATGTCAGACGAGTGTTGCAACGGTTACGAGAGAACAAGCTGTTCGGTAAGCTTGAGAAATGCGAATTTCACCGATCCCAGGTAACCTTCTTAGGTTACATCATTTCCGCTGAGGGGTTCTCCATGGATCCTGAGAAGGTTTCGGCTGTCTTACAGTGGCCCCAGCCCAGTGGTCTTCATTCCCTGCAGCGCTTTTTGGGCTTCGCCAATTATTATCGGAAGTTCATCAGGGACTTTTCCATGCTAGCCAAGCCTCTCACGGATCTGACCAGGAAGGGCAGTAATTCCCAGGTCTGGCCGCTCGAGGCCATCCGAGCTTTTGAGGCTCTAAAGTCCGCCTTTGTGTCGGCTCCGATTCTGTCGCATCCCAACCCTGGGTTGCCCTTTGTCCTCGAGGTGGACGCGTCTGAGACGGGAGTAGGCGCCCTTCTGTCTCAGCGTAGAACACCAGAGGGTCCTCTGCTTCCTTGTGGGTTTTACTCCCGGAAACTGTCTTCCGCGGAGTGCAACTATCAGATTGGTGACAGGGAGTTATTGGCCATCGTGCAGGCCCTTAAAGAATGGAGGCACTTGCTCGAGGGTTCGGTGGTTCCGGTCCTCATCCTGACGGACCACAAGAATCTGACCTACCTTTCTGAGGCCAAGAGATTGACACCACGTCAGGCCAGATGGGCTCTGTTCTTGTCACGTTTTAATTACGTGGTCTCCTACCTACCCGGTTCCAAGAACATCAGGGCGGATGCCTTATCACGGCAGTACTCCGAGCTGTCCAGGGAGGAGTCGATTCCGACTTCGGTCATACCTCCGAATCAGATCTTGGCCGCCATTCGCACCAGCCTGACCTCTCCCCTGGGTGAGCAGATTTTGGCGGCTCAATCTGGTGCTCCCTCTGGGAGACCCAACGGCAGATGTTTTGTGCCTGAGGAGTTGCGCACTCGGTTGTTGCGAACCTACCATAACTCCAAGACCGCGGGGCATCCTGGAAAGAATCAGCTGTCCTGGGCTGTTTCACGTCTGTTCTGGTGGCCTTCCCTACGTTCCGACATCGCCGCATATGTAGCGGCATGCTCCGTTTGTGCCCAGAGTAAGTCCCCTCGGCACCTTCCGTTGGGCCTTCTGCAACCCATAGCCACCGGGGAGCGCCCATGGTCACACCTGGGGATGGATTTCATTGTGGACCTCCCTGCATCCCGAGGCCATACGGTCATTCTCATGATTGTGGATCGGTTTTCCAAAATGTGCCACTGTGTTCCTCTCAAGAAGTTACCCTCTGCACAAGAGTTGGCCACGATTTTTGCCAGGGAGGTCTTCCGGTTGCACGGTTTGCCCAAGGAGATTGTGTCGGATCGGGGGAGTCAGTTTGTGTCCAGGTTCTGGCGCGCCTTTTGCTCCCAGTTGGGGATTCATCTCTCCTTCTCCTCGGCCTACCACCCTCAGTCCAATGGGGCCGCAGAACGATCCAATCAGGCCTTGGAGCAATTCCTTCGTTGCTATGTCTCCGATCACCAAGACAATTGGGTTGACCTCCTGCCTTGGGCTGAGTTTGCCAGGAACACGGCGGTGAACTCTTCCTCTGGGACGTCTCCCTTCATGGCCAATTATGGGTTCCAACCTGCCGTGTTACCGGAGGTATTCTCTCCCCAGGATATTCCGGCTGTGGAGGATCACCTTTCCGTCCTACGTGCTTCTTGGGTACAGATCCAGAAGTCCCTTGAGGTCTCTGCGCAGCGCCAGAGACTCCAGGCTGATCGCAGACGAGCGCCTGCTCCTTCCTACCAGGTCGGAGACCGTGTATGGTTGTCCACCCGCAACCTCAACCTTCGAGTGCCCACTCCCAAGCTGGCGCCTCGCTTTGTTGGTCCCTTCCGAGTGCTTCGCAGGGTAAACCCGGTAGCCTATGCCCTTGCGCTTCCTCCTGGCATGCGGATCTCCAACGTGTTTCATGTCTCCCTGTTGAAGCCACTGGTGTGTAATCGTTTCACTTCCTCGGTTCCTCGGCCTCGTCCGGTCCAAGTGGGTAATCGTGAGGAGTATGAGGTGAGCAATATCCTGGACTCACGCCTGGTCCGCGGTCGGGTGCAGTTTTTGGTCCATTGGCGTGGTTATGGTCCAGAGGAGCGTTCCTGGGTTCCCTCCGCAGATGTCCATGCTCCTGCCTTGCTCCGAGCCTTCCACGCACGCTTCCCTCAGAAACCGTTCTTTACTCCGCGGAGGAGGGGCCCTTGAGGGGGAGGTACTGTCATGGTCTTACCTTCTTGCTGTTCTCCTTCGTTTGACATGTGCTGGCGGCCATCTTGGTTTCTGGGTTTCTTGTAGCCTCCCACCCTGTGGCTCCTCCTTCCCACTGGGAGGAGCTGGATGCCCAGCTCATATATATAGGAGGTCTGTGGCTTCAGTTCCTTGCTTGGTCCTCCTGTGTTCACATGCTTCTAGACTGCTGCTGCTTCTGGTTCCTGATCCTGGTTTCGTCCGACTACCCTGCTGGTTCCTGATCCTGGTTTCGTCCGACTACCCTGCTGGTTCCTGATCCTGGCTTCGTCTGACTACCCTTCTGGTTCCTGACCTCTGGCTTCGCAAAGACTCTGCTTCGGTTTCGCCATCCGTTTGGACTTTTGCTTTACAGCTTTATTTTCAATAAAGCCTTCTTATTTTCACTCATCCCTTGTTGTACGTCTGGTTCATGGTTCCGTGACACAGCCTTGATTGACCGCATGCAAGGTCTTTCGCTGGAGGTAGCAGATCTCCGTAAAACTGTGTCTCAGTTTCAGGTGACCGGTTCTGCTGGCGTTCATGGAGTTTGTTCCGAGCCTAAGATCTCGCTTCCGGATACGTTCTCCGGGGGTAGTGAGAATTTTGTTCGCCTTAGAGAGGCTTGCAAACTCCATTTTTGCCTACTTCCCCATTCCTCTGGTGATGAGGAGCAGAGGGTGGGGATCATCATCTCGCTGCTCAGGGATAACGCTCAGTCTTGGGCCTTTTCGCTGCCGGTGGGGGCACGGCCCCTCCGATCGGTGGATGAATTTTTTGTAGCCCTGGGGCAGATATATGATGACCCGTATCGTATTGCTCTAGCTGAATCCAAACTGCGTCTTATATGCCAGGGTAAACAGTCCGCAGAGATATATTGGAATTTCGGAGATGGGCAGCTGATACTGGTTGGAATGATGCTGCACTCCGAAGTCAATTTTGCCATGGTCTTTCGGAAAGATTGAAAGATGCATTTGCTTTTCATGAGTTACCAGCCTCGTTAGAATCTGCCATGTCTCTAGCTGTTCGTATTGACAGGCGTCTTAGAGAGAGAGAGGAGACTACTCCTTCATGTCATATTCAGTCCAAGGACAGTGGGGCTGTCTCATTCAGTGCGCAGGGGTCTCAGTCTGTCTCAATCCCCTCTGAGGAGGAGACCATGCAGCTGGGTTTGCTTGCCTCTGATAGTAGAGGATTCAGCTATCAGAGGAGGGTTTGTTTCTGTTGTGGGGGTATAAATTATTTGGCTAATGTTTGCCCCTCTAAGAGATTCATGGAGTTTTCTGAGGGTAATAAAAGAAAAACAAAAATAAAAAAATCCTCTAAAAACTTTCCATTTGCTA
The DNA here is from genome assembly GCF_905171765.1 of Bufo bufo. Taxonomy (NCBI): domain Eukaryota; kingdom Metazoa; phylum Chordata; class Amphibia; order Anura; family Bufonidae; genus Bufo; species Bufo bufo. The sequence goes on along the minus strand of NC_053398.1, from coordinate 91,484,644 downwards.
CTATTGGCAAGGTAGATGCGGAAATTGAAGGTTTGCCGTTTACTTGTAGTTCCCGTTTTCTCCTACCTGCCAGGGTGGCGCTAGACAGCAAGAACATTGTTTGTGAGATTTTTGTAGATAGTGGAGCAGCTGTCAATCTCATTGATAATCAATTTGCAATAACGCATGGTTTCCAGGTATGCAGTTTGGAAAAGGATATACCTGTTTTTGCTATCGATTCCGCTCCACTTTCTTAAAGATCGTTAAAGGGCATAGTTCACAATATCCGTTTGACTGTGGGTGACGCTCATGTTGAGGATATGTCATGTTTCGTCTTAAGCGGATTACCTACTCCTCTAGTGTTGGGGCTACCCTGGCTCACTAAACATAACTAGTGATGAGCGGCAGGTGCCATATTAGATTTCGTCGAAATTCGCAAATATTCTATAGAATATTCGTTTAATATTCGTCGAAATCGAATATTCGTCATTATTCTAGTTATCGCGATTATTATGCGATTTAACTAATCGCGATTGCGATTTTAACTTAAGGCTACTTTCCTATTGGTTTGATATCTAGAATTAGCGAAGATGACGAATATGACGAATGTATTCGTCATATTCCTCAAAACGAAGATAACGAAGTATTCTACATCTTCGTTTTAGCTCCTTATTCGTCAACTTCGCTAATTCTAGCAATCAAATAGGAAGGTTGACTATAGAGACAGCTAAGTTTAATTCGCTATGCGTTATATTACTTTGCTTTTATTTATTTTTTTATAAATAGAATCATTATAATAATCAAGTATTTAACTATTCAATTTTTTTAAAAAAAAGCAAAGTAATATAATCGCATAGCGAATTAAACACAGCTGTCTCTATAGTCAACCTTCCTATTTGATTGCTAGAATTAGTGAAGTTGACGAATAGGTAGCTAAAACGAAGATGTAGAATACTTCGTTATCTTCGTTTTGAGGAATATGATGAATATATTTGTCATATTCGCGAATTCTACCAAGCCAACCATAGTAAACCAGGTCCAAGTTGAAATAGCAATTCGATTATTTCAAGTTATAATAATCGAATTTTGATTTTAACTTAGCACTGCTATATTCCTTATTCGTTAATTCTAGCCTAATATGGACTATAGCAGTGCTAAGCTTAAATTAAAATTCGATTATTATAACTTGAATTAATCGCATTGCTATTTCTACTTGCACCTGGTTTACTATGGCAAAATATTCTACATCTTCCTCAATTTAAGTTACAATCGCTTTACGCGATAATGACAACTACGTCATTATCGAGTAAGGCGATTTATCTTTGTATGTTTAATGCTCCCCAAAAGTTAGCTTAATAACACCATATTAAAGTTACAATCGCATTACGCGATAATGACAACTACGTAATTATAGAGTAAGGCGATTTATCTTTGTATGTTTAATGCTCCCCAAAAGTTAGCTTAACACCATCTTAAAGTTACAATCGCATTACGCGATAATGACAACTACGTAATTATCGAGTAAGGCGATTTATCTTTGTATGTTTAATGCTCCCCAAAAGTTAGCTTAATAACACCATATTAAAGTTACAATCGCATTACGCAATAATAACAACTACGTAATTATCGAGTAAGGCGATTTATCTTTGTATGTTTAATGCTCCCCAAAAGTTAGCTTAACACCATCTTATAGTTACAATCGCATTACGCGATAATGACAACTACGTTATTACTGAGTAAGGCGATTTTGTCTTCCCATATCGCGTATAGCGTGTTGAATCTTTCAATCCTAAAATTTGCTTCACATACAATTTATTAAACAGTGTTGGATATAGTTGGTAGACTAGACATAATATTAAATAAGCTAAAATGTCTATAGAAAAATCTATTGTTGTTATTCTATTTTTTTTAAAAAGCAGTAATATAATCGCATAGCGAATTAAACACAGCTGTCTCTATAGTCAACCTTCCTATTTGATTGCTAGAATTAGCGAAGTTGACGAATAGATAGCTAAAACGAAGATGGAGAATACTTCGTTATCTTCGTTTTGAGGAATATGACGAATACATTCGCCATATTCGCTAATTCTATCAAGCTAACCATAGTAAACCAGGTCCAAGTTGAAATCGCAATTCGATTATTATAACTTGTATTAATCGAATTGCGATTTCAACGTAATTCTCAAATCCGACAGTACATTCTAGTATGGAGAGACGTTCCCATGGTGATGGGGACGCTCCATGAGCACGGAAGTCATCAGAAGCGGCAACGGGCAGCCAGGAAGTCAGGAATCCTAAGGACAGGTAAGAACAACTTTAGGGAAGTGGGAAAGAAAAAAATATAACAATAAAAAAAAAAAAAAAAACGAATATTCGAAATATCGAATTTATAGCACTATAATCGAAATATTCGCGAATTAACGAAGTGATGATATTCGCTAAACAAATTTGATATTCGAATATTCGCGCTCAACACTAAACATAACCCCACCATTGATTGGCAAGCAAGGCAAATAAATGGTTGGAGTGAGTTTTGCAGAGAGAATTGCCTCACGGCTTCCCTTTCAGAGGTTTCTACCAAGACTGTGCCATCTTTTCTCTCAGAATTTTCGGATGTGTTTTCCGAGAGTGGTGTCCTGGAGTTGCCCCCGCATCGGGAGTACGACTGCCCTATTAATCTCATCCCAGACACCAAACTGCCAAAATCACGTTTATACAATCTCTCCCAACCTGAAAAAATCGCTATGCGTACTTATATCTCTGAGAGCCTGAGAAAGGGACACATCCGACCCTCGAAGTCACCTGTTGCCGCTGTTTTTTTTTTTGTTAAGAAAAAAGATGGTTTTTTAAGACCTTGTCTGGATTTCAGGGAGCTGAACCGTATCACGATTCGTGACCCATATCCGCTTCCTCTGATCCCGGACCTGTTTAACCAGATTGTTGGGGCTAAAGTTTTTTCTAAGTTGGATTTAAGAGGGGCATACAACCTAGTCAGGGTCAGGGAAGGGGACGAATGGAAGACGGCCTTCAATACCCCTGAGGGTCATTTCGAGAATTTGGTTATGCCCTTTGGTTTGATGAATGCTCTGGCCGTCTTCCAACATTTTGTGAACTGCATTTTTTATCATTTAATGGGGAAATTTGTACTGGTGTATCTAGATGACATTTTGATTTTTTCTCCTGATTTCAAGACTCATCAAGACCACCTACGTCAGGTCTTGCTGATTCTGCGGGATAATAAATTGTACGCTAAACTGGAAAAATGTGTGTTTGCGGTTCCGGAGATTCAATTTCTTGGTTTTCTTCTCTCCGCTTCTGGGTTTCGCATGGACCCTGAGAAGGTCAGCGCTGTGCTTGATTGGGAGCTTCCTGAGAATCAGAAGGCGCTGATGTGGTTTTTGGGTTTTGCCAATTATTACAGAAAGTTCATTTTGAATTATTCCTCTGTTGTTAATCCACTCACTGATATGACTAAAAAGGGGGTGGATTTTTCCTCGTGGTCGGTAGATGCGCTTAAAGCCTTTTCTAGTATCAAAGATAGTTTTGCATCCGCTCCCATTTTGGTACAACCTGATGTCTCTCTACCTTTTATTGTTGAGGTGGACGCTTCTGAGGTGGGTGTGGGTCCGGTCTTATCTCAAGGTCCCTCTCCTGCCAAATGGCGACCGTGTGCCTTTTTCTCAAGGAAACTCTCCTCTGCAGAGAGAAATTATGATGTGGGAGATAGGGAGTTGTTGGCCATCAAATAAGTTTTTGAGGAATGGTGCCATTGGTTAGGGGGAGCCAGACACCCTATTACCGTGTTTACAGACCATAAGAATCTGGCCTACTTGGATTCAGCCAAGCATCTGAACCCGAGACAGGCCAGAAGGTCTTTGTTCTTTTCAAGGTTTCATTTTGTTGTTACGTTCCACCCTGGAGTTAAAAATGTGAAGGTGGATGCCCTGTCACGTTGTTCTCCGGGTGGGGGGAACTTTGAAGACCCGGGTCCCATTTTGGCTAAAGGGGTGGTCGTCTCTGCTCTTTATCCTGATTTGGAGGCAGAGGTTCAAGCAGCCCAGGTAGAGGCTCCTGATCTTTGTCCCCCTGGGAGGTTGTTTGTGCCTCTCGCTTTACGACACAAGGTTTTTAAGGAGCACCACGATACTGTCCTTGCTGGGCACCGGGGAGTAGAGCCACAGTGGATCTCATTGCTCGGCGATTCTGGTGGCCGGCTCTTCGTAAGATGGTTGAGGGTTTTGTGGCAGCCTGCGAGACCTGCGCTCGTGCCAAGGTCCCTCATTCACGGCCATCAGGTTCTCTCCTCCCATTACCCATTCCTTCCCGTCCTTGGACGCATCTGTCCATGGACTTCATTACGGATCTGCCTCGTTCCTCGGGGAAGACTGTGATTCTGGTAGTAGTGGACCGTTTTAGCAAAATGGCGCATTTCATTCCCTTTCCTGGGTTACCCAATGCTAAGACGCTGGCCAAGCGTTTGTTTATCACATTGTTAAATTGCATGGCATTCCTTCAGACATCGTTTCTGATAGGGGCACGCAATTTGTTTCCAGATTTTGGAAGGCCTTCTGTTCTCGCTTGGGGGTTCGGTTGTCGTTCTCTTCTGCTTTTCACCAGCAGTCAAATGGTCAGACCGAACACGTCAATCAGAATCTGGAGACATATCTGCGCTGTTTTGTGGTGTAGAATCAGGAGGATTGGTGTTCTTTTTTGTCCCTTGCTGAGTTTTCTTTAAATAACAGTCTCCAGGAGTCCTCTGATAAGTCACCATTTTTTTGTGCATATGGGTTTCATCTGCAGTTTGGGACATTCTCTGGAGAGGGGTCTTCTGGTTTACCTGATGACGAGAGATTTTCCTCGTCTTTGTCATTTATTTGGCAAAAGATTCAGGGTAATCTAAAGAGGATGAGTGAGAGATATAAGCGTGTGGCGGATAAGAGACGTGTGCCTGGTCCGGACCTGAATGTGGGTGATCTGGTGTGTTTGTCTACAAAAAATATCAAACTGAAGGTTCCCTCCTGGAAGTTGGGTCCTAAGTTTATTGGGCCTTACAAGATCTTGTCCGTCATCAATCCTGTTGCCTTCCGTCTTTATCTTCCTCAGACTTGGAATATCCATAATGTTTTTCACAGGTCCCTATTAAAACCTTATGTCCAACCCACTGTACCCTCCTCTTTGCCTCCTCCTCCGATTGTTGTTGATGGTAATCTTGAATTTCAGGTCTCTAGGATTGTGGATTCTCGCATTATCCGCGGTTCTCTCCAGTACCTCGTTCATTGGGAGGGTTAAGGTCCTGAGGAGAGGATGTGGGTCCCAGTGGCGGACATTAAGGCCACTCGTCTCATCAGGGCTTTCCATAGGTCTCATCCTGAGAAGGTGGGCTCTGAGTATCTGGAGTCCACCCGTAGAGGGAGGGGTACTGTCACCGCCAGTTCTGTGAGAAGGTCTGTTAGACGTTCTTCGTTTTGGTTTCACTTTGTCATCTCCTTTCCTTTTCCCAGTTGTCACCTATTTACACTAATTGTCTCCCTTTATATTCCCTCCCATACTGCCTTACTTTGCGGTTTATACTTCTTCCTGGATGAGTTGTTCACTGCTGGAGGCTGCTACTGCCGATTCCTCAGATAAGTCTTTTTCCTTTATTTGTGTTTCCTTGCTGGCTTGATTCTAGGTGACCCTGACTCCGTCCGTATTAAGTGCAGGGAGCCGGTGGTCGTGTCCCCTCACTATTATAGGGTTTTCAGGTGTCACACTGTATTAGGTACGTGGGCATGCAATCATGTACCATAAAGACCTTTGCATGGGCATAGCAGTCAGGGAGAGCTCTAGGGGTTTTATAGGGCTCACCGATATGCTCCTTAGTTTGGGATCAAGCCAGTCGAATGTTTATTTATAAGTTCCAGCTTTCTGCAACACCATCCGTGACACTTGGATGTTTTTATTTGTAAGAAAAGGCATTTGTCTTGCCACTCTACCCCATAGCCCAGACATATGAAGAATACGGGGGATTGTTGTCACATTTACCACACAGCCACTACTTGCCAGATATTCCTGCAGCTCCTTTAATGTTGCTGTAGGCCTCTTGGTAGCCTCCCAGACCAGTTTTCTTCTAGTCTTTTCATCAATTTTGGAGTGACGTCCAGTTCTTGGTAATGTCCCTTTTATGACATATTTTCTCCACTTGATGATGTGTTCCATGGTATATCTAATGCCTTGGAAATTCTTTTATACCCTTCTCCTGACTGATACCTTTTAACAATAAGATCCCTCTGATGCTTTGGAAGCTCTCTGTGGACCATGGCTTTTGCTGTGGGATGCAACTATGAAAAGTTTAGGAAAGACCAACTAGAGCAGCTGAACTTTATTTGGGAATATCTGGCAAGTAGTGGCTGTGTGGTAAATGTGACAACAATCCCCCGTATTCTTCATATGTCTGGGCTATGGGGTAGAGTGGCAAGACAAATGCCTTTTCTTACAAATAAAAACATCCAAGTGTCACGGATGGTGTTGCAGAAAGCTGGAACTTATAAATAAACATTCGACTGGCTTGATCCCAAACTAAGGAGCATATCGGTGAGCCCTATAAAACCCCTAGAGCTCTCCCTGACTGCTATGCCCATGCAAAGGTCTTTATGGTACATGATTGCATGCCCACGTACCTAATACAGTGTGACACCTGAAAACCCTATAATAGTGAGGGGACACGACCACCGGCTCCCTGCACTTAATACGGACGGAGTCAGGGTCACCTAGAATCAAGCCAGAGGCACTTTAAATGATGGCAGGTGTATGCTGACTCCTATTTAGCATGATTTTGAATGTGATTGCTTAATTCTGAACACATCTACATCCCCAGTTATAAGAGGGTGTGCACACTTATACCACATTATTTTAGTTTGTTTTTGTCTTCTTCCCTCCACGTAAAAGATTTCAGTTTGTTTTTCAATTGAGTGGTACAGTTTATAGGTCGCATTAAAGGTGGAAAAAGTTCTGAAATGATTTATTTTGGTCTCATTTTTTTACAGCACAGAAACCTGACATTTTAACAGGGGTGTGTAGACTTTTTATATCCACTGTATTGGTGTGTGTGTGTGTGTGTGTGTATATATATACATAAACTGCAATCATCATTCTGCATTCCAGTAAAAGGCCCTGTACATCATTACATTAGATACATCCCCCACTTATCTCCATAGTTTTATGACTATGAAACCAAGAGATGGCGCTGTTAATAAGTCATTACAAGCAGGGCAATAGTCCTCAGATACACCCTAGCAAGCTTATATTACCGCAGATAAAGTGCTAGAAGATGTGTGAATGATAGCAGCAATCCGATATACACCTCAGTGTTAGTGCAGTCTATTATAAGCTGAGTGCTACAAGGTGTGTGGACTCTGTTGAGCAGTGTGCCCCACTTACTATCATCCCAACAAGATGAACAACACCATCATAAGACTATGAAACCAATAGACGGTGCTGTTCATGAGTCATGTAGATCTCAAATATTCTAATCGCAAATTTTTATTGCACATTTTCCATGCAAAAGGCTACACTAATAATCTTGTCATAAGACTATGAAACCAATAGATAGCGCTGTTCATGAGCAGTGTAGATCGCAAATTTTCAATGAAAATGTTTTTTCAGCTGAAAAACAAGGCAGATTCTGCTCATTTGCATGTCTTTCCCATATGCCCATGTTTATGCAAATTAGTTTTTACATGACAAATCTGTATAGAAAGCTTATTGAATATTATGTTAGGACAATCAGAAAACTTGTTGTCTCCCTAATGATATTGATCTAGGTGCGCAGGTCCACCCAAGCCATCCAACAGATCTGTAGTAACTTTGCAGCTTACTGGCTCTCAGTCAGATTAGAGCTGGTTGGGAATGTCTCATAGTGCACAAGACAGCCATTGTAAGGTATGCTGACTAAGCCTGTCATCTATCTCATGGATAGCTTGATGGCTTGCATATACCTGGCTTTTGGCATATAGCCTTTGTGTGGTTGTCTATTGTATGTCGTAGATAATAAGTCCAAGATGCATCCAGCCATCCTCTTAATGCTGTTTCTAAACCATTTCCATCAATTTCTAACCTTTTTTTGTAAACCAGACACTCTCTTCTTCAGAGCAGGGGGTGCCTGGTTTGATGCTCGGGTCTCCCATTGACTTTCATTGTATTAAATTGTACTCGAGCACCCAAAGTATTCGGCCAAGCACTCAAATGTGCCAAGCATAGCGATGCTCGAGCCGAAAAATATTTCGGTCTAGCATGCTCACCCAACACTAGTGAACACCGTAAAAAAAAAAAATGCCAAAAAAGCCATTTTTTGGTCAACTTACATCACAAAAAGCGTATTACCAAGTGATCAAATTTTTGGTAAATTTGGTATTAATTTTTTTCAATTGAAATTTTGTCACTGAATTTTACCACTGTAATGAAATACAATATGTGACGAGAAAACAATATCAGAATGGCAGAATGGCCTGGATAAGTAAAAGCGTTTTAAAGTTACTACCACATAAAGTGACACATGTCAGATTTGCAAAAATGGCATTAGCAGAAAGGTGAAAAATGGCCCGGTCATTAAGTGGTGAATTTGCATTTGTTATGAGTTCTGAGTTGTTTGCCTAAATTCTGAATATTGTGTGATTACAGCGGTTCCAGTTCCCTTTGTACGCCGCAGGCCTTCAACAGAGGATAGTAATGGCGTAGTATAAGGCCTACACATAGCTCGTTCAAACTTATCTGGAAGAACAGCAGCAGGTAAATGGTACTGGTGTAGTATAAGGCCTACACATAGCTGGGCCAGAACAGACAGGAGCCGGTTCTTTGTTTGTAGCAGGTAGTGATGGATATTGATGAGCGGCATAGGCAATATTCAAATTCACAATATTTCATGAATTTTTGGCCGAATATTCGCCATAAATTTGCAAATTCGAGAATTCATGACCTCCAGTCATTGTTTACTTGATTTGAAAAATTGAGAATGTAATATATTCGCGATAAATTTATGATAAATTCACGATTAGAATATTCAACACTATTCGCAAATACGAATATATAGCACTATATTCTAAATATTCACAAATTCTCAAAGTGGCGATATTTGCAATTAAAATTAGCGATTTGAATATTCGCACTCAACACTAGTGATGGACGAACATCGGCCAGGACGGTTCGCAAACGCGATCGCACGAACGCGATCAAATGTTCGCGACGGGCCCCATTCACTTTAATGGCAGTCGAACCTAAAAGACCTTCAGCTCATATTTGCAGTCACCAAATACTTAGTAGAAGTGTACAAATATTCCCACAACATGGACAGTGACATACTAGAGGGGTACCAATGTCAAAAATTCCAACAAAAAATATGTATTTTAATCATGGGACATTTTTATGCGTTTTAAAGGGAAATTCTCTGAAATGTGCCCTGTTGGAGCCTAATTTTTTTTTATTTTAGGCCACAGGAGTACGGGCAATTAGGCATTCACTTGACATAAAAGATATTCTGATTATGTGGCTCAAGGTACATTATGCGGTCAATGAATAAAAATTTTACTGTAGGCCATTGGACTACAGGCCCCAAACATTAGGCATTCACATGACAGAAAAGATCAAGTGATTATGTGGCCGGAGGTATATTACACGGTCAATGGATATCAATTTTACTGCAGGCCAGTACAAATGCAGGTCAAATGCATATGTTTAAAAGAACTAAAAATATAAAATTGGATTAAAAACATGGCTAACGAAATCCCCCCTCTTGAAAAAAAACCCTAATGATAATAGTTGAAATTCGATAACACTTGGTCCTTAGTGTTGAGCGAGCATGCTCGGCCGAGCTGCTGTTTGGCTCGAGCATCGCTATACTCTGCATATGGCGGTACTCGGCCGAGTACAGTATGTGCTCGAGCGCCATGCTCGAGTCTCCTCCCCGCACGTGTCGCAGCTGCTATGCAGCCAAATAAACGTACAGATAAGTATTGCCCTCACTGTAATGCCAGTATGGCATTACAGTGTTTGGCTGGCTGGAACACGTCATCAGGTGCTATATAGCACCCGATGACGTATGTTCGGCTCATTTGTAGTCAGGGAGAGCTGCGATTCGGAAGGGACAGAGAATGTAGGGAGTCTGATTGCAATCAATTCAGTAGAAAAACGTTTCAAAGACCCAAAGGTCTTTTTAAGGCCTATTGTGTGTGGTGGCAGGCTGGCAGTATTTTACAGCTACAGTACCATTTTTTTTTTCAAGCATTTTCAATAATTTTTCTATAGAGGGTGTCTGCAGTGATTAGAGACATCTGTCCAATACCTTCTGTGTGTCTGGGCCGGAGATTGGAAAAATATAACTTAAAATTACTACCCTGTCTTCCACCAAGTCCAGTATCAGTAGCCAAGAGTCTGGTCAACAGAATTCTCTTCCTGATCCTCCTTCCTCCCACCATGGACAGTCTGGCCAAACAAGTGATCCCACACTCGGAAATTCTGAGGAGCTCTTTTCATCGCTTTTACTTGATTTGGCCCTCTCACCAAGCACGCTTGAAGAGGGACATGAGATCTTGTGACTGTGGATGCTCAAGAGGTTGGGAATCAGGGCACAAGAACATGATGGTGGGGAACAGCAATTAGTGTTTAATGAGGTGGATGATGATGATGAGATACAGTTGCCAATGAGTCAACCGCAATTACTGTCTCAAGAGGTTGATGAAAATGATTAGACACAGTTGTCAATCACTGAGGTTGTGGTTAGGTCAACAAATCAAGAGGATGATCAGAGTGAGGAAGTGGAAGAGGAGGTGGTGGACGATGATGTCACTGACCCAACCTGGGAAGGTGGAATGCGGAGCGAGGACAGCAGTACAGAGGGGGAGGGATCTTCAGCACCTGAACAGGCTGGAAGAGGCAAAGGGGTGTCAAAAGGGATAAGGCGGGCCACACCAAATAGGCCCACAACTGTTCCACGGAGAGCCCCTTGCGTAAATATCCCTTGCCAAGGGATAAGTGTTCCGCAGTAAGGCGCTTTTTTGAGGAAAGTGCGGACGACAAAAGAATAGTAGTTTTCAACCTGTGCCACACCAAAATGAGCCGGGGCGTGAACACTAGCAACCTCAACACCACCAGCATGATCCGCCACAAGGCATCCAAGCACCGTAATAAGTGGGACGAACGCCTGGGTCAACAATCTGTGTCTGCGAGTCACACCACTGCCTCCTCTTCCCTTATGGTACGTGCTGGCTAATCGCCTGTCGAAAGGCAAGCGCATATACCCAGCCACCCACCCACAGGCCATAGCACTAAATGTGCACCTTTCAAAAATTACTGGCCCTGGAAATGTTGCCATTTTGGCTTGTGGACACTGAGGCCTTCCGCAGCATGATGTCAGCGGCCGTCCCGCGGTACTCTGTCCCCAGCCGCCACTATTTTTGAAGGTGTTCCGTGCCCGCCTTACACCAACATGTGTCCCAAAACGTCACATGTGCCCTGACCAACGCAGTTACTGGGAAGGTTCACTTAACCACGGACACATGGACATGTGCATTTGGCCAGGATGCTACATTTCCCTGACGGCACACTGGGTGAACATTGTGGAGGCCAGGAGCGAGTCGTAACCTGGGATGGCACAGGTGCTACCAACGCCGCGGATTGCGGGCCCTAATTCCATCAGGGTTTCCGCCAGCACCTACGTTAGTGGCTCCAACCCCCACTTCTCCTCCTCCACCTCCTCCTCCACTTCCACCTCCGAATTATCAGCGTGTAGCAACAGTCAGCCATCAGCCGGTAGCTGGAAGCAGTGTAGCACTGCAGTGGGGAAGCGTCAACAGGCCGTGCTGAAGCTGAAATGCTTAGGGGACAAACAGTACACCACCGCAGAGCTGTTGCAGGGGATAAGAGACCAGACTGAGCTGTGGCTCTCGCCACTCAACCTACAACCAGGCATGGTTGGGTCTGATAATGGCCGTAACTTGGTGGCGGCTATGGAGCTCGGCAAGCTCACACACATCCAATGCCTAGCCCATGTCTTAAACTTAGTGGTTCAGCGGTTTCTCAAAACCTAAACCAATTTGCCTGAGCTACTGGTGAAGGTACACCACGTGTGTGCACATTTCCGCAAGTCATCAACAGCTTCAGCCGGTCTGTCAACGCTGCTGCAGCGCTTGAAATTGCTGGCTGTTGTGCGACGTGAGCACTTGCTGGAACTCCACGTTCCACATGTTGGCCAGGCTTTGTGAGCAGCAGAGGACAGTGGTGGAATACCAGCTGCAACATGGTCGTCGCCTTTCCAGTCAGCTTCCGCTAATCAGAAGCGAGGAGTGGGCATGGATGTCTGAACTCTGTGAGGTTTTACAACCTTGTCGACCCTTGCTACAAAGAACTTATCATCCCTCATTCCTCAGGTGGAGAGGACGAGCAAAACGGTGCAATAACAGAAGGTCCTTGTTTAAAAATTGCTACAAAAATTTCCACCTGACAGCGCTGGCGGCAGAGTCCGTAGTTCCTTGGCCAACCGAGGAGGGGAGACAAGGGGAACACACAGCAGTTCCAACAGATGCAGGGCAACACTCTCCAAGGCCTGGGACAATTTCATGACACCCCACCAGCACCCTCACCCTGATGCTCAGCCTAGTGTCACAAGGAGAAAAAAGTTTTGGAAGATGGTGAAGGAGTACGTAGCAGACCGTGTCAGCGTCCTCAGTGATCCTTCAGTGCCTTACAACTACTGGATGTCCAAGCTGGACACGTGGATGTCCAAGCTGGACACTTGCGCTCTAAGCCTTTAGGTGCTGGCCTGCCCTGCCGCCAGCGTTTTGTCTGAGCGGGTATTTAGTGCTGCTGGTGGCATTATAACAGATAAGCATATCCGCCAGTCAACTGAAAATGCTGACAGGTTGACTCTTATAAAAATGAACAAGGCATGTATTGCCCCTGACTTCTCGACTCCACCAAAGGAAAGCAGATGAACAAAGGCACTTTAAATGTGTTTAATGTACTGAATACATTGTATTCCCATGCACCCCTTCCAGCAAAAAAAAGGATATATGGTTAAATCTTCCTTTTCTCATCCTCCTCCTTCTCTTCCATCATATGAACATGCTTATTCGTCGCATAATGCCCTCGCATATAATTTTTTACAGGGTCAGCTCAACTGCAGGCCCTCGCATATAATGTTTTACAGGGTCAGCTCCACTGCAGGCCCTTGCATATAATGTTTTACAGGGTCAGCTCTCCTGCAGGTCCTCACCTACAATCTTTTATAGGGTCAGTTCACCTTCTGATGACGACAGCGAAGTCTTGCCTGTTTGTACTCTGGCACACATGGATGACTTCATGTTAGGCTGCCTTTCCCACGACCCTTGCGTTATACACATTTTAGACAACACGGATTACTGGTTGTTCACCCTTCTCGACCCGCGCTACAAAGAGAACTTCTCATCTCTCATTCCTATGGTGGAGAGGACAAGCAAAACGGTGCTATACCAGAAGGTCCTTGTTGAAAAATTGCTCCAAATTTGATAGAGCAGACATCCAAATGGATTGTCGTTGTCACGGGGACGTGCAATTGCCTAGAAGTAATCTCGAGTCAACAAAGCGGCAGGAGGCCCTCACCTACCAGTTAAGTCTCAGTAGCCAAGAGTCTGGTCAACACAATCTTCACCATGACTGCACACTGGGTGAATGTTGTTGAGGCCAGGAGCACATCGGCTACTGGCACCAGACTTGCCCTCCAATAGATCCTCGTTAACGGAAAGTGTACTCATTCCAATAACAGGGCCGCTTAGGAGTGCTGTATTGTTATTTATCGTCACTACCTCCCCGAGTCGGGAGTGGGTAATTGCTGCATGCCTGCTCCCTTCCTTGGATGCTTGTGCTTTAATAACTTGACCCACCCTCTCTGGGTGGTTCACAATTAGGAAAAAAAAAGGGGCAAGGCAACAACAGACAATCAGATTTCAGACATTGACCTACCTTAGATGTGATAGCCCTTTCTCAGGCTCCCTCTCTGGCATCGAACCCTGATTGCCCGTTACCCGTGATCACCATGGTAGGGGCAGAAAAGAACATCAAAGGTTGATAGGGTAGACATCCGAATGGATGGTTGCCATCAAGGGGACGTGCAATCACTCAGAGGTTATCTAGAGTCACCAATGCAGCAGAAAGCCCTCCCCACTAATGTTTTAGATGGTCAGATAAGCAGGCCCTTGCTCCAAATGTTTTTGAGGATCACCAGCAGGCCATCAATCATAATTTTTCAAGGGTGTGTAGGATGCCCTCCTTTATGAGTAACAAAGGGTGTTTTGGAGTGCCGATTCCTTATAATTTTTGGCAGCCCTTTCACTTAGTGCATAGGCTTTATGAGTGTAGGAGTCCCACAATGTGAATGAGGCCCTCCATTATGTGATATACAGTTTGTATCAGAGTACCTGTTTCTTGTAATTTTTGGCAGCACTTGCACTTTATATACAAGTAAATATACAGGAAAGAATGTTTCTTAACAATCTTTTCTCTAAATTATTTTTTTTCTCCCGGTTTTATGCGTATTATTGTCAGTCTGTAAAAGTGGCGTACTACTCGGACAACAGGGTTCCCAGCAGTGATCTGGGAGTCCAAGATGCATCGAGACATCCTCCTCATGCTGTTCCCGAACTATTTCAGTGGTGTTTCCATCAATTTCTGAGCTTTTCCTATGAACCAGGCACCCTCCTCTCTTCAGAGCAGGGGGTGCCTGGTTTAATGATTGGGTTCTCCCACTGACTTCCATTATACTCGGGTGCTCGGTAGAGCACCCGAGCATCCCGATGTGTTCGGCCAGAGCACCCGGGCACTTTGAGGCTCGATCGTCACTGGTGTTGAATTCCTCCAAGGCCGCAACAATTATTCATTCATCATGCATAAAAAGAACAAGTAAGTGGCTGAAGGTAGATTACACGGTCATTGGATATCAATTTTCCATCAGGCCAGTGTACTACAGGCCCCAAAAATTATGCATTCAGCGTACATAAAAGAAAAAGTAAGTAAGTGGCTGAAGGTAGATTACACAATCATTGGATATCAATTTTCCAGCAGGCCAGTGTACTACAGGCCCCAAAAATTATGCATTCAGTGTACATAAAAGAGCAAGTAAGTCTGTGGCTGGAGGTAGATTACACAGTCATTTGATATCAATTTTACAGCAGGCCAGTGTACTACAGGCCCCAAAAATTATGCATTCAGCGTACATAAAAGAACAAGTAAGTGGCTGAAGGTAGATTACACGGTCATTGGATATAAATTTTCCAGCAGGCCAGTGGACTACAGGCCCCAAAAATTATGCATTCAGCATACATAAAAAAACAAGCAAGTGGCTAGAGGTCTATTAGATGGTCAATGGATATCAATTTTACTGAAGGCCAGTACAAATACAGGTCAAATACATATGTTTAAAAAAACTAAAATTATAAAATTGGATTAAAAACATGGTTAACGAAATCCCCCCTCTTGAAAAAACACCTAATGATACTGTCACGGATGGTGTACAGGAAACAAGATGATACAAATAACAAATGATGACTCACTGGATCCACAACTAAGGAACATAAAGGGAGACCCCTGCAATCGACCTGCCGCTCTCCCTTAATGCTCAGCCTATGCGACCACCCTAAAGGTGAATGGGCGCATATCCACGTACCTCGGCTATCTTAACCTGAAGGCCCTACAATAGTGAGGGGACACGACCACCGGCTCCCTACACAGACACGGAGGGAGTCAGGGTCCCCTGGATCCAGACAACAGAAAATCATAAATACAAAACAGCACTTATCTGAAGACGACTGTGAACTGAGAACTGGGAGCTGGGAGCTGAAGTCAGCATGCACACTCATTCCAGGAAGTAGTATCAGCCACACCCAACTACCTTATGGGGGAGAATATAAAGGGAGGTAATGAGTCTGACTGCATGACAGCTGAGATAGCCTAACGAGGTGAGGAACAGAAACCAAAACAAAGAAACTCAAGGGGGAGGATCTGAACGGCTCCTGTCAGAGCCTCTCAGCTGTCTGCTTGTGACAGTACCCCTCCCTCTAGGAGTGGACTCCGGACACTCAGGGCCCACCTTCTCAGGATGGGACCTATGGAAATCCCTGATGAGGCGAGAGGCCTTAATGTCCGTCACTGGGAGCCACATCCTCTCCTCAGGACCATAACCCTCCCAATGAACGAGGTACTGGAGGGAACCGCGGACAAGACGAGAATCCACAATCCTAGAGACCTGAAAATCAAGATTCCCATCAACCATAATCGGAGGAGGAGGCAAAGGAGAAGGTACAATAGGTTGAACATAAGGTTTCAATAAGGACTTATGGAAAACATTATGGATCTTCCAAGTCTGAGGAAGATCAAGACGGTAGGCAACAGGATTGATGACAGACAGGATCTTGTAAGGCCCAATAAACCTAGGACCCAACTTCCAGGAGGGAACCTTCAATTTGATATTCTTGGTAGACAGCCACACCAAATCACCAACATTCAGGTCCGGACCAGGCATACGTCTCTTATCCGCCACACGCTTATATCTCTCACTCATATTCTTTAGATTATCCTGAATATTTTGCCAAATAGATGACAAAGACGAGGAGAATCTGTCCTCATCAGGCAAACCAGAAGAGCCCTCTCCAGAGAAAGTCCCAAACTGCGGATGAAACCCATATGCACCAAAAAATGGTGACTTATCAGAGGACTCCTGACGACGGTTATTTAAAGCAAACTCAGCAAGGGACAAAAAGGAGGAAATCTTTTAAGAATATTCCGTCTGTTACTATTGGCAGGGTTGAGGCGGAAATTGAAGAATTGTCTTTTGCTTGTAGTTCCCGTTTTGTCCTGCCTGCTAGGGTGGCTGATAATGTCACGGATGGTGTACAGGAAACAAGATGATACAAATAACAAATGATGACTCACTGGATCCACAACTAAGGAACATAAAGGGAGACCCCTGCAATCGACCTGCCGCTCTCCCTTAATGCTCAGCCTATGCGACCACCCTAAAGGTGAATGGGCGCATATCCACGTACCTCGGCTATCTTAACCTGAAGGCCCTACAATAGTGAGGGGACACGACCACCGGCTCCCTACACAGACACGGAGGGAGTCAGGGTCCCCTGGATCCAGACAACAGAAAATCATAAATACAAAACAGCACTTATCTGAAGACGACTGTGAACTGAGAACTGGGAGCTGGGAGCTGAAGTCAGCATGCACACTCATTCCAGGAAGTAGTATCAGCCACACCCAACTACCTTATGGGGGAGAATATAAAGGGAGGTAATGAGTCTGACTGCATGACAGCTGAGATAGCCTAACGAGGTGAGGAACAGAAACCAAAACAAAGAAACTCAAGGGGGAGGATCTGAACGGCTCCTGTCAGAGCCTCTCAGCTGTCTGCTTGTGACAGATACTAGTTGAAACACGTGGTCGTCACAGCCAGGTGTTGAATTCCTCCGAGGCCCAAAACATTAGGCATTCAACGGACAGAAAAGGCCTTTTATGCTGCTGTATTTACCTAAGACAGGAACCAATATTTGTTCTGGGGTGTGGCGGATATTTGTGGGCTGGTATGAGAAAATTCAATTAAACGTGGTCGTCACAGTTGTTGAATTCCTCTGAGATCCATGCCTCATTTATTTTTAGAAATGTGAGGTAGTCCACACTGTCGTGAGCTAGGCGAACGTACTTTCGGACAGGACACTGAACGAGGGGCAAGCCAACAGTACCATGGCAAATTGCGCCAGCTCTGGCCACAGGTCAAGCCTGCACACCCAGTAGTCCAGTGGTTCATCGCTTCTCAGAGCGTCCACATCGGCTTTTAACCCAATGTAGTCGGACACATTTCGGTCTAGGCGTTCCGTGAGGCTGGATGCAGAGGGCGGCTGTAGATGGGTTGGCTGCAAGAATAATCTCATATCCGAAGTGACCAACACATATTCAAACCGCCCTCTTCTTGCATGCGCTCTTGGATTGGTACCCGCAACTGTTTCTCTGTAAGTTGAAATTCCTCTGCCAGCGCAAGCAAAAGCAGAATGCAGCATTTCTCAAAGCAAGGCCTGGAAATGCTGCATTCTCACAACCCTCTGTGATGCTGGTAACATGTCCGCCATTTTGTGTTTGTAACGGGGGTCTAAGTACGTTGCCACCCAGGACTGGCCCTTGTCCTTTATGCTTTTTATACGGGAGTCCCTCTTCAAACAATGGAGCATGAAGGCCCCCATTTGCACTAAACTTGAAGAAGCGGTGGAGTGGCCTGGCTCCTGCTCATCGTCCAGAATAATGTCGTCCTCGGTCTCCTCTCCCTAGCCACGAACAACACCAGGGATCCCAGAAACGTTTAAGGCATGCTCTTTTTGCTCCTCCTCCGTCATGGCACCATCCTCCTCTGACTCCTCTTCAGACTCCTGTTGACTTGTCTCAGATGGAGTAGCCTCCCCTGGGAATCATTTTCCGGTAACTTGTGCCAAAAAAAAAATATTCAAGGAACTCACCAGGCCCCTCATGGAATACCTTGGGGTGTCTTCTTTCCAAAATGGGGTCACTTGTGGTGTATTTATACTGCCCTGGCATTTTAGGGGCCCTAAAGCGTGAGAAGTAGTTTGGAATCCAAATGCGGAAAAAATGACCTGTGAAATCGTAAAGATACTCATTGGAATTTGGGCCCCTTTGTGCACCTAGGCTGCAAAAAAAGTGTCACACATGTGGTATCGCCGTACTCAGGAGAAGTAGGGCAATGCGTTTTGGGGTGTATATACCCATGCTGGGTGAGAGAAATGTTTCTGTAAAATGACAACTTTGTATAAAGAAATGGGAAAAGTTGTCTTTTACAGAGATATTTATCTCACCCAGCATGGGTATATGTAAAAATACACCCCAAAACACATTGCCCTACTTCTCCTCAGTACGGCGATACCACATGTGTGACACTTTTTTGCAGCCTAGGTGCGCAAAGGAACCCAAATTCCAATGAGTATCTTTACGATTTCACAGGGCATTTTTTACGCATTTGGATTCCAAACTACTTCTCACGCTTTAGGTCCCCTAAAATGCCAGGGCAGTATAAATACCCCACAAGTGACCCCATTTTGGAAAGAAGACAACCCAAGGTATTTCGTGAGGGGCATGGCGAGTTCATGTAAAATTTAATTTTTTGTCAAAAGTTAGTGGAATATGAGACTTTGTAGGAAAATAAATAAAAATAAATTCATTTTCCGCTAACTTGTGACAAAAAATAAAAACTTCCATGAACTCACTATGTCCATCAGCGAATACCTTAGAGTGTCTACTTTCCGAAATGGGGTCATTTGTGGGGTGTTTCTACTGTCTGGGCATTGTAGAACCTCAGGAAACATGACAGGTGCTCAGAAAGTCAAAGTGCGTAAATTCACATTTTTGCACCATAGGTGTAAACGCTATAACTTTTACCCAAACCAATAAATATATACTTATTGCATTATTTTTTTTATCAAAGACATGTAGAACAATAAATTTAGAGAAAAATGTATATAGAAATGTAGTTTTATTTGAAAAATTTTACAACAGAAAGTAAAAAATTTCTTTTTTTTGCAAACATTTTGGTCAATTTTGATTAATATCAAAAAAAGTAAAAATGTCAGCAGCAATGAAATACCACCAAATGAAAGCTCTATTAGTGAGAAGAAAAGGAGGCAAAATTAATTTGGGTGGTAAGTTGTATGACCGTGCAATAAACCGTGAAAGTAGTGTAGTGCAGAATTGTAAAAAGTGGTCTGGTCATTAAGTGGGTTTAAGCTAGGTGAGCTGAGGTGGATAATTCTTTGTGTTATTAGTTAAAGCAGACTGATTGTCTATTGTCTATGACTTAGATGAAGATCAGATCATATTTTATGACTAATTTGTGCAGAAATCCATATCATTCCAAAGGGTTCACATACTTTTTTTTGCAACTGTATATGGCAATATAGCAAATATTCAGAAAAAGAAAATACGAATATAGAGCAGGTTAGCTAATACAGTGTGTAGTGTTGAGCAGACACCTGGATGTTCGGGTTCGACGAGTTCGGCCGAACTAGAAAAAAAAGTTGGGTTCGGAACCCGAACTTGACCCCGAACCCCATTGAAGTCAATGGGGACCCGAACTTTTGTGCACTAAAATAGTCCTGGAAAGGGCTAGAGGGATGCAAAAGGCATCAAAATGTGCTTAAGAGCATGGCAACTGTTCTGAAAACAAATGTGGATAGGGAAATGACTTAAAATAACATAAAATACAGAAAAATTAAAAATAACAATCTGGATCTAGGAATAGGAGGTTGAGGAGGCGGTGGATGGGTGGATGTGGCGGTGTACTTTGGCGTGTCGGTGTAGGTGGAAGCGGCGAAGGAGGAATAGGTAGCCAACACTGATTTGTGTTATTTTTTATTTTTAAATTGGGGTATCCCCCAAAATATTGGGACATACTATAACAAAATAAAACAAAGAATAAGTGCACTTGAGTACAAGAATGGATGGTTGAGGCTGGTATAAATGTCTATTCTGCACAAGGTACAGACAAGTTCTGTGGGATCCATGCCTGGTTCATTTTAATAAACGTAAGCTTGTCCACATTGGCTGCGGCCTGTGATAATGCTCTCTGCCGTGCTAAACACTCATTCACACTATACCCTGTACCCTTCAGGGCAGGTCAGCACCTCCAAGGCTGACAAAGCTTTTCCACATTTTGGCCATGCTAACCCTGCCTTCTCAGGTGCTGGTGGTGCCCCAGCTGCGTTGGCGACCTCTTCCTCCTCCTCTGCCTTCGCCTTGTGCTTCCACTGTGCCCCCGCTGTCAGGTGGGAATGCCATCAGCAGCGTGCGCTTGTAGTCGCGCATCTTCCGATCAGTCAGTGGCGTACCGCCCATAGAGGCAGACCACGCCATTGCTATGGGGCCCGCGGCACTGGATGGCCCAGAGCGCAGAGAAGGCCCCGCCCACACTATTTGGCCCCGCCCACTCATGACATCATGCAACTATAGCGCCATGCGGCTGCTTTTATTCTCAGCCCCCCCCCCCCCCCGGCGCCGAGCGGAGTTTGACCTGAACCTGACCTCCTCCTGATCTGATCCTGACTGCTGTCTGCTGCGGAATCAGACAGGATCAAACCAGCCTGCAACCAGCCTGGCCAATCAGCACAAGGCAATTCTGTTGAGGCAGCTGCTGATTGGCCAGTGGCAGTGTGCGCAAGGGAGGCGGGAGAATTGGATCGCCGTCGCCAGTGTGCCTGAGGAGATGGAGAAGGAAGAAGCACCCTGGCTGGCCTGAAGAACCGTTCGTCCGTCCTGACTCCTGCCTGAAGGCTGCCGTGTCACTGCCTGGCTCTGGCTGCCTGAGACGAGTGAGACTGAGAGAGAGAGAGCAGACTCAGTCAGCACTCAGCAGAGACCGGGTATGATCGATCATCGATGATAATGTCCAGGGCCGGCCTTTGGGGTGTGCGGGCTGTGCGGCCGCACAGGGCGCCATAGCAACAGGGGCGCTGGGCGGCCGACAGCTCGCAATATAATCTGCGGCAGGCGATGCTGTACTTGTGTTCTCCCTCGGGGCGCCCCCTCCATCTCCCCCTCCCCTGTCTGACCTGCCTGCCGCCAATAAGAAGAGAGACAGGAGGAGGAGGGGAGGAGCTGTGGCCACTGCGCCACCAATGAAGAAAACTGACCTGAAATACAAATACAGGAGGTGGGTGCCGGAATCAAATAGCCGGCACCCGACCTCTGTGACAGGGAGTTGCGATCAGCTGCAGTTGAGTTAACCCTTCAGGTGCGGTACCTGAGGGGTTAACTGCCGCTGATCGCAGCTCCCTGTCACAAAGGTCGGGTGCCGGCTATTTGATTCCGGCACCCGCCTCCTGTATTTGTATAAGAAACGTTGGTGGCACAGTGCGCACGCCCCCCCCCCCCCCCCAAACACACCAGTATAAGAAACATAATTGGTGGCTCAGTGCGCCCCGCCCCTAGTATAAGAAACGTTGGTGGCACAGTGCGCCCCCCCAGTATAAGAAACATTGGTGGCTCAGTGGGCAGTGCCAATGAGGGTTAAAAAATAATTTAAAAAAATTAACTCACTTCCTCCAGTTGATCGCGTAGCTGCCGGTCTCCTGTTCTTTCTTCAGGACCTGTGGTGACGTCACTGAGCTCATCACATGACCCATTACCATGGTGATGGATCATGTGATGTATCATGTGATGAGCACAGTGATGTCACCACAGGTCCTTTGACAGGTCATGAAGAAAGAACAGAAGACGATCAATTGGAGGAGGTGAGTTAATTATTTTTTTATTTTTTAACCCTCATTGGCACTGCCCACTGCGCCACCAATGTTTATTATATTGAGGGGGGGCGCACTGCGCCACCAATGTTTATTATATTGAGGGGGGCGCACTGCGCCACCAATGTTTATTATATTGAGGGGGGGCGCACTGCACCACCAATGTTTATTATATTGAGGGAGGGCGCACTGCGCCACCAATGTTTATTATATTGAGGGGGGGCGCACTGCGCCACCAATGTTTATTATATTGAGGGGGGGCGCACTGCGCCACCAATGTTTATTATACTGGGGTGTTGGGGGGGCGCACTGCGCCACCAATGTTTATTATATTGGGGGGGCGCACTGCGCAAATGTTTATTATACTGGGGTGTTGGGGGGGCGCACTGCGCCACCAATGTTTATTATACTGGGGTGTTGGGGAGGCGCACTGCGCCACCAATGTTTATTATACTTGGGTGTTGGGGGGGCGCACTGCGCTACCAATGTTTATTATACTGGGGTGTTGGGGGGGCGCACTGCGCCACCAATGTTTATTATACTGGGGTGTTGGGGGGGCGCACTGCGCCACCAATGTTTATTATACTGGGGTGTTGGGGGGGGCGCACTGTGCCACCAATGTTTATTATATTGGGGGGGCGCACTGCGCACAACGATGGGTTAGGGAAATTTGACAGCAGAGTGCGCATGCGCTGGGAGCCTCGCCGGCGGTTAGGGTAGGGAAAAATTATGGGCCAGTGCACAGGTGCGGTGATCGGATGGATGTTCTCAGCAGGACACCGGCCGACACTGCGCATGCGCTGGGAGCCTCACCAGCGGTTAGGGTAGGGAAAAAGCACTGGCCCGTACGTAATTTTTCCCTTCCCTAACCGCTGGTGAGGCTCCCGATGCATGCGCAGTGTCGGCCGGTGTCCAGCTGAGAACATCCATCCGATCACTGCGCCTGCGCACTGGCCCATAGTTTTTCCCTACCCTAACCGCCGGCGAGACTCCTGGCGCATGCGCACTCTGCTGTGAAACTTCCCTAACCTGACGTTGTGCGCCTGCGCGGCGCTGCACACCTCCTCACGTCATGTCCGGTGCGACCGGAAGTGACGAGGGTAGGGAAATCTCACGAAGTAGGGAAGTATGACATTACACCGGCCTTTGGGGTGTGTGGGCTGGTAACTACTTGGTTGGATAGTCAGCCAGCCTATGCCATGATGCCAGCAACAAGCAGTGTTTTGTTTTTTTGGGGGGGGGCGCCACAAGGTTAGCTCGCACAGGGCGCCTGGACACCTAAGGCCGGCCCTGATAATGTCAGATACTCAGATTTGACCTGACAGGCCAGGCAGCAAGAGAGAGGAGGGGTGGGGAGTGAGGGGGACAGCCAGGACAGGGTGGGACATGCTTCAATCCCACTCCAGTGAGTCCTGTTGTCCTCTATGAGCCCCAAAATGCCTATGGGGGAGAAGTAGGAAGAAAGCACACTGTCCTGAGAATTTTGGGGGGCATTAGGGGTTGGGGGGGGGGGGGCTCATAGAGGACAGTGTGCTTTCCTCCTACACCTACTCCTTTCTAACAACCCCCCTCCCACGGGCATTTTGGAGGGCATTAGGGGTTGGATATTAACCCCTCTAACTCCTTGCTGCTAATGCTGAGTGTGCACATAGCCACCAAATGATATTTCACCAACCAGCCAAACCACCCCCACCCCACCCCCCGCACACACACACACACACACACACAAACACATGCGCATATGTGTACACTCAGCATCAGCAGCAAGGAGTTAAAGGGGTTTAAAGAGTTAAGGAGTTTAAAGAGTTAAGTTTTAAGGAGTTAAAGGGGTACAAATACATGTACATTTTATACGTTACTGCAACAAAGTTGGTTAATAATAAAATATAAATGTTTATCCCTAACAGTTTCAGTAGGTCATGTATAAATTTATTTAATGGGGGTGTGGCATGGGAGGAGCCAGGGCAGCAAGTGGGAGGGGCCATGGTGGGTAGTGGGCGGGGTTAAGGGGCCCAATTCAGATTTTTGCTATGAAGCCCAGTGATTTCTATGTACGCCCCTGCGATCAGTAACAGATGTTTTCACTAAATTTAGTTCCCTGTCAGCAATGCAGAGCAGGGGTTCGTTCACGGCAAAAGGGGCTTCATGTCGCCCAGCAATAGAACAGAGGATTTTGAGAGAACGAGGCCCATGTCACCCAGGCACAGCAGGGGTTCATTCACGACAAAAGTGGGTTCATGTCACCCAGCAATAGAACAGAGGATTTTGAGAGATTTAGGCCCCTGTCATCCAGGCACAGCAGGGGTTCATTCACGGAAAAAGGGGGTTCATGTCACCCAGCAATAGAACAGAGGATTTTGAGAGATTTAGGCCCCTGTCACCCAGGCACAGTAGGGGTTCATTCACGGCAAAAGGGGCTTCATGTCACCCAGCAATAGAACAGAGGATTTTGAGAGAACAAGGTCCCCCAGGCACAACAGGGGTTCATTCACGGCAAAAGGGGGTTCATGTCACCCAGCAATAGAATAGAGGATTTTGAGAGATTTAGGCCCCTGTCACACAGGCACAGCAGGGGTTCATTCACGGCAAAAGGGGGTTCATGTCACCCAACAATAGAACAGAGGATTTTGAGAGAATGAGGCCCCTGTCACCCAGGCACAGCAGGGGTTTGTATACGCCAAAAAATTTTGAGCACTAAATGCTAACCCTGCCTTCTCAGGTGCTGGTGGTGCCGCAGCTGCGTTGGCGACCTCTTCCTCCTCCCCTGCCTTCGCCTTTTGCTTCCACTTGTCCCCCGGCGTCAGTCGGGAATGCTCTTAGGAGCGCGTCTACTAGCGTGCGCCTGTAGTCACGCATCTTCCGATCACGTTCCAGTGAGGGAAATAAGGACGCCACATTATCTTTGTAATGGGGATCCAGTAGATTGGCCACCCAGTAATCAGCACACGTTAAAATGTGGGCAACTCTGCAGTCTAGGACCTCATCGTCCCCTGCATCGTCTTCCACCCAGTCTTCCTCCCTGACCTTCTTTTCGGTCTGCAGACTGCAGAAAGACGCAGCAGTTGTGTTTCGTCATCAGAGACGTGCTGAGGAGGTATTCCCATGTCCTCATCAGGAAACATAAGTGGTTGTGCGTCAGTGCATTCTAGGTCTTCCACTCCTGGGTAAGGGCTAGATGGATGCCCTTGGGAAACCCTGCCAGCAGAGTCTTCAAACAGCATAAGAGACTGTTGCATGACTTGAGGCTCAGACAGGTTCCCCGATATGCACGGGGGTGATGTGACAGACTGATGGGCATGGGTTTCAGGCGCCACCTGTGCGCTTTCTGCAGAAGACTGGGTGGGAGATAATGTGAACGTGCTGGATCCACTGTCGGCCACCCAATTAACTAGAGCCTGTACTTGCTCAGGCCGTACCATCCTTAGAACGGCATTCGGCCTGACCAAATATCGCTGTAGATTCTGGCGGCTACTGGGGCTACTGAGGTAGTGGGTTCAGTAGGACGTGTAGCTGTGGCAGAACGGCCACGTCCTCTCCCTGCACCAGAGGCTCCACCACCACCACGACCATGACCGCGTCCCTTATTAGATGTTTGCCTCATAGTTAGCATTTACAAAGCAAAGTAAAAAGTGGTTAAGTCTGTTAAAAATAATTAACAGCCAATAAAAACCCTGATGTACGGTATTGCACTCCAATTTATTTTTTTAACTCTATATGACAGCGGTATTTGTGGCCTAAATGTGACACTCACTTATGCACGACTAATCCCAGATGTGCAGTATATTAGAGGGTTTTTTCACCCCAGTAACCAAAAAGCCGTATTTCTGGCCTAAATGTGACAATCACTTATGCATGTGTAATCCCAGATGTGCACTATATTTAACAGATGTATTTTTTTTAACCCCAGTAAGCAAAAAGCTGTATTTCTTGACTTGCAGACATGCAGATAGCCTGTGCGGGGCACTATCGTTGCATAAAATGGCTGCCTATTATATATTGATATTGACTAACTTTAGAAAAAAAAAGTTTGTTTTCAGTAGTAGTTCGCTCAGGGCAGGCTTAAAAAAATTGTGCACTGCACTCACAAAACACATTTGATGTAGATCGCTGAGTATAAAAAACAGTTCTTGATAAGATTTCTCCCTGATCTCTCCCTCACAGCAGCTGCAGCCTCTCCCTACACTAATCCGAGCAGAGTGATGGGCGGTGCTACGTGACTCCAGCTTAAACAGAGGCTGGGTCACATGCTGCAGTTGGCCAATCACAGCCATGCCAATAGTAGGGAGGCATGGCTGTGATGGCCTTTTGGGGCAAGTAGTATGACGCTTGTTGATTGGCTGCTTTACAGCCTTTCAAAAAGCGCCATAAAAATCGCCAAACACCGAACCCGAACTTTTACGTAAATGTTCGGGTTCGGGTCCGGGTGCCAAAAACCCTAAAGTTCGGTACGAACTAGAACTTTACAGTTCGGTCAACTCTACTCGACATCATCACTAACAAGACAGGGCGGAGGCAAGGCTTTCAACGGTACAACAGGTTCAAAATACTTTTTAAGTAGAGATTTATGAAATACATTATGAATGTGGAACGACTCGGGCAGCTCCAACTTAAACGATACCGGATTAATCACCTCCGTGATCTTATACGGTCCAATAAAACAAGGAGCAAATTTTCTAGAGGCTACCTTGAGAGATAGATTCTTGGAGGACAACCATACTTTATCCCCAACCTGAAAGTTCTCCCCCCTTGAACGTCTCCTATCGGCCTTGAGTTTTTGAGAACTTTGAGCCTTTTCTAGGTTCGATTGAACCCGGGCCCAAACTGTGCACAGTTCGGAGGAGAGTTTATCCACTTCAGGGTTAGAGGAGGAGACGGATGACCCAGAATGAAAACGGGGATGAAAACCATGGTTACAAAAGAAAGGGGAGACCCCAGCAGAAGAATTGACACGGTTATTCAAAGCAAATTCAGTCAACGGAAGGAATTTTACCCATAATTGCTGGTCATCAGCAACATACAACCTCAAGAATTGTTCCACAGACTGATTAAGGCATTTAATCTTCCCATTACTCTCAGGATGGTAGGCGGAAGAAGAAGACATCTTTGACAGAAGGCCCTCCAGAATTTGGACACAAACTACACACCCCTGTCAGAAACAATATTTTCCGGGATGCCATGTAAACAAAAAATCTCTCTCACAAAAATAGATGCCAGTGTTTTGGCATTCGGAAGTTTAGACAGGGTAATGAAATGAACCATCTTGCTAAACCTATTGACCACTACCCAAACCACAGTCTTAACCTCCGCTAGCGGTAGGTCAGTTATAAAGTACATCGAGATATGGAACCAGGGTCTACTGGGAATGGGTAGGGGGTCGTAGGTTACCAGCAGGGCGAGTCCTAGGTGTCTCAGACCTGGCACAAACCTCACAGGCTGACACCTAGGACTTGACATCCCTGGTCAGAGTGGGCCACCAATAAGATCTAGAAACCAGATCCTTCCTCAAAACCCGGATGTCCACAAAAGGCAGAATCGTGACACTCCCCCAACAGTTGGAGACGAAATTGTACGGGAACAAACAACTTATATGTTGGGGTGGATGCCAGTGCCAGATGTTGTTCAGCCTTAATTCGAGCCGAGATATCCTGGGTTAGAGCCGCTAAGAATATGTTTGCTGGTAGGATGGATTCAGGCGGTGCCTCAGTGGGTTGAAAAGCATGGAAGCTCCGAGATAATGCGTCTGCCTTCACATTTTTACTTCCTGGCCTAAACGTCATGAAGAAATCAAAACGGGTAAAAAACAGGGGATTCAACCTCTTAGCAGACTCGAGAATTATTAGGTTTTTATGGTCAGTAACAGTTCCCCGATGCCTTGCCTACTCCAAAAAATGCCTCCACTCCTCAAATGCCCATTTAATAGCCAGCAGCTCCTTATTCCCTATGTCGTAGTTTCTCTCCGTGGGAGAGAATTTCCTGGAGAAGAAGGCACACGGTCTCAGGTTAGTGAGGCTAGCAGGACCTTGTGAAAGGACTGCTCCTGCGCCGTCCTCGGAGCATCCACCTCCACAATAAAGGGTCTCTCCTGATCAGGCTGGATCAGAATGGGAGCGCTACTAAATGCCTTTTTTAATGTTTCAAATGAAGAAATGGCCTTGGTCGACCAATTCTCCAAATCCGCCCCTTTCTTAGTAAGGTCGGTCAATGGTAAAGCAATTACAGAAAAAGTCATGATAAATTTACGATAGTAATTAGCGAAACCCAAAAACCGTTGTAAGGCCTTTAAGAATGAAGGCCTTACCCATTCCTTAACTTCCAAAACCTTACCAGGATACATCTTAAAGGCGTGAGGAGTCAGAACATGCCCTAGAAACAGTATCTCCTGTACACCAAAGACACATTTCTCTTGCTTAGCGGATAGCTGGTTCTCCCTCAACACCTCCATTACTTGTTTGACATGAGACACATGAGATTCGAAATCAGGAGAGAATATCAAATATCAAAAGAACTCCCTAAGAATATCGTTCATTAAGTTTTGGAACACAGCTGGGGCATTGCTGAGTCCAAAAGGCATGACCTGATATTCAAAGTGTCCTATCGGAGTATTGAACGCTGTCTTCCATTCGTCTCCCTCCTTGATTCGGATTAGATTGTATGCCCCTTTCAGGTCAATCTTGGAAAACCAGGTTGCCCCCAAAACCTGGTTAAATAAATCCGGAATCAATGGGAGAGAGTATCTATTTTGAACAGTGATTTTATTTAATCTCCTGTAATCAATACAAGGCCTAAGACCACCATCCTTCTTCTTAACAAAGAAAAACCCTGCTCCCATGGGAGAGACTGAAGGTCTAATATGCCCTTTAGCAAGGCTCTCCTTAATATAATCTTCCATAGCCTTCGGGCTTAGAAAGATTAGAAATTTGCCCTTTAGGAAATTTGGCACCCTCTATTAGCTCTATGGCGCAATCATAAGGTCTATGGGGGGGGGGATAGAACCTCTGGAGTAGGAGATGAGAATACATCAGAATATTCCTTAATAACTGAGGGTAATGTATTAGACCTTACTAAAACCCCAGCCTGAACCACGGACAAGCATGAGTCACACTTAGGTCCCCATTTCACCAACTCTCCTTTGGACCAATCTATTGTGGGGTTATGTAAATGGAGCTAAGGCAACCCTAGTACCACCTCAACCGGTAGGTTCTCCAGGACTAAAAGAGAACATCTCTCATAGTGGCACACACCCACTGTTAGAGAAATTTCAGAGGTACATGACCTCACCGTACCACCAATCAGGGGAGTAGCATCAATAGCCATGACATGGATAGGTGTAGGTAAAGCAAACATTGGAATATCCAATTTACTAGCATATTCAAAGTCAATAAAGCTGGCCGCTGAACCGGTATCAATAAAGGCCTTACCCGGCTACTTATTAACAACCGGAGAAATTGTTATGGGTACCAAAAGCTTACATTTAGAAAAATCAGGGTGTACCTGGTCTTTAGGTTGTCTTGCCTTAGGATAGAGAGGACCCTATTATGACACTTGTTGATCCAATGGCCAGGATCTCCACAGTAGAAGCACTCTCCTCGTCTGCGACGAAGATTACCCCGGGTCATGCCAACCTGCATGGGTTCCTCGGTGGAGACCTCAGTGTTGTCCCTGGAAAAGGCCTCTGGCTGGACCACCATCTGAGAACAGAACTGTCGTTCTTGTCGTCTCTCTCTAACTCGTCGGTCAAGTCGGACAACTAGGGTCATCATCTCCTCTAAGGTCTCTGGAATTTGATAACTGACTAATAGATCTTTTAAATTATCATACAGACCAGACCTAAACTGACTCTTCAGGGGTGGTTCATTCCATACTGAGGGGACACACCACCGTCTGAATGGGTGCAATACTCCTCCGCAGCAAGATGGCCCTGAACCAGTGCCCTCAGGAGGTAACGAGAATGCCCAGTCCTGGGGATCACCCTGTAGTAGAGAAATTATAATACCCACGCGTTGGCTCTCGGGACCGGAGGACACGGGGTGCAAACGGAAGGAGAGTTTGCAACTCTCCTTAAAGGAGAGAAACCTCTTCCGGTCTCCAGAAAAGGGTTCTGGGAGCTTGATCTGGGGCTCAAAATGTGAACTGGAGGGTTGAGGAGTGGGAGAACCTTGCCCTAACTCAAAAGAATGGAGTTTCTCTCCTAGCTCCTGCACCATCTGTGTCAGGTTAGAGACATGGTCAGTTAGGGTCACAAGAGGATTCATGATACAGTGGTTATTGGGCCAGTTAATCTGTAATGGTCACGTCCACACACACAGGGGGAAGTATAGTGACCACTGCGCTCCACCCTCACCCCTGGCCCTGTCTACTTGCCTCA
Organism: Bufo bufo; assembly: GCF_905171765.1. Classification (NCBI taxonomy): domain Eukaryota; kingdom Metazoa; phylum Chordata; class Amphibia; order Anura; family Bufonidae; genus Bufo; species Bufo bufo. The sequence goes on along the minus strand of NC_053398.1, from coordinate 91,454,002 downwards.
CGAGTCCTGATGACAGGGGACAACTGGACGACAGTCCCTTACTTAGGATATGTGCAGGGAAGACAGACAAGACAAAATACAGAACGTGAACGGACCGGGTCAGGACCAAGAGAGCTACGCAGTACAAAGGGTTAAGCAAAGAATGGTCAGGAGAAGCCGGGGTCAAGTACCAGGAGAGTAGAGAAGTACCAGAGGAGTCCGCAAAGAGTAGTCAGGTGGGAGCCGGAGTCACAATACCAGGAGGGATGCGCAGTATAGGAGGAGCAGGCAAAGGATCGTCAGGGAACAGGTTCAGGTGAGTATTCAGTAGTCCAACAAATAGCCAGGAACCTAGAATCAACAGGCAACCTGTGGCCAGCAGGCTGCCTGTATTTATAGTGGGGTCTGAGGGTCATGTGACGTGGCCAGCGTCACATGACTGACAGACAGACAAGTCGAGCACCGAGTGATCAGCTCGGCACTCAAGGCAGACCTAGGAGCAGGGAGCCTCCCAGCTAGCAAAGCCGCCCTGGAAACCAGGCCAAACACAGATCCTTGCTCCCGAAGCTAAGCAGCAGGTCTGCGGCTGATGGGAGACAGAGTGCGCCTTTGGCGCCCCGTGACAGGTTGTCAATCCAGTGGTGTTGCGTCTGGATCTTCCACAGACCTGGATCCATGATGTGTTCCACAGGTCTATACTGAAGAAATATGTGAGACCATCGCCATTGCCTCCCCCCCCTGTTCTGGTTGTTGGCAATTTAGAGTTCGAGATCTCTAGGGTTCTTGACTCACGTGTTCTTCGGGGTTCCCTTCAGTATCTGGTACACTGGAGGGGATACGGCCCCGAGGAGAGGATGTGGGTTCCGGCTGGGGATGTTAGTGCCAGCCGACTGGTGAGGGCCTTTCACAGGGCCCACCTGGAAAAAGTTGGTCCGGGGTGTCCGGAGGTCATCCGTAGAAGGGGGTGTACTGTCATGCCCTGGTCAGGTTATGTGCGGAGATCTGCCAGGTTAGCAGCACGTGTGTAGTTTTTTTTTTGTTTGTTTGGGTTTGGAGTTGAGCTGTATCCGCCTTCCTTCAGGTGCACTGGGTGGGGTAGTTTGTGTGAGTTTAAATTGTTATGGAATATAATGGACACTTGCTTGTTACTTACTAAATGGTGTCTGTCCGAGAGACATCCCCCAGTATGCATTCTATGATTGAAACTATTTGCAGCAAAGACTTGAAACTGTCAGGAATTCCTCTATTATACATATGCCTTAAACTTATTTCCGGTTTACATTCCTTCTTGCTAAAAGACCAATTATGTGAGCCCACTCCTCCCACTAATATGGAGGGTATATAATGTGAAGCCCCCACCTAATAAATTAGAGTTATGCTTTGACCTTATCTAGTGTCAGTGTTATTTCTCTCGCCGTGCATGCACGTATCTATCTATCTAATTTGGAGCAGTGTATCAACCTATCTGACCATTGATCAGAACCAGAACATTTTGGCGCCCGACGTGTGGGGCTCAAAGGTTGGACCCCCCTGTTCCCGTACCCCCGGAGATCAGACACAGGAGGGGCGCACCAACGGACACCGGGATCGCTACCCGTGATATGAGGTAAGAAAACTGAGTAATTTTGCCTATACTGTGTCCCCTGGTGTAGCCTCTTGTCATCTATCTGAGGAAGGGGTGCGGCAGCAGTTTGGGAACCTTTGAAGGGCACGCAAGTAAGAACCCCACAGTAATTGATGGGATTTTGATACACTGTGTTTTATATGTTGTGTTGTTCTGATGTCGTTATGACCTTGAGCACCTGTGTATAAACTACCAAGTTAAAAGGAAGCCTACCTCATTAGCCTACATCGCGTCTGTCCGGATAGTAGAAGGGGAGGAGGCGGTCAGAACCGGTCCAAAGGTGTACTACATGTCTGACTCAAAGAAGAACTCATTCATGATATTACATTATGGGAAATGTTGAAAGTTTCCCGAAGGGATGCTGCACACCGGAGCAGTACGTGGCGGACAAGAGAGGGAAACGCTTTGTAAAGTGTTTACCCAGGTTGGAGAAACATTTGGGATGTGTAAAGGTGGCACTCTGTGTTGATACATGGAGAGCACTGTTAAATGGAAAAAAAAGGCAAAACTTGCTGATAAAAAGATAGTACATGAAGTGGAGGTGTGGCTTGACTGCAGAAAAGAACAGAAATATAATGAAAAGACAGGAAGATATTACTGTATGCCCGGGCAGCAGCCACCTTATAATTATGGCGTCAAGACAACAGAATCCTCCCTCCAGTGTTACGTGCCTCGTACAGTATGTGGTTCTTAACTCCCACATAGCCACATTCCTGTAGTTCCCTGGCACCTCTTACCCACAGCTCTTCATGAGTCACCGTCATATTCCCAGCCGATGCCCACGGCTGGACTGTTAACCCCCAGTAACCCAGATCCCTCCATCCTGCCTGTAAGCCACAAGTTCAAGCACTCTATCCCATGATAAATCCTGATGGCACATTCAGTCTGCCACAGCAGGTTGCTCAACTGATGGTTGGGAAGAAGGCGGATGAGGATGGTGGGGATGGGAGCCCAGCAGAACCACCACCCGTGCATACAACTTTCCTCTCTCCTGCAGATATTAGCACTCCAAAACGGCGGTCAGACTTGACCGAGGAGGAGCGGCGGGTACAGTATGAGTTACATGAGATAAAAGAACAGATGAAGAATGTGGCAGGAGAACAGTCAGAATTTTTTAGATATGCAAATGAGACCATTTTATCTAAACCAATATCCAGGGGGCCACCTAGATATGTGTCATTCACACCAAATCAGCTGTATTCAATTGTCAGTCAGTTGCCGGACCCACCCCATGCCGTTTTACCGTAAATTAGATCAAATATACAAGACATATGGGTGTACGTGGTAAGAACTACAAAGTATAGTAAAGAACAAAACTGGAGAATACTCAGCTCTCATTCTGGAGAAATTCAAAAAGCGTTGTGTGCCTGTGTGCCCCGCACCATACGTGTCTCTATTGATCAGTGAATATAGAGTGAGAGACAGGGGGCCATCATAGCTGGAAGGGGGGAGTGACATCATTACATTGTCATGTGTGATAAGCGAGAACACTGTCTGAAAGGCCAAGAGAAAATTAAAAGAAGATTGCCGCATTCACACATGCAGGCAAGCAATACACTTGGACTGTGATGCCTCAGGGAGCACAGAATAGCCCCTCATGCTTTAGCAAAGCCATGTCCTCCGTGCTCCAACCATGGCAGGCAGACAACCCGGAGTTTGAACTCCTACAATACGTGAATGACATCCTCCTTTGTGCTTCAAGCTTTCAGGAATGTCTGTCCTGCTCAATCTATCTCCTACAGTTCCTGGCCGAATCGGGCTGCAAAGTAACTCAAACCAAACTCCAATTGTGTTTAACCAAGGTAGTCTGTCCACTGTATTGTCCAAGGTAGTAAACACTTGACGGATTCCAGGAAAAAGGTGGTTTCAAACATACGGATACCAGACACTCTACACCAATTGCAGACCTTCTTAGGCCTCATTTCCTACTGCCGACCCTGGATCCCCAATGCCTCAGTGCTGATGCAGCCCCTATATAACTGTATTCCCCGAAATGCAACCTCTGCGTTCCAGTTAACAAGGGAGGCTAATGAGTCCTTTGAAAAGTTGAAGACAGCAATTGCAACCGCTCCGGCCCTTGGGATTCCTAACTACAGCCTTCCCTTCAGGCTGTATGTCATGGAACGTCAAGGTCACGCTACTGGAGTTCTTACCCAAACTCATGGTGGACGCAATAGACCGCTGGGCTACTACTCTAAGTGCTTTGACCCTGTAGCCAGAGCTGCCCCTTCCTGTGTCAGAGCTGTCCATGCCCCCCCCTCACAATTTTGGCTCCGCATCACATCTCTGCCATCCTCCAGCAGACACAACCCAAACACCTCACTGCACAACGCCACCTCTGGCTGCAGTGTAGTCTGCTCCTGCCAGATAATGTCACCATTCAGAAATGTCACATCCTTAACCCTGCTGCACTCCTTCCTCTTCCAAGGGGGGAGTATACAGGAGATTCAGGAGATGCTTCTGAAGATTTTATTGATCTGCATGCTGAAGAAGATCTTCAGGAAGGAGAACTATAGACCTCAACTATAGACCAGGAACAGGATCATGATTGCATCACAATGATGAAAGCTGAAGTAGGGACACCACCATCGGTCCAAGACACTCCTCTGACAAACTCTCATTGGATTCTCTTTGTGGACGGCTCAAGGTATAGTACAGACCAAAAGTTTGGACACTTTCTCATTCAAAGAGTTTTCTTTATTTTCATGACTATGAAAATTGTAGATTAACACTGAAGGCATCAAAACTATGAATTAACACATGTGGAATTATATACATAACAAAAAAGTGTGAAACAACTGAAAATATGTCATATTCTAGGTTCTTCAAAGTAGCCACCTTTTGCTTTGATTACTGCTTTGCACACTCTTGGCATTCTCTTGATGAGCTTCAAGAGGTAGTCCCCTGAAATGGTTTTCACTTCACAGGTGTGCCCTGTCAGGTTTAATAAGTGGGATTTCTTGTCTTATAAATGGGGTTGGGACCATCAGTTGCGTTGAGGAGAAGTCAGGTGGATACACAACTGATAGTCCTACTGAATAGACTGTTAGAATTTGTAATATGGCAAGAAAAAAGCAGCTAAGTAGAGAAAAACGAGTGGCTATCATTACTTTAAGAAATGAAGGTCAGTCAGTCAGCTGAAAAATTGGGAAAACTTTGAAAGTAAGGGCTATTTGACCATGAAGGAGAGTGATGGGCTGCTGCGCCAGATGACCTGGCCTCCACAGTCACCGGACTTGAACCCAATCGAGATTGTTTGGGGTGAGCTGGACCGCAGAGTGCAGGCAAAAGGGCCAACAAGTGCTAAGCATCTCTGGGAACTCCTTCAAGACTGTTGGAAGACCATTTCAGGGGACTACCTCTTGAAGCTCATCAAGAGAATGCCAAGAGTGTGCAAAGTAATAATCAAAGCAAAAGGTGGCTACTTTGAAGAACCTAGAATATGACATATTTTCAGTTGTTTCACACTTGTTATGTATATAATTCCACATGTGTTAATTTATAGTTTTGATGCCTTCATAGTCATGAAAATAAAGAAAACTCTTTGAATGAGAAGGTGTGTCCAAACTTTTGGTCTGTACTGTACGCCGATGACAAAGGGAAATTCCATAAAGGCATGGCAGTCACTAGTGAGTATGAAGTGCTGTGTGCAAAATAATTGCACCCAGACCAGTTAGCACAGGAGGCTCACTGCCCTCACTGAAGCCTGCCTCATGGCAAAAGATTCTACCGCTAATATCTACACGGTTTTCAGATATGCCTTTGGAGTGGTGCATGACTTTGGACTAATATGGAAGGCACGGGATTACATCACAGCCACAGGAACCCCAATCAAAAATGCCTCAGGAGTAGCGGCACTAATGGCAGCAGTACTCTTGCTCACTCAAGTGGCAGTGATCAAGGTAAAGGCCCATACACGAACTGGACACTCCTGAGGCCAGAGGAAATGCCCTAGCTGATCAAACCGCAAAGAGAGCAGCAATGGAAGAGGAAGGAGCCCAGACAGAACAGATCCTGACAGTACAAGAAGAAGTCACATGGGACCTACTGAAACAAATGCAGAAACAGGTCACTCCCAGGGAAAAGGAAACCTGGTTGAAAGAGTCAGCCCTCGAAGAAGAATCCAGACTCTGGATGTTGAGGGGAGTGTTGGATTTAAATATATATGTATATACACTATGCCCTTACATATATGCATATATATATTGGCCCTTTGCATGGGCCCGTCCAGGTAGTAGGTGTATACATAGAGATGTATGTGTGCCCCTTGTCAGCATACATCTCTATGTATATAATATATGTATAGGTGGTCTTATTGCTGCCCATTGAGACCCCCTGTGTTATATATATGTATATATATATATATACTTATGGATGTGCCCCAAGCATCTATAAGTGTATATATATACAGTTAAACTGTCCCCAGAAGCTCCCATGGATGCCCCCCCCCCACTCTGGAATGTGCCTGCTGGGTGGGGAGAGACCGACAACTGGACAATTATGTCCAGTTTCGGCCTCTTCAAAGGACAGATGATCAATAAAGATCCTCTGCCCTTTGTCACCATCTCCGGCAGCGCTGGAAATGGTATGCCTAACAGGGACATGGGAACAGAGTTCCCATGCCCCTGTGTGCCGCTCACCTCCGGCGCTGTAATTACAGCACCAGAGATGTGCGATATCTCCACAGGCGGGAGGATCAAAGGATCCCCCTGCCTGGGAGCGTGGGCTGGTACAGGGCGGGAAAACGGGCGCGAGCGCTGCAGGGTTTAAAAACCCCAGCAGCACTGCGCTCGAGTAGTTCGGCACCCCCCCCCCCTGAAGGTCAGCGCAACCAGCGCTGAAAGATCGGGACCCCCCCCCCTGCCATTGCCTCCCCCCGATATAGAAGAGAGCGCAGGCAGCCACCCGGGCTGCGCTGCGCTGCACTTGGACACAGGACCCCCGACATCCCTTCCTGAAGGAGAGAGCTTCTGGCATTGAAAGGACACAGAGGAACGCAGGCAGTACTACTAGCTGCTCTGCATTAGCTCCACCAGGCCGGAGGAGGGGAAGACCGAGCAATCGATCTGCTCCAGTGAAGACAGGAAGGAGAGGGAATTGAGCAGTGTGCTGAGTCCTGCTGGATGGCTAAGTAGCACTGCCCCATTAACCCCTTTAGTGCCCTGTCCCCCTGCCCTGCCCAAACACCCCTGCAAGTCCCTGCAGAGTCTTTCCTGATCCCCTGCTTGGCATCAACCCTGTCCTGTAACCCCTGCACTTCCTGAGCAACCCTGTCCTGTCCCTGCAGAGCATTAACCTCTGCATTAACCCCTACACTGCCTGATCCCTGATTAACCCTTGCACCCTGGGCCCTGATTAACCCTTGCCTACTGGGCACCCTGTTCCCCCAAACCCTTGCTTTATTGGGATCCCTATTACTGTGCCTCATTTGTACCCCTGATGTCACTGGTTTACCCTTGTCCCTGATTCCCTGATCCTGTGTTGTGGCTTACTTACACCCCTGTAAGACCACCGGTAACCCTCGTCGTACCCCGTAGGGACAGTGAGTAGCCAGGCGGGTGGGCTGCTAATACATGCTAATACATGAGTGAGTGTATTGTATAGATACTGTGTGGGGTGGAATTTGGGATTGTGCTGTGTAGTGTAGTTAGGTTTGTTATTGTAGTACTGTTTCTATACTGCAGTGTGTACGTCTATATGTATGTATATTCATATCCATTGATCCATGAATATATATAGATATAGCGTATTGCTAGACTTGTATAATTGTATTGTGTAATAAATATTCCTTATTGTTCATAGTGCAGTGTATGGTGTTTTTAGTAGTCGCCGCCGTAGTATAGTGATAATAAGTCGCACGTAGTGTAGTTCAGTGTAGTGTATAGGCAATCAGAGATAATCAGTAGTGTTTGTTGTTTATTTAGGTATAAATAGGCGGAGTCATCACTAGACGACTCACGCCTATTTATGAATATTAATTATTGAGATTTGCATAAATATCAATAATTAATATCCCCTTTAACACTGGACACAGGGAAAGAGTATGCCTACCCAGAACTCTCTATCCCCTAATAGCCGCAATAGCTCATGGACTCATCCACCAATCCAAAACCATCATGAAAGAGCTAATTGATAAAATATGGGTGGCCCCAGGGATCACCCCCGTCCTGGTGAGACATACTCAAGCGTGCCTCATCTGCGCAGAGTGTATTCCAGGTAGAACCGAGCCCACGCCCCGGAAATGTCTCCCAAAGGACTTATATCCCTTTCAGAGGATACAAATTCACCACATCCAGATGCCAATGTGCCATGGGTTTCAATATGTGCTGGTAGTGATAGACTTGTTCTCTGGGTAGCCAGAAGCCTACCCCGTCCGAAATCAGACAGTAACTACTACTGCTAAAAAACTGATGCAGGAGCTTGTCTGTAGGTTCGGAGTACCTGAGGTCATTGAGAGTGATCAGGGCCCAGCATTCACTGCCAGATTAACCCAAGAAGTCTGGGAAATGGTAGGGTCGCACCTGGCGTATCACACCCCCTACAGGCCCCAAAGCAGCTGCAAAGTTGAAAGATTAAACGGGGTGTTGAAGTAAAAAATGTTAAAGATGACCAAGGAGTCAGGGCTCAATTGGATTCAGTGCTTGCCTATAGCACTCTTCAGTTAGGCACACAACAAGGCCGCCACAGAAACTGACACCATATGAGACCCTATTTGGGACAGGGCCAAGGATGGGACAGTATTTCCCGCAACAGTTGCAAATGCATTATGAATCTGTTGCCAAATATGTGATAGCTCTGAGTAAACAATTGTCTAACATACATGCACAAGTTTTCTCTTCCATTCCAGATCCTAACTCTCTAGAAGGAAGCCACACTCTGAAACCTGGAGAGTGGGTGGTGGTCAAAAAGCATATCAGAAGCACCCTTGAACCACGATACGAGGGACCTTACCAGGTGCTGCTGACCTCCCCAACTTCTGTAAAACTCGAGGGGAGACATAACTGTATCCACGCATCACATTGCAAAAGAATACGGATGCTAGCTCCAGATATCGAGGGAAACACCGCTGAATCTGCATGATGCCTGTTGCAACAGTTATCGCTCTGCTACTTTTTGTCTACACCTACACGGTCACATATACATAGAATCTTCCAAAGACAGGAGGACAAGTGGCCATCACCCAACAAAAAGAGAAGGATGGCTACATATTGACCACTTTCTGGTTTAATTCCTCCAGCACTCACATGGCTACCTTCAAATTAGATTACTGCAGTCTAGTATTGTGCCCATGCCAGCATGGTAATGTAGCATGTACCAAACAGGCAGCCATAGATCCACATACATCTGTGTCACTGATAACCAGTATGGGGAACAGTGTAACTCGTGGGGAGCAGTTGGGTGAAACACTGGTGACCCATGGGGATACAGACCTCAGAGTGCCCGAGACAAAGAAGACAAAATGGGTAAATCCTTGCTTACCCGCATAACACTGTTTATGAGTGGAAGATGCCACCCAAGTGATCAGACAGGCACCAACATGCTACTTACCCTCACAATAGAAAAACCCTGCCCCAATGACGCAGGGATATACCTTATAGGCACCTGGATGGGGGTGACTGCTGGGGACATGGACATGTTCCACCTGAAAGACCTACATAATCTCACAAAGATAGAGAAGGGTCCGTCCAAACCCTACACTACCTCCCTTAGGCAGAGGACAGCCATAGCAGACCCCACCTTTGAAGATACTATGGCCGCCGAGACAGGATTTTCTGACACCAACCTGTGGTTAGAATAAATGAAATACAATGCTGACACACACAATAAGACAAACTGCCCTTGCATCTGCCTCCTGAGACTGAAAGCTGCTTCCTCAGCCTATACACCAACACTAGCGTGAATGACTCTGCCTGTATAAAGTGGAAGAGAAAATACCCCCTGGTAGTAAAAAACCCCAAACCAGGTGAAGACATAACCATATACCCCAGTAACTACACCTGTTACTTCAACCCTGACAGTCAGAGATTCTTGGAAAACTTCACAGAGGGGTACTGCTCATCCTACAGCAACCTGTCCACTGAAACACAGAATCAGAGGGTGTCTTTGGGGGACATCTATTGGATCTGTGGAGACGGAAAAATAAGAACTAGGTTAGAAGGCAATTGGTCCGGTGAATGCGCCCTAGCGAAAGCCATAATGCCCCTTCACATACTGGAAGATGACCCCACAGTTAGAGGGTATACTCAAAAAAACGTATTTAGGGAGGTCAAAAAGGGAGGCCTCCCCACAGGGGAGCTTTGACCCACATGTGTATATAGACGCGATAGAAGTCCCAAGGGCGGTCCCCAACGAGTTTAAGGCCAGAGACCAGGTGGCAGCTGGATTTGAATCCCTACTCCCAATAGTGACAATCAACAAGAACGTCAACTGGATAAACTACATATATTATAATCAGCAAAGATTTGTAAACTACACCCGTGATGCCCTAAAAGGAATTGCAGAACAGTTAGAGGCTACTTTTGCTGTGGCCTTTCAGAACAGGATGGCCCTAGATATGATTCTAGCTGAGACTAGGGGAGTTTGTAAAATGATTGGGGAAACTTGCTGCACCTACATCCCAGATAACACTGGCCCCAAAGGGAAGGTAACTGAAGCAATAAACAAGCTTACTAACCTCTCAGAGGAATTAAAACTCAACTCAAGGATAACAGACCCATGGGATGAGTACTTTGGTTTGTTCAAAAACTGGAAATCCTTCCTCACCCAGATAGGTATGGTGATAGTCTTGATGCTAGTATTAATGTCAGTAGTGTTATGTTGCATTGTTCCCTGTGTCCGAAAAATATGTGAAAAAATTGTGACCTCAACTACTGAACAGTCCATCATGCTGCTATATGGTGAAGAAGAAATGGAAACCAAAGAATTCAACACAAGTTCCCCCACCAATTACTATGTCGTACAGAGAAAGGGAAAGATGAATCCCAGGGTACTATCATAAGTCCGGTTTGGCGCATGTCCTACTACCACCAAGGATTGCTGGACGTTTCTCAGTGCCTCCAGGCACCTCCTCCTCGTACTCCCCTTCCTCCTCTACCACTTCTTCATCCGGTCAGCATAACACCTGCACCACTATTTTCAGCACAGCCAGGGGAAAACGACAGCAGGCTGTTCTGAAACTTATCTGTTTGGGGGAAAAAACCCATAACACACAGGAGCTGTGGACATCTATCGAAGAACAGACAAGTGTTAAGGCTGGCCGCAGGCTAGCCTGGATTTGTGGGAGGGGCCGGTACCTGTCTTAAGCAGTCTGGCTCTCCCAGGCAGCACGTCGGCATTCGGACGTCTGCTACTTCCGGGTGTGACGTCATCAGCAAGCGTCCTGCACGAGTCGGATCTCAGAGAAGCCGGGTGTACCTTTCACTTCAGTCTGCAAGCTGTTCAGGTAGTTTTCCAAGATAACTGGTTTGTTTGGGGAGCGTGGCAACATGGAGGAGGGTAGGAGGGTGTGTAGAGAGGGGGAAGTGTGCCGGAGGATCGCTTCTCCTCACTGCGTTCAGGCACATGCAATTCAAGTTTTGGCACCAATGGGCAGCATTGTCACATAGTTGGAGCTCATTGCCTGTCTCAGCATAACCTGTATCTAAGTTCATACAGGGACTGCGAGTCATCTGGGCTCAGCAGGTTAAACTCTGGCAGCTGGGTCCTGGTGCCATTACTGAGTTGATTACTTACAAGGTTGCTGCTTGTGCACATGTTTGACACTCATCACATACACTACATATATACCTTAGACACATAGTTCGCACATCAGGCAGTTTGACGAAAAAAAAAAAAAAGGGGTACAAGTGGATTGTTAAATAAAGTAAAAAAAAAAAAAAAAAAAAGAAAAGAGTGGGTTGTTCAAATAAAGAAAAAAAAAAAAAAAAAGAGAATTTTTTGGGATAAAAAAAATAAAAATAAAAATAAAAACTTTATCCACCAAGCTTCATCCATACACCTCTAGCATAGGTACATCCGCCAATACAGCTACACGCTCGCACGACATACACACCCCGTTTCATCTCGTAGACTAGTGTCATACGTCATACGGTCTGTTTTCCACAAATCCTATACTTACATACATCACCTACCACGTCTGTAGGTTCTTTAGCCCGCAGTATTCGTTTTTTAATTAATCTGCCACGTCACAGATTCACACAAACTCAGGCTCGCTTCATACGTCAGTGGAAACGACTATCATACTCCCTGTCAGCCTCGAAGGCTTTTCGTTCAATCGTTTTACGCTGCTGGGGGGGGGAAGGGGAGGGGCTTAGATTCCGTCATCTTGTTTGTCAGCTTACGGGCAGCAGGTTGTAGGGTTAACAGGTTGTTTTTTTTTCTCTTCTCTTTTTCTTTCTTCGTTTTTTTTTTTTTTGTTGTTGTTGTTTTGTGGTGTTTGTTGTGTTGTTTGCAGTGGTCTACGCCATCTGTAACTTCAGCCAGTGCAGGCTCCTGCATGTCTGTGCCACATGTTTTAGGGCACATCCGGTCACGGTCTGCACATTGAAGCCGGCGTGACTGAGCCGGGTGAATGTGGAGGCACTAGACCAGCTGCTGCGGATTCATCCGGTTCAGCCGTTCCGTACATTCCTGGTGGTAGGGTTTTCACGGGGGTTTCACATTGGGCTCATCACCTTGCCCCAGCAGACTCATGAATGCCCCAACTTGCAGTCGGCTTCTAAACATGCTGGTCTGGTGGATTCACTCTTGGCAGTTGAGCTGGACAAGGGTTTCATCATTGGTCCTTTCCAGTCCCCTCCTTTCTGCACTTGGAGGGTGAGCCCGGTGGGGGTGGTGTAGGGAAAATATTCCAATAAATTTCGTTTGATTTATGATTTGTCTGCTCCACATTCTTCCCACGTTCCTAGTCTCAACTCGTTGATTCCGTCCGAGGAATTTTCCTTGAAGTATACTTCCGTAGACCAGGCTATCCAGGTCATTCTTCAGACAGGCATGGGGGCTTGGCTGTCCAAAGCAGATGTCTCTGATGCGTTCAAACTGCTGCCAATTAGCCCATCTCTCTGGCAGTGGCATGGCATCAAATGGAGAGATGCGTACTATTTCGCCACCAAGTTAACGTTTGGTTCCTAGAGCAGCCCCAGTCTGTTTGACAGGTTAGCGCAGGCACTGGAATGGATTTTGTTGGAACAGGGTTGCCAGAATGTCATTCACTACCTGGATGATTTTCTGTTGATCGAAGAACCCTCACAGGCACCTGTTGACTTGCAGGTTCTCTTGCAGGTCTTCAAGGAGTTAAACATTCCAGTGGCCGAACACAAAACAGAAGGGCCTGCGCAGGTTGTCACGTTCTTGGGGATCTCTCTGGATTCACGTGCCATGTCAGCCAGTCTGCCACAAGACAAACTCGACAGAATCAAATCAGGTGTCTGTTCCTTGCTCATGTCTCAGGTTTGCACCAAGAGAGAATTGCAGTCTCTGTTGGGCATGTTATACTTTGCCATGAGGATCATTCCTCAGGGTAGATCATTCATTTCAAGATTGCTAGTCTTATTACAACAGACCAGTGATTTGGACGCATCAGTGCATCTTAATGCGAACGCCCGAGCAGATCTGTTCATGTGGGACAGATTTCTCAGTGGGTGGAACGGCATTTCCATGTTTATTCCGAGGGCCACTTGTGATTCTCCACAAGTATTTTCAGACGCGGCTGCCTCGGTAGGTTTCGCGGCCATATTTGGCTCACATTGGTTCGCCGGCTCATGGCCCACACACGTGCTACAGTTGCCGGGGTTTTCTCAGATGTCGGCATTTTTCGAAATCTATCCTATCGTAGCAGCTGCTATAGTCTGGGGGCATAGGTGGTCGGGTCACACGGTGGTTTTCCACACTGACAACATGGCGTCCGCAGAGATCATTAACAAGGGCAGATCTAAATCATTACTCATCATGTCTTTCATGCGTAGATTGACCTGGATAGCTCTGGAACAGGGGTTTCATTTTCATGCCCTGTTTTTGGACGGGGTCAGCAACGTTGCAGCTGATGCTTTATCTCGTTTTGATTTTTCTCGCTTTTTCTTACAGAACCCAGAAGCAGACTCAGTGGGCACTCTGGTACCGGACTGGCGGCTGCTGGTCTTGGATTAGACTCTGATGGTGGTCGCCAGTTCACTCATTACCAAGTCTTTGTCGGCCAGTACGTTGCGGTCGTACCGCCGAGCGTGGGTGGTTTTTTCAAACTTTAAGTTGGCATATCCTAGAGGTGACACAGGTCAGGTCAAGTATATGGTGGCTTTCGTGTCTTATTGTCATTCGGTATTGGCTTTATCCTACAACACCATTAGGCTATATTTGGCTGGGGTGCAGCATTTTTTGGCACTTCAAGAGCCAGACAGACCCTCTATATTTTCAGCTCACCCGATCAAGGCCATCCTCAGAGGCATTCAAAAAAGCCAGGTCACGGTCAAGTCGGTCCGTCAACCTATTAAGGGGGACACGTTTCGTAGCCTGTCGGAAGTTCTCACATTGTCACCATTCGGAGTCCTTCCCAGCCTGGTGATCAAGGCGGCGATGTACTTGGCGTTTTACGGGTTTTAAGACCAGGTGAAGTGACACAGGCCAGACAAGGGGCGGTGGCTCTCCGCAAGGGAGATTTAGTCAGGATGGGCAGTAACTCATTTGCAGTTGCCTCACAACAAAACAAGGCAGGTAGGTCCCGGCCATGTAGTTAAGTTCTTCCAGACCACAAACGCATGGTGTCCAGTGACAGTCTTGGACAACCTCTTGCTGGCCCTTAGTCTTCACAGCCCCACCGACCCATTACTTCTATTCCCTGTTGGTCCACTGACGTCCAGCCAGTTCATCAAACATATTCGCATCCTGTTGACCAGTGTAGGATTGAATCCGGCTCAATTCTCGGGGCATTCTTTCCGCATCGGTGCGGCATCCGCAGCGTCCAAGCATGGAGTCCCTGTGCATATCATTAAACACTTGGGGCGCTGGCGCTCGAGGTGCTTTGTACGGTATATCCCGGAGCCACAAGCGGAGCTGGTCCAAGCATTCAGTACATTGGCAGAGTAGCACCTCAGGCCAATCCTTCCCTCACTGGTGGGTTTTGCCCCCTTTTTCAGGCATACCGACCTAGTGAGGCCAAGGCACACCTCAGGCCAATTAGGTAGGGGGGTGGTGGTTGGGCATCTTCCACTCGTTTAGGTCCTGACTACAAGTGTTAAGGCTGGCCGCAGGCTAGCCTGGATTTGTGGGAGGGGCCGGTACCTGTCTTAAGCAGTCTGGCTCTCCCAGGCAGCACGTCGTCATTCGGACGTCCCCTGCCCACCCATTCCCATTCTTCATTCAGTCATTCAACCATCACATTCAGGGTATGCCCCCTTTTTCAGGCATACCGACCTAGTGAGGCCAAGGCACACCTCAGGCCAATTAGGTAGGGGGGTGGTGGTTGGGCATCTTCCACTCGTTTAGGTCCTGACCACAAATGAGTGGTTGGTGCCGCTGAGCCTCAAGCCCGGGCTGGTGGTGTGCAATGACGGGTAAAATCTCTTAGCAGCTCTGGGCCTAGCCAGTTTGATGCACACCCCTTGCCTAGCACATGTGCTGAATTTGGTGGTGCAGAGGTTCCTAAAAAATTTCCCCGAGATGTCAGAGCTGCTGCAGAAAGTGGGGGCTGTCTGTGCACGCTTTTGGCGTTCTTAACCTGCTGCTGCTCGCCTGTCTGTGCTGCAGCGCAACTTATGCTTTCCTGCTCACTGTCTCATATTTGACGTGCCTTTAAGGTGGAACTCCACCATGCACATGCTGGAGAGACTGTGCGAGCAGCAGCAGGCGATAGTGGAGTATCAGCTGCAGCACGCACGGGTGAGTCGCTCATCAGAATGGCACCACTTTACCACCAATGATTAGGCCTCTATGCGGGATGGGTGTGCTGTGTTGAGCTGTTTTGAGTACTCCACCAACATGGCCAGCGTTACTATCCCACTTCTATGCCTCCTTAAAAACACACTTCAGGTGATGATGGATGAGGTGGTGGCACAGGAGGAAGAGGAGGATGAACAGGGATCATTCACACTGTTATCTGGCCAGTCGTCCATACGTAGCTCGGAGGGTGGGTTCCTGCACCAACAGTGGGCAGGTACACAACTGTACAGCCAGGGCACAGTTTTGGAGGATGAGGAGGATGATGATGATGAGTAGGAGGAACCATGTTCACAGCAGGGTGGGACCCAAATCAGCTCACGGGCATCACCGGATCGTGGCTGAGGAGATACAGAGGACACAAACAATACAGATCCCACCGAGGACAGCTTGTCGTTGCCTCTGGACAGCCTGGCACACATGAGAGAGTACATGCTGTAGAGCCTGCGCAATGACAGCTGAGGTTTCCACATTATTACCAGTGCTGATTACTGGGTGGCTACCCTGATGGATCCCTGCTACAAGGAAAATGTTTTGTCCTTACTTTAATCACTGGAGTGTGATCGGAAGATGCCTGAATACAAGCACACCCTGGTAGATGCACTACTGACGTAGTTCCAACCTGCCAGCAGGTTCTCAGTGGAAGCATGAGGCGGAGAAAGAGGAGGAAGTAGCTAACATAGCTGGGGCACTGGCACAACCTCAGAAGGTAGGGTTAGCATGGCCAAAATGTAGAAAAGCTTTGTCAGCATGCCACAACATCCAGCACCACCATCTGATATGGCCATCTTAGCAGGAGAAAGCATTTCAGCAGCATGGTGGAACAGTACTTGTGCACACGTCTGCACGTACTGACTGATGGGTCTGCCCCCTTTAACTTCTGGGTCTCCAAATTGGGCACATGGCCTGAACTTGGCCTTTATGCCTTGGAGGTGCTGGCCTGCCCTGCGACAGATGTATTGTTCAAATGTGTGTTTAGCACGGCGGGGGTGTTATCATGTATAGGCATATCCACCTGTCCACAGCCAATGTGGACAAGCTCACGTTCATTAAAATGAACCAGGCATGGATCCCACAGGACTTGTCCGTACCCAGGGCAGAGTAGAGAAGTATACCAACCGCACCCAGCCATTGTTACACTCCAGCGTAGTTTGTTCATTCTATTTGCAATTTCCCAATGTTCTGGGGCCTTCTTAAATTTATAAAACTTAATGTAAGATGAAAGAAAAAAAAATAATACACAAAGACAGTGTCGGCTTCCCCCTTGTCTCCTCTGCATACCGTTCAAGATTATTATTTTTATTTTTATGTATTTTATGTTATTTTAAGTCATTTCCCTATCCACAATTGTTTGCAGGGCAATTGTCTTGCTCTTACCCCCATTTTACTCACTTTTGCAGCCCTCTAGTCCTTACTAGTGTTGATCACGAATATTCAAATTTTTATCGCGAATATAGGTACTTTGAAAATTCGTGAATATTTTGAATATAGTGATATATATTCGTAATTTCGAATATTCAAATTTTTTTTTTTAATCAGTACACATGATCCCTCCCTGCTTCTAGCTTGTGGGCCAATGAGAAGGCTGCAGTATATTTGACTTTAGGAGTAGTGTTGTTTGCGATTTTTCGTAATGCTAATTTTTGTAATGCGAATTTTTCAACTTACAACTATTAGACAAAGAAGATTATAGCACTATATTAGCTAAATTGCTCTTTATTCGTTTTTTTTTCGAATATTCGCTATATTGCTATAACTTTGTTTTTTCGAATATTCGGAATATTCTAAAACAAGAATATATAGCAATATAGCGAATATTCGAAAAAAAAAACGAATATAGTGGTTCAGATTGGAAAAATATTACAACTATAAAAAAAAAGATTATAGCACTATATTAGCCAAATTGCTCTATATTAGTTTTTTTTTCGAATATTCGCTATATTGCTATATATTCTTGTTTTAGAATATTCTTAATATTCAGAAAAATGAAGTTATAGCAATATAGCAAATATTCGGAAAAAAAAACGAATATAGAGCAATTTAGCTAATATACAGGGTGGGCCATTTATATGGATACACCTTAATAAAATGGGAATGGTTGGTGATATTAACTTCCTGTTTGTGGCACATTAGTATATGTGAGGGGGGAAACTTTTCAAGATGGGTGGTGACCATGGCGGCCATTTTGAAGTCGGCCATTTTGAATCCAACTTTTGTTTTTTCAATAGGAAGAGGGTCATGTGACACATCAAACTTATTGAGAATTTCACAATAAAAAGAATGATGTGCTTGGTTTTAACGTAACTTTATTCTTTCATGAGTTATTTACAAGTTTCTGACCACTTATAAAATGTGTTCAATGTGCTACCCATTGTGTTGGATTGTCAATGCAACCCTCTTCTCCCACTCTTCACACACTGATAGCAACACCGCAGGAGAAATGCTAGCACAGGCTTCCAGTATCCGTAGTTTGGGTGGTGACCATGGCGGCCATTTTGAAGTCGGCCATTTTGAATCCAACTTTTGTTTTTTCAATAGGAAGAGGGTCATGTGACACATCAAACTTATTGGGAATTTTACACGAAAAACAATGGTGTGCTTGGTTTTAACGTAATTTTATTCTTTCATTATTTACAAGTTTCTCTTTGTTTACAGCCATTGACATGTCGACGAGGTTAACACGTGAGGAGCAGATAGAAATTGTGTTGATGTCTGGTGAACGCAGTAACCGGGTCATTGCAGCAGATTTCAATGCAAGACACCCTACGAGACCACCCATCTCCCATGCTACAGTTAGCAAACTGCTTGCTAAGTTTCGTGAAACTGGTTCAGTGTTGGATTTGCCAAAATGTGGACGCATGAAATCTGTCTCTAATGAAGAAACATCAGTGGCTGTCCTAGCTTCATTCAGCAAGAGCCCACAGCATAGCACTCGCTGCATGTCACTGGAGAGTGGCATTAGTCGAACATCCCTTCGGCGGATATTAGCTACTCACAAATGGACACCCTTACAAACTGAAAAAAAAGTCGTTTTGGTGTCCGCCTGGCCGTGCGGAGCCAAACGGATCCGTCCTGAATTACAATGCAAGTCAATGGGGACGGATCCGTTTGACGTTGACACAATATGGTGCCATTTCAAACGGATCCGTCCCTATTGACTTTCAATGTAAAGTCTGGAGTCCCTTTTATACCATCGGATCGGAGTTTTCTCCAATCCGATGGTATATTTTAACTTGAAGCGTCCCCATCACCATGGGAACGCCTCTATGTTAGAATATACTGTCGGATATGAGTTAGATCGTGAAACCTCATTTCCGACAGTATATTCTAACACAGAGGCGTTCCCATGGTGATGGGGACGCTTCTAGTTAGAATATACTACAAACTGTGTACATGACTGCCCCCTGCTGCCTAGCAGCATCCGATCTCTTACAGGGGGCCGTGATCAGCACAATTAACCCCTCAGGTGCCGCACCTGAAGGGGTTAATTGTACTATCATATCCCCCTGTAAGAGATCAGGGCTGCCAGGCAGCAGGGGGCAGACCCCCCCCTCCCCAGTTTGAATATCATTGGTGGCCAGTGCGCCCCCCCCCCCTTCCTCCCTCTATTGTAATAATTCATTGGTGGCACAGTGTGCCCCCCTTCCTCCCTCTATTGTAATAATTCGTTGGTGGCACAGTGTGCGCCCCCCCCCCCTTCCTCCCTCTATTGTAATAAATCGTTGGTGGCACAGTGTGCGCCCCCCATTGGCCCCCCCTCCCTCTATAGCATTAACAACATTGGTGGCCAGTGTGCGGCCTCCCATCTACCCCCCCCCCCCCCGATCATTGGTGGCAGCGGGTTACTAGCAATAGTACAATAGCAAAAGATTCATACTTACCTGGGAGCTGCGATGTCTGTGTCCGGCCGGGAGCTCCTCCTACTGGTAAGTGACAGTTCATTTAGCAATGACACTTACCAGTAGGTGGAGCTCCCGGCCGGACACGAACATCGCAGCAGCCGGTAAGTATGAATCTTCTACTATTGTACTATTGCTAAGTAACCATGGCAACCAGGACTGTAGTAGCGTCCTGGTTGCCATGGTTACCGATCGGAGCCCCAGCGATTAAACTGGGACTCCGATCGGAACTCCGCTGCCACCAATGATGGGGGGGGGAGATGGGAGGCCGCACACTGGCCACCAATGTTGTTAATGCTATAGAGGGAGGGAGGGGGGGGGCGCACACTGTGCCACCAATGAATTATTACAATAGAGGGAGGGGGGGCCGCACTGGCCACCAACCTATTATTACAATAGAGGGGGGAGGGTCTGCCCCCTGCTGCCTGGCAGCCCTGATCTCTTACAGGGGGCCGTGATCAGCACAATTAACCCCTTCAGGTGCCGCAGTCTTGTACACAGTTTGTAGTGTATTCTAACTAGAAGCGTCCCCATCACCATGGGAACGCTTCTGTGTTAGAATATACTGTCGGTTCTGAGTTTTCACGAAGTGAAAACTCAGCTTTGAAAAAGCTTTTATGCAGACGGATCTTCGGATCCGTCTGTATAAAAACTAACCTACGGCCACGGATCACGGACACGGATGCCAATCTTGTGTGCATCCGTGTTCTTTCACGGACCCATTGACTTGAATGGGTCCGTGAACCGTTGGCCGTGAAAAAAATAGGACAGGTCATATTTTTTTCACGGCCAGGAAACACGGATCTCGGATGCGGCTGCAAAACGGTGCATTTTCCATTTTTTCCACGGACCCATTGAAAGTCAATGGGTCCGTGAAAAAAAACGGAAAACGGCACAACGGCCACGGGTGCACACAACGGTCGTGTGCAGGAGGCCTAACCCACATTGGATAGATCCCTCCAAGACCTTCGGAACAAAAAAATTGATGGTATGGTGTGGTATATGGGGTACAAATATAGTGGGGCCATTCTTCATCAATGGAAACCTCAAGGCCACTGGATATGTGAAATTGCTACATGATGTGTTTCCCTCTTTTTGCACTGAAGCTGGCACATTCCCTGAGTTTTTCCAGCAAGATGGTGCACCACCACATTATGGGTGTCAGGTCCGAGCATTCCTAGATGAACAATTTCCTGGAAAGTGGATTGGTCATCGTGGGCCAGTTGAATGGCCCCCAAGGTCTCCCGATCTGACCCCCTTAGACTTTTATCTTTGGGATCATCTGAAGGCAATTGTCTATGCTGTGAAGATACGAGATGTGCAGCACCTGAAACTACGGATACTGGAAGCCTGTGCTAGCATTTCTCCTGCGGTGTTGCTATCAGTGTGTGAAGAGTGGGAGAAGAGGGTTGCATTGACAATCCAACACAATGGGTAGCACATTGAACACATTTTATAAGTTGTCAGAAACTTGTAAATAACTCATGAAAGAATAAAGTTACGTTAAAACCAAGCACACCATTGTTTTTATTGTGAAATTCTCAATAAGTTTGATGTGTCACATGACCCTCTTCCTATTGAAAAAACAAAAGTTGGATTCAAAATGGCTGACTTCAAAATGGCCGCCATGGTCACCACCCATCTTGAAAAGTTTCCCCCCTCACATATACTAATGTGCCACAAACAGGAAGTTAATATCACCAACCATTCCCATTTTATTAAGGTGTATCCATATAAATGGCCCACCCTGTAGTGCTATAATCTTCTTTGTCTAATAGTTGTAAGTTGAAAAATTTGCAATAAAAATTTGCATCACGGAAATTTGCATATTACACGATCATTACCTTGCCGATTTTTCGAGTAAAAAAATCGTAGAATATAACGAATATTCGACTAATATTCTACAAAATATTCGCGAAATATCACAAATTCGAATATGACCCCTGCCGCTCATCACTAGTCCTTACTACAACTATTTAACAGCCAGTTTACAGCACCAAAGTTCGGGTCCCTATTGACCTCTATGGGATTCGGGGTCAAGCTCGGGTACCTGAACCAAACTTTGAACTAAAGTTCGGACCGAACCCGTTGAACCCGAACATCCATGGTCCGCTCATCATAAATTTAATTTGTGGTCGGATCGGCTATCAGAAAGGTTAGGCTAACCTATCTAACCCCATCTACAACAAGCAGTAGAGTTATGCCATAACTGCTGTGGTAGGGCAGCCTAAAGGGGGCCACCCTAATGTGAAGTGACTGTTAGAAGGTTTGGGTGGGTGGGTGAAATCAGCTGAATCGGCGTCAGCCTGGGCCCACAGGTGCCTATAAATAGCCTAGTAATCAGCCAGCTTGGGCCCACAGGTACGTATAAATAGCCTTGTAATCAACCTCCCCTGCCACAAATGCAGCAATATCTTGCTTATACCTGTGGTCGGATCGGCTATCAGAAAGGTGAATCTAACCTATCTAACCCTATCTACAACAAGCAGTAGAGTTATGCCATAACTGCTGTGGTAGGGCAGCCTAAAGGGGCCAAAAAGAGCAGACCTTAGTTTAGAGTAAATATATACATACCGTTACGACACCCAATTTTGAACGGAAAAGACCTTTCACGATGAAGGTGCGGAATATATCGTATATATCACAGTGACTTCCATCTACCTTACCTCTTTGTCAAGTGCACCGGCACATCGCTCTTGGAGATGATTAATGCTGATACGATTGAAATAGTGGCCGGTAACCAGAAACGATTTACTCCTATGTTGACTAACAACATATGACCATATAATGAGAAGGTCTGAATTCTGAGAGCTGCAGACTGAAACAAACAATGGTGAATCTGTTGGATGGGCCTAAATGAACTCCAACCATCCGCCAAGGGCCCAGATCGGGCACCGACTGTTCCTGGTGGCAAAATACTTCACCTCTACTTATTCCCCAGGCCACACTTTTTTTTTCTTTGGGATCATCTGAAGGCAATTGTCTATGCTGTGAAGATACGAGATGTGCAGCACCTGAAACTACGGATACTGGAAGCCTGTGCTAGCATTTCTCCTGCGGTGTTGCTATCAGTGTGTGAAGAGTGGGAGAAGAGGGTTGCATTGACAATCCAACACAATGGGTAGCACATTGAACACATTTTATAAGTTGTCAGAAACTTGTAAATAACTCATGAAAGAATAAAGTTACGTTAAAACCAAGCACACCATTGTTTTTATTGTGAAATTCTCAATAAGTTTGATGTGTCACATGACCCTCTTCCTATTGAAAAAACAAAAGTTGGATTCAAAATGGCTGACTTCAAAATGGCCGCCATGGTCACCACCCATCTTGAAAAGTTTCCCCCCTCACATATACTAATGTGCCACAAACAGGAAGTTAATATCACCAACCATTCCCATTTTATTAAGGTGTATCCATATAAATGGCCCACCCTGTAGTGCTATAATCTTCTTTGTCTAATAGTTGTAAGTTGAAAAATTTGCAATAAAAATTTGCATCACGGAAATTTGCATATTACACGATCATTACCTTGCCGATTTTTCGAGTAAAAAAATCGTAGAATATAACGAATATTCGACTAATATTCTACAAAATATTCGCGAAATATCACAAATTCGAATATGACCCCTGCCGCTCATCACTAGTCCTTACTACAACTATTTAACAGCCAGTTTACAGCACCAAAGTTCGGGTCCCTATTGACCTCTATGGGATTCGGGGTCAAGCTCGGGTACCTGAACCAAACTTTGAACTAAAGTTCGGACCGAACCCGTTGAACCCGAACATCCATGGTCCGCTCATCATAAATTTAATTTGTGGTCGGATCGGCTATCAGAAAGGTTAGGCTAACCTATCTAACCCCATCTACAACAAGCAGTAGAGTTATGCCATAACTGCTGTGGTAGGGCAGCCTAAAGGGGGCCACCCTAATGTGAAGTGACTGTTAGAAGGTTTGGGTGGGTGGGTGAAATCAGCTGAATCGGCGTCAGCCTGGGCCCACAGGTGCCTATAAATAGCCTAGTAATCAGCCAGCTTGGGCCCACAGGTACGTATAAATAGCCTTGTAATCAACCTCCCCTGCCACAAATGCAGCAATATCTTGCTTATACCTGTGGTCGGATCGGCTATCAGAAAGGTGAATCTAACCTATCTAACCCTATCTACAACAAGCAGTAGAGTTATGCCATAACTGCTGTGGTAGGGCAGCCTAAAGGGGCCAAAAAGAGCAGACCTTAGTTTAGAGTAAATATATACATACCGTTACGACACCCAATTTTGAACGGAAAAGACCTTTCACGATGAAGGTGCGGAATATATCGTATATATCACAGTGACTTCCATCTACCTTACCTCTTTGTCAAGTGCACCGGCACATCGCTCTTGGAGATGATTAATGCTGATGCGATTGAAATAGTGGCCGGTAACCAGAAACGATTTACTCCTATGTTGACTAACAACATATGACCATATAATGAGAAGGTCTGAATTCTGAGAGCTGCAGACTGAAACAAACAATGGTGAATCTGTTGGATGGGCCTAAATGAACTCCAACCATCCGCCAAGGGCCCAGATCGGGCACCGACTGTTCCTGGTGGCAAAATACTTCACCTCTACTTATTCCCCAGGCCACACTTTTTTTTTCTATTAAGGACCCAAAAGTTAGAACATGGCATATGCCGTCTTACTGTAGTAGTAGATTACCATACTTTGGGCTTTATAAGACGCACCTGATAATAAGACGCACCTGGGTTTTTGAGGAGGAAAATAAGAAAAAAATATTTTGAACCAAAAGGTGTGCTTTTGGTAGCTTTTGAACTAATGGTGGTCTGTGGATGACACACTGTTATGGGTTTCTGTGGATGACGCACTGTAATTGGGATCTGTGGATGACGCACTGTTATGGGGATCTGTGGATGACACTGATGGGGGGATCTGTGGATGACACTGATGGGGGGATCTGTGAATGACACTGAGGGGGGATCTGTGAATGACACTGAGGGGGGATCTGTGAATGACACTGAGGGGGGATCTGTGAATGACACTGAGGGGGGATCTGTGCATGACACTGAGGGGGGATCTGTGCATGACACTGAGGGGGGATCTGTGCATGACACTGAGGGGGGATCTGTGCATGACACTGAGGGGGGATCTGTGCATGACACTGATGGGGGATCTGTGGATGACACTTATGTCATCCACAGATCCCCATAAGTGTCATCTACAGATCCCCCATCAGATGCATCAGTGTGGAGGGAGGAGGCGGGGACACTCATGGCGGGGCCCAGTGCAGTGACTCTACTCTAATACACAGGGCCCCGCAACTGTTAAACATTCAATCTAATCTATAGCTAATTGTATATGCTCTGTACGGCACTTACTGTAGTACCGTAAGTATAGCATTAAGACGGCGCAGACCGGCATCTCCATCGTTCATGCGCCACCTGCCTCAGCTCCCTCCTCATGCGCCGTCTGCTCCAGCACCCTCCTCATGCGCCGTCTGCCTTCTTATCTCACTTTATGAATGAACAGGCAGGCGGCGCATGACAGAGGGAGCTGGGGCAGGTGGCGCATGACAGAGGGAGATGGAGCAGACGGCGCATGAGGAAGGAGGTGCAGCAAGCGGCACATGACCGAGGGAGATGCCGGCCTGCGCCATACTTACGGTACTACAGTAAGTACTGTACAGAGCATATACAATTAGATATAGATCAGATTGAATGTTTAACAGTTGCGGGGCCCGGTGTATTAGAGTAGAGTCACTGCAGCGGGCCCCGCCATTAGTGTCCCCGCCTCCTCCCTCCACACTGTCACTGATACTTTGCTGGCCGCGCTGTGCAGCATATCGGCCAACGAAGTATTCGCTTTATAAGACGCATGGCCATTTCCCCCCCACTTTTGGGGGGGAAAAAGTGCGTCTTATAAAGCGAAAAATACGGTAAGTGAAATGTGTAAACTCACCAGCCCTGGGGAACCATGCACAGGAATACATGGCTATTTCGATTAACGAGCTAATGTTGCCTGTAATAAGGACAGAACGTACACATAATACCTGCAGTTGTGACTTCTACAGGCTTGGGATGACTGCTTATAAAGAAAACAATGAAGATCCAACAACCTAGAAAATAAAAGTCAGAGAAAACAATAACGGGAGTGAGACTAATGGCGCAAGCCACGCGTGCGAGCCACCACAAGAAAATTGTATTGCGAGCCACAGATGACTGAGCCATGCGAGTGGGTCTGAAGGCAGAAAAGACATGGAACCTACTTGTTGTGGGACCACGCAGCCGGCCTCGAATGGCGGAGTTATATGTGTAAAATTTAAACGGAGAAGCCATGCGCGAGAGACTCTAATGGCGGAGCCATGCGCGACAGACTCTAATGGCGGAGCCATGCGCGAGAGACTAATGGCAGAGCCATGCGCGAGAGACTCTAATGGCGGAGCCATGCGTATAAAACTAAAACGGAGAAGCCATGCGTGATAGACTCTAATGGCGGAGTCATATGTGTAAAACTAAAACGGAGAAGCCATGCGTGAGCGACTAATGACGGAGCCATGCGTGCGAGACTAATGGCATTTTTTTTATTTTTATAAAACCACTTATGCAGCACCAGTATGACTTGGGGACTCGCATAACCATGACCCTCTTCGACAGTGAACTTGGGACACTAACCAGCCTACAGCCATATTGTACCCCTAACAAACATGAAGAACGTTCATCGGGCCCCCGAAGGCATGAGGCCCCCCGAAGCCAAGAGACTGATCTGGATGACTGAAGGGACATATGTAACTCCATTTTGTCTGTTTTAACAATGTGTATTACGATTACATCTAGTTCATGCACAGTTTCAAGTTCCCCCTTTTGTGGAATTTGAGGAATTTCCTGTCCTTGGACAGTTTCTAGGAGACCCTTACATTCCTTAGTTTAAACAGTCATACCTTATAAGATCATCCTGGCTTAATGCATACTAGCCCATATGTGTCTATACCTGATTGGTTAAATGCTGTTACTATGAGTCATCTATTATGTTAATGCAAAGCTTATTCATGCTATAGGTTAAGACAAATGCTAACATATGATTGGATGTCAAGGAAGTTCAACCCCCCTATATCAAGCATTTACATGCTGTTAATAAACCAGAGTGAATTTGAACAAGACACGTGTTTAGTGTTCAATCTGATTCATTCTCCTGGTACTAGAAAATACTTAATTCAAGCTTACCACCGAAAGTCTGGTGTCAGGGACACCATAGGCAAAGAGTCCAAATTGCCTAACAGCTTTGGGGGCTCGTGTCCGGGATCGAGAGGGTCATCCTCGGGTCCGGTGTGAACGACATCAATTTTTGTCCTCCGTCTGATCCGAGGGCACTGGCCACGTCTCGATCCAAGTAAGTTGAACCATCTATTTATTATTTCGGTAGGTTGCTGTGTCAGGGACACAGACAAGGCTCAGGGTGCCAAAGGTGATTAAAAAAGTGACTCTGGGAGTCCATATCACGTCAGATAGATATAAAGTGCACTAAAGAAATACTGTTCAGGGAACAGAAGGTTATAAGCTTGGATTAACTCTTATATACAGTACAGACCAAAAGTTTGGACACACCTTCTCATTCAAAGAGTTTTCTTTATTTTCATGACTATGAAAATTGTAGATTCACACTGAAGGCATCAAAACTATGAATTAACACATGTGGAATTATATACATAACAAACAAGTGTGAAACAACTGAAAATATGTCATATTCTAGGTTCTTCAAAGTAGCCACCTTTAGCTTTGATTACTGCTTTGCACACTCTTGGCATTCTCTTGATGAGCTTCAAGAGGTAGTCCCCTGAAATGGTTTTCACTTCACAGGTGTGCCCTGTCAGGTTTAATAAGTGGGATTTCTTGTCTTATAAATGGGGTTGGGACCATCAGTTGCGTTGAGGAGAAGTCAGGTGGATACACAACTGATAGTCCTACTGAATAGACTGTTAGAATTTGTATTATGGCAAGAAAAAAACAGCTAAGTAAAGAAAAACGAGTGGCCATCATTACTTTAAGAAATGAAGGTCAGTCAGTCAGCCGAAAAATTGGGAAAACTTTGAAAGTAAGGGCTATTTGACCATGAAGGAGAGTGATGAGCTGCTGCGCCAGATGACCTGGCCTCCACAGTCACCGGACCTGAACCCAATCGAGATGGTTTGGGGTGAGCTGGACCGCAGAGTGAAGGCAAAAGGGCCAACAAGTGCTAAGCATCTCTGGGAACTCCTTCAAGACTGTTGGAAGACCATTTCAGGGGACTACCTCTTGAAGCTCATCAAGAGAATGCCAAGAGTGTGCAAAGCAGTAATCAAAGCAAAAGGTGGATACTTTGAAGAACCTAGAATATGACATATTTTCAGTTGTTTCACACTTGTTTGTTATGTATATAATTCCACATGTGTTAATTCATAGTTTTGATGCCTTCATAGTCATGAAAATAAAGAAAACTCTTTGAATGAGAAGGTGTGTCCAAACTTTTGGTCTGTGCTGTATATATATATATATATAGTATAAGTATCTTAGAAGCGATAAGATTATCTGTTTGTGTGAGATACTGACCGGGTGGTAAGTGTACAGTCACATCCCACTGTTATTGTCAAATTTATGTATTTTGGGTTAACTACTGTTAATTAGTGATGAGCGGCAGGGGTCATATTCGAATTCGCGATATTTCGCAAATATTTTGTAGAATATTCGTCGAAAATTTGCAAATTCGAAAATTCACGATTTTTTTTACTCGAAAAATTGGAAAGGTAATGATTGTGAAATATGCGAATTTTCGTATTCAAATTTTTTATTGCGAATTTTTCAATTTACAACTATTAGACAAGGAAGATTTTTTCGAATATTCTCTATATTGCTATAACTTTGTTTTTTCGAATATTCGTAATATTCTAAAACAAGAATATATAGCAATATAGCGAATATTCAAAAAAACCGAATATAGAGCAAAATTCGCAAACACTACTACTCCTAAAGTCAAGTATATTGCAGCCTTCTTATTGGCCCACAAGCTAGAAGCAGTGAGGGATCATGTGTACTGATAAAAAAAAAAAGAATAAAAAAAAAAAAAGAATATTCGAAGTACCTATATTCGCGATAAAAATTCGAAATTCGAATATTCGTGATCAACACTACTGTTAATGTGTAAAATTGTTTGTGTTGTGGAAGACCGCAAGACGCCCCATTTTTTCGGCTAGGAGTGATCTGTTGACCCGGAAAACATGAACGCAAGTGGCGGTCCAAAACAACAATAGTCGATAGGGGTCCAAAGATTATAGAGAGACATTAAGATACGACTCAGCTGAATCAGTTGACAGGATTTTTGTCGGAATCTTCACGGTTCTGTACAGCCAGTCCTGACAGCGATTGTCTCACTTATTCTTTGAACTATAAATACTAACATGGGAGGACAAGGTTTTAAAACTAAATTCCCTAAACAAGAACCAGGAGAGACTTGCAAAATCTATGTAGCTCGTGTTAGTTCAACAAACTATTACCTGATCAACCCGTGGGTAGATAATCTAGCAGGCTGGACTGAGGTAATGGATGCTGCAGATCCATTCCCCAGGGACGGTGATAATAGTATTTATCATATGGATATGGTCAAAGGACTATGTCTAGGTGATAAGACAGCCTGGCCGCATTTTGATGCTGATCCTTCCTGGGACATGGAGTACATGTCCAGGGGAGGAGAACAGTGGCTGGAAATAGCCGCTCACTGGTATGATGCAGGTAATAGAAAAAAGAATAAGAATCCAAAAGGTCCCAAAAATGATAGGACTCTACATGAAATAGAACAGGAGGTAGGCACAAAGAAGAGAAGTCAGAAACCCCCTCCACCTTATAATAAATCCACCCCCACGGCACCTCTGTACCCAGTTCTGACTCAGGATGATGCTGTAACAGCAGTTATACCATTAAAACTAGAAGAAAAAAACCGACCCCCTACGCCAACATTTGGAAACATAATAGAGCGCAGTCTAATTACTGGCACACCGCATACTAGTTATAATACGCGCAGTACAAGTAAAAAGAGAGATGAGTCAGAAGAGGAAGAATCAAAAGAGGGAGTCCAAGTAATCGCTCCCTTTCTGACAGTAGGACAACACTAAAAAGCCCATAGAAATAGAGGATCTCAACAAAATTATTAAATATTGTCCCAAACCTTCCATAGCCCCACTGGGGACTATTACATACCTAAAAAAAAAGCCTGTAAAGGGCGGAACTATACACAGGAAGATTTACGGCTTATCCTGGATGGTATTATAGGCACACACACAACATGGGATTGGGAGAAGGTCAAATCCATATCTACTATTGCACAACGCGGTGATGCTCCAGATTATATATGTAACACAGAAGAGGGTCAGAAAAGGATATGGGGGGAGATTGAGGACCATATGAATGAGGTATTCAAACAAAAATCTTCATTGCTCGTAGCAGTGGCCTGCAAACAGAAATCTACTGAAACAGTCACTGAATTCTGGAAAAGATTCATGGACTGCTGGAAGACTGAGGCCGGGCTACCTGTGCGTGACAATGATAGTTTGATTATCTCCACATTTGTGAACAATTTGTCAAACAAATTGATCTTAACTGTGAAACAAAATGTGTCCTCTTGGACCTCAGATACAACTGACGATTTTGAGAAACATCTCTTTGAAAAGGAAGCAGCAGGATGCTTTGAGATAAGGAAAGCAACCTCCCCCACACACGCATATAATGGTAGAGGCAGGGGCAGAGGAGGAAGGAGGGGTGGAAATAACAGCAGACCCTACAATGGAAGACATGACTCATTGTCAAATAATTGTTGTTATAACTGTGGAAAGGAAGGACATTGGGCACGGCAATGCCGCACACCAAGGACGGGTGGGGGGGAGGTTAGGACTACAACACACAGAAACCTGACACTCAGTCACAAAACAATCAAACAAGTCAGATAAACCAAAGACAAGGTTCACAGGGCCAGCCTAGATTCCCACTAGATTGGCACCAGCAAAACTCATACTGAGCATGCCCGGAGGGACAAAACCCAACTTTCACATAGGTCACAACACATTGCAAGGACACACCAGTAATTCTACTTAGAATAGGAGGTAGGAAAGTGGGATTTATGGTAGACAGTGGAGCTACCTCTAGTGTGTTAAACAGTTCAATGTACAAGGGGCCTTTGAGAAAGGCTAAGCCCTCTATGGGAATAAATGGGGTACTGACATACAGAACAGATTCCTTACCAGTAGAAACCGTTGATAGGGAATACATTACAGATCATGCTTTTAGCGTTATACCTGAATGTCCTGTGAGCCTTCTGGGAAGAGACTTGTTCATTAAGTTAGAATTGCAAATCACTGTTGAGAACAATGGCATTAGTATACACTCTGATGCTTTGCCCATAATAACCCCCACACCTCTGATCTTTACAAACTTACAAGATCACTCAGAATTAGAGGATATAGACCCATCATTATGGGCAAAGGGGGACTATGACACAGGATTCATTGACTGCACACCATACAAAGCAACCATCAAAGAAGGCAGTACACCTGTATATCAGAAACAATACCCACTGTCAAAAGAGAAACTTGATGGACTTAGGCCAATGATAGAAGAATTCCTACAAAAGGGAATCCTAGAAGAGGTGAATTCACCCTACAGCACGCCCGTGAATCCAGTGACAAAGACAGATGGTACTACCCGCTTTGTACAGGATTTAAGGGCAATAAATAATATCATTGTGCCTATTGCTCCAATTGTCCCAGATGTCACCTCACTTCTTTCTGAAATTCCTGCAGACGCTGTCTATTTCAGTGTGATAGATCTGAAGAATGCTTTCTTCTCTATCCCAGTTGATAAGGCAACCAGACTACTTTTTGCTTTTTCCTTTGACGGACGTCAACTGACCTGGTGCAGAATGCCCCAGGGATATGCTGATTCACCTGTAGTGTACAGGATAGTCCTCCAAGCTACGTTAAAACCATGGTACCCCCCCCCCCCCAAGGTTCTGTGCTGCTGCAATATGTCGATGATTTGTTACTGTGTAGAATGTCAGCGGAGGCCAGCATTCAGGATGGTTTATCACTGTTACAATGGTTGTCAGGATGTGGTCACAAAGTGGCACTTAAGAAAATGCAATGGTGTAAAATGCATGTTGAACATTTGGGCTTTGTCCTCACAAAAGGTGAAAGGAGAATCAGCACAGAAAGAGTCCAGTCTATTGCGGGTTTGGTCACCCCGCACACCAAGAAAGAAATGTTATCTTTTCTTGGTATGATAAACTACTGTAGACAATGGATTCCTGATTGCTCCTACTATGACAATGTTTTGAGGCAAGTCACTCTGGATGAAAATCCAGATTTGATTAAATGGTCTTCTGAAATGTACAATGCATTTGATTATCTGAAATGTTCACTCATGTCGAGTCCAGGGCTGGGCCTCCCTGACTATAATATGCCCTTTCACATGTTTGCACGCCAAAATTGTAAAACCATGGCGGGGTACTGACACAAGAACACGGAGGCAAGTTGCGTCCTTGTGCGTTTTTCTCAAAGGTTATGCCCACCTCTGTTAAGGGGATGCCAGCATGTCTGCGTTCCCTTGCAGCCTGTGCAATGATGGTAGAATTAGCAACTACTTTTACCCTCGGACATTTAACCTTCTTGCACACTACACATGATGTTGTAGGCTTGCTCAGAGGTGTACATACACAACACATGTCAGCGCAAAGATTATCTGGATATGAGATCCTGTTGCTCAGTAACCCTTCACTCCAGATTAAATATGCATCCAACATTACAGGACCAGCACCTATTTTGAATGCATTACTAGGGCTGAAAGGAACAGAAGACATCCTTCCTGACACACATGATTGTCTACAGGTGCTCAATCATGAGACGTCACCCAGGGCTGACTTATCAACTGTTCCCATACCTGACGCACCAGAGGTTTTTGTTGATCGATCATGCTCTCGTCCCTCTGACACTATATTCTGTGCAGCATATGCTATTGTCATGCTGCCAGATATAGTCTTGGAAACAAGCTGAACTCATTGCACTCACAAGGGCTTGCATACTACACACCAATAAACCTGTCACTATTTACACAGACAGCAGATATGCTCATGGTGTAGTATAGGATCATGGAATGATTTGGCAGAGGAGAGGATTCACTGCAGCAGATGGTAAGAGAATCTCACATGCACAGCTAGTCACGGACCTCTTGGCCGCAATCAGATTGCCTACAGATCTAGCTATAGTACATTGCAGGGCACACACAAATGGAAAAGACAGAATTTCAAGTGGAAATGCACTTGCAGATAGTGTAGCTAAAGACACAGCCAAGAGAAACCCAAACAGAAGGAATCATGACAATTGGGAAATGGCAGTCTTACACCCACCCTCACCTGATTTGACACACATGCTAACAGACCTACAAAAGTATGCCACTGAAACAGAGGAGAAGGATTGGTGCTATCCAATCTTGCAGAAAAATCCAAAGTCTGGAATGATCTGCAAGGAGGAGAAGCCATGCATACCTCAGCATAGTGCATCCATCTTCATTGCACACTTTCACTGGGTAGGACACAACAGCATACACACTACCCATATGTTGTTGAGCCAAAGTTTTTACATCACTGATAGCAAACAGCTAGTCACAGACTACATACACAGATGTATTACGTGCTTGAGAAACAACCCTAACAACCCACTGAAAATACCTCACCAACACCTTGACTACCCCACTACACCATTCACCCACTTGCAGGTGGATTACACGCACATACCTAAAACAAAAGGGAAGCAAGAGTATGCATTAGTGATAGTGGACATGTTCTCAAGGTGGCCAGAAGTCTTTCCTACAAAGGCAGAAGATGCTAAAACTACAGCCAAAATCCTGACTCAGCAAATAATCCCAAGGTGGGGCTGTCCTCTGGTTATTGAGTCAGACCAGGGGCCAGACTTCACCTCAAAACTTAACAAGGAGATAGCCAGACTGTTACAGGTGGAATGGAAATTTCATATTCCATACCACCCACAAAGCTCAGGCATTGTGGAAAGAATGAATAGGACAGTTAAAGACAAACTCAGGAAGGCCACTGCTGGTACATTTGAAAAATGGAAACAAATCCTACCCATAATACTTGTAGAAATTAGAATGACGCCTAATAAGAAGTTAGGGATGTCACCATTTGAAAATTCTAATGGGTAGGCCTTTCTCCACACCATGGGCAAAACGCCCCCTGGTAGTGCAGGAAGGGGACTTGGACCTGATCAGAGAGGAGTATGTTACTAATCTGATCAAGGTCCTCTGTAAAACTGAAGAAAAAGTTGCTTGTAAGTC
The DNA here is from genome assembly GCF_905171765.1 of Bufo bufo. Classification (NCBI taxonomy): domain Eukaryota; kingdom Metazoa; phylum Chordata; class Amphibia; order Anura; family Bufonidae; genus Bufo; species Bufo bufo. The sequence continues at coordinate 91,420,208 of NC_053398.1, read as the reverse complement.
TCCTTCTCTTTCATAGGAACCAACCCATCCATTCCGGGTAGGCGACCAGGTGATGATCAAGATCTTAAAGAAGGGAAAGGAACCAGGAAGCTTCACCTACGGACCACCCACCGAGGTAGTCGCGATCACCAGAACAGCAGTCCTCACTGAACAGTCACCCACGTGGATCCACGCCACAAGGATTAAGTTGGTGAAGAAAAGAGAGGTACTAACGGAGGCAGACAGCCTTGACCTCGAAGAAGATACAGAAGGGGTACTAACGGAGGCAGACAGCCTTGACCTCCAACGAGATGACGCAGTCGGGAAATTCCTCGAGATGGCTGAGATGCAGTGCCTTGATAATTGCAGTTTTGTGTCTCCTACTCACTGTCCCACGGCTGTGGAACAGACAGACATACCTGAAAACGGAATGCAGGGGAGAAGACAATCTGTGGAAGACGAAGGAGAACTTATGGCTATACCTGGCCAAAACTCTTAACTCAACTGATTTCTGTCTCCGAACCACTTTATCTGCATCTAACATTTTGGAGACATGTCTGGTAGCAGTCCCCCCCCAGTAGATGTATGGACGGGGCTCCTACGTTCCCAATGGAATGACACTGATTTGCAGGATCATGATGTTAAATATGGATATGTAAATCCTTAACATGCTTGTTATAACTGTCCTACATATGAGACTCTGCAAAGTAACATGATAGAAATAATTACAGGTATTGTTACAGCAGCAGAAATATGTTATAATTTCACCTGTGATGAGAAACTATTGCCTCCCTGCATACAAGCAAAAATGCAGAACAAGACTAAGCCAAATATTTGCAACAGAAATCTAAGTAGCTGTAAAAAGATAGGATCAGGAAAGAATATGCAATGTAACATTACAAAAACAGTACCATCCCTAGACAAACATGTACCTCTACCAACAAGATGGGTATTGGCCTGTGGAAATACTAGTTACACATACATACCAGCCAATATTACAGAGGGACCCTGTACAATAGCTAGGTTGACATTAGCAATGATACCACTATTCCCAGCAATGCAGACACGACACACGAGAGACACTTCCCCACAGCTACCAGAAAATTGTCACTATAATGTGAATCTCCTCTCTAGATCAGAATACATGAGTTTAGGGATATCTTTGATAGGGCTTTTAGGGTTGGTCATATATAACCACAGGACAATATCAAAACTTGCCTGTTTTATGGTAAAAAAGATAAATGTCACTAGTGCAATTCTGCAAGATATGCTGCTGGATATACAATCATATAAAAAAAGCTATCTTGCAGAATAGGGCAACTATTGACTATTTATTGCTTCAACATGGTATAGGATGCTCAGCGTTTGCAGGGATGTGTTGTTTTAATTTATCAGATCACTCCCGTGGAATAAAAAGATAAAATAGGCCAACTAAAAGAGATGATAAAACATATAAAACAAGATGTTGACCAAGGATGGTGGGACTGGCTTTTTGGCTGGATACCAGACTTTGGTCAAATAAGGTATGTTTTAGGAATGGCACTCGTCGTGGTCGCTGCAATAGTGTGTCTCTGCTGTTGTCTACAATGTGTGCCCTCCCTTCTTGCCATATGTCAAAATGTGGCCGAAAGAGGGGTACACTCAACATTCCTCTATACTCCGGTAGAGATCGAAGAGGCAAACACAACCTCAACAAAGCCTGAGGATTATACTCCTGAAGGGTATATGGAATATCTAAAGGCTTACAAGCAAACTAAGGGAGAAAAGAGACAGAACCATATAGTATAAGATATATAAGGTTCTAAGAGGGGATTGAAGGGACCTCTGTAACTCCATTTAGTCTGTTTTAACAATGTGTATTACGATTACATCTAGTTCATGCACAGTTTCAAGTTCCCCCTTTTGTGGAATTTGAGGAATTTCTTGTCATTGGACAGTTTCTAGGAGACCCTTACATTCCTTAGTTTAAACAGTCATACCTTTATAAGGTCATCCTGGCTTAATGCATACTAGCCCATATGTGTCTATACCTGATTGGTTAAATGCTGTTACTATGAGTCATCTATTATGTTAATGCAAAGCTTATTCATGCTATAGGTTAAGACAAATGCTAACATATGATTGGATGTCAAGGAAGTTCAACCCCCCCTATATCAAGCATTTACATGCTGTTAATAAACCAGAGTGAATTTGAACAAGACACGTGTTTAGTGTTCAATCTGATTCATTCTCCTGGTACCAGAAAAGACTTAATTCAAGCTTACCACCGAAAGTCTGGTGTCAGGGACACCATAGGCAAAGAGTCCAAATTGCCTAACAATGACCTTACAGTGACCATAAATAATTAAACATGAGCCAGACCTTATGGAAAATGCATAGACATTAGTGATCCGAACCACGTGCACAACCGAAACATTAACCAACCTCGAACCGTGAAATTGAAACAGATGGGAGAAAAACAAGAGCCAGAGGCATTGCAGTTCGCTAAGAGAAGACCCTTGTCATGACAAACGAATGAACAACTTGTGAAAACATAGTAGGAACTTACTCCTATTGGCCTAGCAATGAAAAGAAATGCAGCTTTAAGTGGAAGCAGAGTATAACACATGATGTAAGTGGGTGAATGCAGCTCTGGATGTGAGTGGTGCCTAAAACATGGAATGGGCACAGCTCTGAGTATGAGCATGAAGAGCATGGTATAAAAGCAGCCATATGAATGCAATCTGAAAGTGAGCAGAGTATTAATGTAATGCAACAGCGGACGCATGAACGCAGCTCTAGTAGTGAATGGCGTATGGGACAAAAATGTAAATGCAGACACGTGGACGTAGCTTTGAAGGTAACAATCCTAACCACAATCATTCGAACATTAGTGCCCAACCCCCTTCGCCCCAGAGCGCTACAAGTTACGGACCATGTAACCACGTCCGATCCTACCGTGAATGCCAGCACTCGCCTGGCACCTTCAGCCATTGCCCAGGCGCAAACGAACCTCCATATGATGCTGCAGGATTTTTTTTTATTTATTTTTTTACAACGATGGTCACCACAGAACCACCTCAAATTGGCCTAAGAAAAACATAAACGTGGTTGACCATAAACCCTGATGCAACGCCAACTGATAGACATATAGTGCACCTATGAACATAGCACGGAACCGCTGACACATGCTTGCTCATAAAATAATGTTTATGGATTAAACACACTTACATACAAGAACATCGGTACTCAATTACAGACGCCTTGACCAAATCTGCTTGTGCCCCCATACACAGACCACTGATACACATTTACCGACACCTTGCATGTCCGGCGCTAAATGCGGACGTGCGCCCACATGTAAAACAATAACAATAACTATATATACAGTAGACCCCCCCCAGCCCCGAAACGGCCAGGCAACAATCCTAACCACCAACATCCGACTATTAGCGCCCAACCCCCTTCATCCCAGAACACTGCAAATCGCGGACCGCAGTGTGAGTTCTGTCCAGCAAGTTTGAACCTACCGTGAGCGCCAGCATTCGCCTGGCACCTTTTGCTGTTTACCCAGGCGTGAACGAGCTGCCACACAATGCTGCGTTTTTTTTTTTTTGTTGTTTTTTTTAAAACGACCATTGATACATGCCCTTCAAAAACGAAATGAATAAAATACCATCACTTAAACACAGCGTGTGTAGCTTGGAGACATGCGTCCCGTATGTAACAGGTATTAGAGAACATGTGACCATACCTATTCTAGGCGCATGCTTACCCCAATAACAATATTCAATAGCCCCCAACAAGCCCCTGAACAGCCGTACATAATATGCTAACCACAGTCGTTTGACCATTACCGCCCAACTCTGCTTCGTCCCAGCGTATGACAAGTCGCAGACCGTAATGTGGGTCTCATGTAAACGAGTCTGATTCTACCGTGAACACCAGCACTTGCCTGGAACTTTCTGCCATTGCCCAGGCGTGAAAGAGCCTCCGTACGATGCTTCAGTTTTTAGTTTTTTTTTAATCGACCATTGATCCACATTTACCATCACTTAAACATAGCGTGCATAACTTGAGCCAACTGCAGACACGCGCCCCGCATGTAAACCAGGTATCAGAAAACATACAACCATACCTACTCTAAGCACGTGCTACCCCAAAACTGTATGCAATGGCCCCACCAGGCCTCTGAATAGCCAGACAAACAATACTAACAACCATCGTTCGACCATTAGCGCCCAAACTCTGCTTCATCCCAGATCGCTACATGTGGCAGACCGCAGCGTGGGTCCCGTGCAAACAGCTCCGATCCTACCATGAACACCAGCGCGCTCCTGAGACATTCTGCCGTCGCCCAGCCGTAAGGAGCCTCCACACCATGCTGCTGTATCCTAGAGCTGAGCCAGAGGTAGTGAAATCAGCTGAATCGTATTGAATAAATCAATCATATTCTTTACAGATTTCAAACACTGTGTAAAAGAGAAAGTTATTTAATCTTCAAATTGAATAATCTGGTACCGAATGGGTTAAGAGAAATGTTGGAACAGGTTAACTGAGGTGAGATGATGAGGATATGAATATTTGCATGAATTTTATTATATATTTAATTTATTTAGTTGAATTATAGTGGCTGTTATAGAAAAGTAGTGAAGTATTTTGGAAAGAAAATTATTAATGTACTAATTGTACAGGGGTATTAAAAAAAAATTGATACATCATTTTCAGGTGAAAATGGAGGAAACATTAAGAAACACTGGTTGGGATAATTTAAATGAAGATACACTCCTGTTTTAGTTATGCTTAATGAAGGGGGTAACCCTAAAATGTGTTACCAATACTATTGTACTGTACATGATTTGGAATAATGTCTGTGTCATCTTATATACCTGCATTAGGAACTCGCGGTCCTGGATGGTGAGGAGAGACTGGAATACAGCTCTCCTCATGGAAGTGAGTAAAAATTCAAACTCTTTATGCATGAACTGTATGTTCAGACATATAGTAATTGCTCTCCATAGATAGGTTTTTTCCTATTTACTACAGTATATTTCTATATATTATACTAGTATAGCATGCTCAAATTTTTTCCACTAAATGGAAAATTTGGGAGGATTCTATATTTATTAAGCACTTCCAGATCAAGCCACTTAGTCCTTTTACCCTCCCTCCTGACCAAACCTAATTTTGTAAATCTGACATGTCACTTTAAGTGGTAATAACTTTGGAATGCTTTTACTTATCCAAGCAATTCTGAGATTGTTTTGTGACACATAGTACTTAATTTTTATGGAAAATTTGGGTCCATATGTTTTACTTTTGTTCACAAAGAAAAAATCCAAAATTTACACAAATTTTGACAAATTAGCATACTTACCTCATCCATTTGCTCGCAATGGGCTGGCGGCTGCCATCTTGATGTATGACCCATCACGAGCAAATGGATGAGGTAAGTATGGTTTGTTATTTATATCAGATGCTGTGATCATGTATGAATGTGGCATCTGATGAGTACAATGACAGGGAGCAGCGCAATCGCCACTTCCTGTCATTGCACCCACTACAATGCTATTACAATTTTTACAAAGTAATTAATCACAAAGCAATTTTTTGGGTGAAATTCAGTGAGACAGTCAAGATGAATTTTTGAATAATGCGCTCAAGTCTAATGTAGACCTTTGGAGGCAATTTTTTTTTATTATTATTGCATTGTACTCTTTTTTTTTAATAAAATTGGTCCTAATTAAAAACATGGCATCTTTTTTTTCTGTACAGAGCTGACATGCTCTAGTTAGTAGCACTCTGCGCTTTACGTCACTGATAAGAATGTGGCTTAAATAAGTGTTTATGTCCTCTTATTAGTTTAGAGATAAGGTTTATTAGATGACCGGCACAAAGTGAAGGTGAACGTATCAATCACACAGCTAGAAAAACAGTTCACCTTTTGTGACAGAACAGCTTAATATTGTTAATAAAGGCCAATTGAAAAAATAATTTTTAGCCAAAAACAAGTAACATGCAATCATAAACAAAAATTGCCTCCGAAGGTGTACATAGTCTTTAAAACTGATATTAATACATTTAAGCTCTAATTACCATTAAAAAGTAAAAAAAGAAAGCAAACTATAAGAAGTGACAACAGCTTTTACAATATAAAATACAAGGAAACAATCTTGAAGCCATCATTCAGTACCGCATAACAAGTGCTGTATTTTTAGCCATTTTTAACTGAAGATGAGGATTTCTCATTCCCCAAGGCTTATTCCTCTTTTTATTACTTACGCAGGTATTTTTAGATCCTCAATATTGAGAGAAAAGTCTTCTAATTCATACTGTCTTACCCAAAGCTAAATTGTTCAAGGAGATGTTCAGTTTTGTAAAAGGAATTGGCTTTTTCAATATATGTACTGGATTATCTGACTGAACCGTAAAGACTAAAGCCATATTTTTACATAAATATGGTAAATCCTTGTGTGAGTATGTAACTATAATATTATTTTGGGTCAAAATGTTCCATTTCAAATAATAGATACCTGGATATACTACAAACAAGTCTGTTGTGAGAATCTATAAAACCCAAGATGCCTTTTGGATAAACTGTGTTCATACCATTATTCTCCATGACTAAATATAATGGCAATATAGCTGTATTGTGACTGGATGAGTATGCAGCTCTTTATAGATGGTTAACCCCTCAGTGGCTGTCGGCTGTATTTTTATTTTGGCCATTCTTCCTCAGTACAATTTATACTTGACTTATACTATATTTTTAATTAATTTATTGTATAATCCTCATCATCTTCATCCTATGCAATTATTTCCATGTGATTGCAAGGAAAGATGTCTTTTTGACAGATTTGCTGGATCTAAGTATCATTTGCAAGGGAAATTATAAAAATACTGAAATATTGTAATAGAAGAAAAGTAATACCCATATGAAACTGCTATTTTAGGATTTCTTTGTTAGTAAAAAGTAGTTTGAACTTAAAATATAATTTGAAATGAAATACCTATTGTAAACAAAGAAAGTTCTATGGGTGAGATGTACTGTACTAAGCAAAATGTACCAGTTTGAATGTGTGCCAAAAACTGGTGTGCATGTCACTTCTTTAATTTTATCTGGATCATGAAATATATATTATATCCATGCATATAAAATATATACAATACCATATATAATATAAGCAATTACTTAACATGTAATTTTAATAGCATATACCATAAATACTGTAAGGAAAAAAAATATTTTAGTAGTTTAGTAGATGTAGATAATGCTATTCCATATTACCATATCCAGTAAAAGTAAAAAAAAAAAAAAAAACATACAGGTATATACCATCTGTTTTGTGTCTTTCTTTTAACCACTTCAGCCCCCAGTGCTTAAACACCCTGAAAGACCAGGCCACTTTTTACACTTCTGACCTACACTACTTTCACCGTTTATTGCTCGGTCATGCAACTTACCACCCAAATGAATTTTACCTCCTTTTCTTCTCACTAATAGAGCTTTCATTTGGTGGTATTTCATTGCTGCTGACATTTTTACTTTTTTTTGTTATTAATCGAAATTTAACGATTTTTTTGCAAAAAAATGACATTTTTCACTTTCAGTTGTAAAATTTTGCAAAAAAAACGAGATCCATATAGAAATTTTGCTCTAAATTTATAGTTCTACATGTCTTTGATAAAAAAAAAATGTTTGGGTAAAAAAAAAAAATGGTTTGGGTAAAAGTTATAGCGTTTACAAACTATGGTACAAAAATGTGAATTTCCGCTTTTTGAAGCAGCTCTGACTTTCTGAGCACCTGTCATGTTTCCTGAGGTTCTACAATGGCCAGACAGTACAAACACCCCACAAATGACCCCATTTCGGAAAGTACACACCCTAAGGTATTCGCTGATGGGCATATTGAGTTCATAGAACTTTTTATTTTTTGTCACAAGTTAGCGGAAAATTATGATTTTTTTTTTTTTTTCTTACAAAGTCTCATATTCCACTAACTTGTGACAAAAAATAAAAACTTCTATGAACTCACTATGCCCATCACGAAATACCTTGGGGTCTCTTCTTTCCAAAATGGGGTCACTTGTGGGGTAGTTATACTGCCCTGGCATTCTAGGGGCCCAAATGTGTGGTAAGGAGTTTGAAATCAAATTCTGTAAAAAATGACCTGTGAAATCCGAAAGGTGCTCTTTGGAATATGGGCCCCTTTGCCCACCTAGGCTGCAAAAAAGTGTCACACATCTTGTATCTCTGTATTCAGGAGAAGTTGAGGAATGTGTTTTGGGGTGTCTTTTTACATATACCCATGCTGGGTGAGATAAATATCTTGGTCAAATGCCAACTTTGTATAAAAAAATGGGAAAAGTTGTCTTTTGCCAAGATATTTCTCTAACCCAGCATGGGTATATGTAAAATGACACCCCAAAACACATTCCCCACCTTCTCCTGAGTACGGCAATACCAGATGTGTGACACTTTTTTGCAGCCTAGGTGGGCAAAGGGGCCCATATTCCAAAGAGCACCTTTCGGATTTCACAGGTCATTTTTTACAGAATTTGATTTCAAACTCCTTACCACACATTTGGGCCCCTAGAATGCCAGGGCAGTATAACTACCCCACAAGTGACCCCATTTTGGAAAGAAAACACCCCAAGGTATTCCGTGAGGTGCATGGCAAGTTCCTAGAATTTTTTATTTTTTGTCACAAGTTAGTGGAAAATGATGATTTTTTTTTTGATTTTTTTTTTCATACAAAGTCTCATATTCCACTAACTTGTGACAAAAAATAAAAACTTCCATGAACTCACTATGCCCATCAGCGAATACCTTGGGGTCTCTTCTTTCCAAAATGGGGTCACTTGTGGGGTAGTTATACTGCCCTGGCATTCTAGGGGCCCAAATGTGTGGTAAGGAGTTTGAAATCAAATTCTGTAAAAAATGACCTGTGAAATCCGAAAGGTGCTCTTTGGAATATGGGCCCCTTTGCCCACCTAGGCTGCAAAAAAGTGTCACACATCTGGTATCTCTGTATTCAGGAGAAGTTGAGGAATGTGTTTTGGGGTGTCATTTTACATATACCCATGCTGGGTGAGATAAATATCTTGGTCAAATGCCAACTTTGTATAAAAAAATGGGAAAAGTTGTCTTTTGCCAAGATATTCCTCTCACCCAGCAGAGGTATATGTAAAATGACACCCCAAAACACATTCCCCACCTTCTCCTGAGTACGGAGATACCAGATGTGTGACACTTTTTTGCAGCCTAGGTGGGCAAAGGGGCCCATATTCCAAAGAGCACCTTTCGGATTTCACAGGTCATTTTTTACAGAATTTGATTTCAAACTCCTTACCACACATTTGGGCCCCTAGAATGCCAGGACAGTATAACTACCCCACAAGTGACCCCATTTTGGAAAGAAGAGACCCCAAGGTATTCGCTGATGGGCATAGTGAGTTCATGGAAGTTTTTATTTTTTGTCACAAGTTAGTGGAATATGAGACTTTGTATGAAAAAAAAAAAAAAAATCAGCATTTTCCACTAACTTGTGACAAAAAATAAAAAATTCTAGGAACTCGCCATGCCCCTCACGGAATACCTTGGGGTGTCTTCTTTCCAAAATGGGGTCACTTGTGGGGTAGTTATACTGCCCTGGCATTTTCCAGGGGCCCTAATGTGTGGTAAGTAGGTAAATGACCTGTGAAATCCTAAAGGTGCTCTTTGGAATATGGGCCCCTTTGCCCACCTAGGCTGCAAAAAAGTGTCACACATGTGGTATCGCCGTATTCAGGAGAAGTTGGGGAATGGGTTTTGGGGTGTCATTTTACATATACCCATGCTGGGTGAGAGAAATATCTTGGCAAAAGACAACTTTTCCCATTTTTTTATACAAAGTTGGCATTTGACCAAGATATTTCTCTCACCCAGCATGGGTATATGTAAAATGACACCCCAAAACACATTCCCCAACTTCTCCTGAGTACGGCGATACCAGATGTGTGACACTTTTTTGCAGCCTAGATGCGCAAAGGTGCCCAAATTCCTTTTAGGAGGGCATTTTTAGACATTTGGATACCAGACTTCTTCTCACGCTTTGGGGCCCCTAGAATGCCAGGGCAGTATAAATACCCCACATGTGACCCCATTTTGGAAAGAAGACACCCCAAGGTATTCAATGAGGGGCATGGCGAGTTCATAGAATTTTTTTTTTTTTTGGCACAAGTTAGCGGAAATTGATATTTTTTATTTTTTTCTCACAAAGTCTCCCGTTCCGCTAACTTGGGACAAAAATTTCAATCTTTCATGGACTCAATATGCCCCTCACGGAATACCTGGGGGTGTCTTCTTTCCGAAATGGGGTCACATGTGGGGTATTTATACTGCCCTGGCATTCTAGGGGCCCTAAAGCGTGAGAAGAAGTCTGGAATATAAATGTCTAAAAAATTTTACGCATTTGGATTCCGTGAGGGGTATGGTGAGTTCATGTGAGATTTTATTTTTTGACACAAGTTAGTGGAATATGAGACTTTGTAAGAAAAAAATAATAATAATTCCGCTAACTTGGGCCAAAAAAATGTCTGAATGGAGCCTTACAGAGGGTGATCAATGACAGGGGGGGTGATCAATGACAGGGGGGGTGATCAATGACAGGGGGGTGATCAATGACAGGGGGTTGATCAATGACAGGGGGGTGATCAATGACAGGGGGGTGATCAGGGAGTCTATATGGGGTGATAACCACAGTCATTGATCACGCCCGTGTAAGGCTTCATTCAGACGTCCGTATGCGTTTTGCGGATCCGATCCATCTATCAGTGCATCCGTAAAAATCATGCGGACATCTGAATGGAGCTTTACAGGGGGGTAATCAATGACAGGGGGGTGATCAGGGAGTCTATATGGGGTGACAACCACAGTCATTGATCATGCCCCTGTAAGGCTTCATTCAGACGTCCGGATGCGTTTTGCGGATCCGATCCATCTATCAGTGGATCCGTAAAAATCATGCGGACGTCTGAATGGAGCTTTACAGGGGGGTAATCAATGACAGGGGGGTAATCAATGACAGGGGGGTGATCAGGGAGTCTATATGGGGTGATCACCACAGTCATTGATCACGCCCCTGTAAGGCTTCATTCAGACGTCCGTATGCGTTTTGCGGATCCGATCCATCTATCAGTGCATACGTAAAAATCATGCGGACATCTGAATGGAGCTTTACAGGGGGGTAATCAATGACAGGGGGGTGATCACCACAGTCATTGATCATGCCCCTGTAAGGCTTCATTCAGACGTCCGGATGCGTTTTGCGGATCCGATCCATCTATCAGTGCATCCGTAAAAATCATGCGGACATCTGAATGGAGCTTTACAGGGGGGTGATCAGGGAGTCTATATGGGGTGATCACCACAGTCATTGATAATGCCCCTGTAAGGCTTCATTCAGACGTCCGGATGCGTTTTGCGGATCCGATCCATCTATCAGTGGATCCGTAAAAATCATGCGGACGTCTGAATGGAGCTTTACAGGGGGGTAATCAATGACAGGGGGGTAATCAATGACAGGGTGGTGATCAGGGAGTCTATATGGGGTGATCAGGGGTGATCAGGGGCTAATAAGGGGTTAATAAGTGACGGGGGGGGTGTAGTGTAGTGTAGTGGTGCTTGGTGCTACTTTACTGAGCTACCTGTGTCCTCTGGTGGTCGATCCAAACAAAGGGGACCACCAGAGGACCAGGTAGCAGGTATATTAGACGCTGTTATCAAAACAGCGTCTAATATACCTGTTAGGGGTTAAAAAAAAACACATCTCCAGCCTGCCAGCGAACGATCGCCGCTGGCAGGCTGGAGATCAACTCTCTTACCTTCCGTTCCTGTGAGCGCGCGCGCCTGTGTGCGCGCGTTCACAGGAAATTGCGTCTCGCGAGATGACGCATATATGCGTGACTCTGCGCAGGGCTGCCACCTCCGGAACGCGATCCTGCGTTAGGCGGTCCGGAGGTGGTTAAACTGTAGCCTTATGAGTAAGGGATATCTCTCTTTGACAGCCATCAGAAGCATCTGTATGTTCTGGCATATATTAATGGAGGCCATAAACATGATATGAACAGAGCCTTAGGCCTCTTTCACTCTTTCACACGGGCGAGATTTCCGCGCGGGTGCAATGCGTGAGGTGAACGCATTGCACCCGCACTGAATCCGGACCCATTCATTTCTATGGGGCTGTGCACATGAGCGGTGATTTTCACACATCACTTTTGCGTTACGGGAAAATCGCAGCATGTTCTATTTTGTGCGTTTTTCACGCAACGCAGGCCCCATAGAAGTGAATGGGGCTGTGTCAAAATCGCAAGCATCCGCAAGCAAGTGCGGATGCGGTGCGATTTTCACGCACGGTTGCTAGGAAACGATCGGGATGGGGACCTAATCTATATTATTTTCCCTTATAACATGGTTATAAGGGAAAATAATTGCATTCTGAATACAGAATGCATATTGCAATAGGGCTGGAGGGGTTAAAAAAATAATAATTATAATTTAACTCACCTTAATCCACTTGTTCGTGCAGCCGGCATCTCTTCTGTTTTCTTCTTTGAGGAATAGGACCTTTGATGACGTCACTACGCTCATCACATGGTCCGCCACATGATCCATCACCATGGTAAAAGATCATGTGATGGATCATGTGATGAGCGCAGTGACGTCATCAAAGGTCCTATTCCTCAAAGAAGAAGACAGAAGAGATGCCGGCTGCGCGAGCAAGTGGATTAAGGTGAGTTAAATCATTTAAAAAAAATTTTTTAACCCCTCCAGCCCTATTGTACTATGCATTCTGTATTCAGAACGCTATTATTTTCCCTTATAACCATGTTTTAAGAGAAAATAATACAATCTACACAACACCTAACCCAAACCTGAACTTCTGTGAAGAAGTTCGGGTCTGGGTACCACATTCAGTTTTTTATCACGCGCGTGCAAAAAACATTGCGATAAAAACTGAACAACGGAACGCAATCGCAGTCAAAACTGACTGCAATTGGGTACCTACTCGCACAGGTTTGCCGCAACGCATCCGGACCTTATCCGGACACGCTCGTGTGAAAGAGGCCTTAAAGAGTCATCGCATTCCTAGATAAATAAGCCACAGTTTGGCCCTGTGCATGTGTTTACACAATTTCTGCATCTAAAGGGAATGTGACTTAGCAGAAAGAAAGTTTGGCTTAAAATGTACCTACATGCTCTAAAATGGCATCAAAAATGGTGCCCAAAACATTTGTGTAACGCCACAAAAGTGTCTAGCAAGGTATGCCAAATTTATCGTTTAGCTAGCATTGGTGGCTGTATCCATGGTCTAATTTGTGCTGGTTTTGCTACAGAATTTTCCACTCAGCTTGAATGGTTTCTGAAGTGTTACTTTGTTGCAGCTTCTGTATCAAACAAAGCAGGCATGCCAGTCAAGAGACTCAAGATGTGCAGTGCATTATATAACATATTCCTTACTTGCAGGGGAGCCTTGTTGAAGTATATGGTGCACAGTATTGAACAGTTGCAAGTTATTTCTTGCATAAAGTGGCATCAAATTTTTTAAATGGACAATCCAGTCACTTATTTTTCACAAGCTACAATATAGCTGATTACAACGTGATTTTTTAAATGGGAAGATGTGACATATCTTATCTTTGACTGTATCTTGCGGATCAAAGAGACAGAAAATCCATAGAAAACTTTGCATGTAAGTCTTGACATGTACTTCTTGGGAATCAACGGTTTGGTATAAAGTGTGCCTGTTATTATTAATAATTATTTCTGGGACATTCTTACCTGCCCCCTTGTTCATAATCAGGGGTCACAGGATCTGGGGTCACAACTGTCTAAACCACCGAGACACTATTCAGGTACTGCATGGAATAATTGGTGGCCAGGCTCCACCACAAATGGTAGACTCTAGTTCTCTCTGCCCCAGCACTCTACACTTGCTTACATTGACCCAGCTCTCTTTCTGACTCCAGGAACTTCACAGGACGATTAAGGGAACAAAACACCTTGCTACATGAACACAATGCCATACCAAATCACAGGTTAGTAGTTGGCATCATAGCAGTGGTCAATACAAACCATACATGTTTTAGGCTCTGTGAAATGTATAGCAATTAGAGATGAACAAATTTGGCCTCGAAGCCAAATTTCCTCGTGCTTCATGTCAGCGAATCGATTTAACCTGAAATAGCGTAAAAAACAAAAAATTCAAACATACCTCCTCCATTTGCTCATGACAGGCCACCAGCCTCCATCTTGATTAAAGATCTCGGCCGAAATCCTGTGCATGTTAGCGTATGACGTCACCACGCCGGCCGGCGTGATGACGTAATCTCGCATTGCGCAAGATTTCACTCCAGATCTTCAAGCAAGATGGAGGAGGCCGGCCCAATGCAAGCAAATGGAGGTGGTAAGTTTAATTTCATTTTTTTTATTGTTAATTTTACACTGTTTGAATGCAGCATCTGAGGAGTACAACGACGGGGGTGGTGCTATCGCAGCACCCTGTCATTGCACCCGCTACTTGCACTTCGTGGCTAAGTAATTCGGCACAAAGCAAATTTTTTTGCAAAATTTGGCGAATTAGCCAAATCAAACATTATTCGCTCCTCTCTATTAGCAATTCACATTTATAAAAAAAAGAATTAAAGGCACAGTAACATAAAAATCAACTATACAAATAACAGTTCTAAATTAGTGTCACACACTTTTAGAAATGGAGTGTCTCCACTTCTTATACACATTCATGTGAATTTAGTCATGAATTTGTCACAGACGTTGCCACAGATCCCTCACAAAACCAACAGAAGATTTCCTGCACTAAAATATGTGCCATATGGATGAACCCTTAGGCCCCTTTCACACGAGCAAATTTTCCGCTTGGGTGCTCGGGTGCAATGCGTGATGTGAACGCATAGCACCTGTACTGAATCCTGACCCATTTATTTCAATGGGTCCGTGTACATGAGAGTTTTTTTCACACATCATCTCTGATAGAAATGAGTGAACTGAAGCTGACGAAGTTGAAAGCGAATTTCCTCATGCTTCGTGGTAACGAATAGCATTATTTCCTACAATGGCAGGCGGCTACAATGGCGTCTAAAATGGTGGCTACACATGTGAGGACATGGGTGAAGAAACTCTGGGAAGGCTGGATGACCCATAATGTCATGCATGCAGCCAATCAGCAGCCAGCCAGCTCGGTGATGTAACAGCCCTATAAATACGGCGGCCATCTTAGATGCTGCCATTCACCATTGTACATTGTTCAGGGACAGACGTGTATGCTAGGGAGAGTGAAAGAAAAACGGTTTTCAAAAAAAAGGAAAGATGCAATTTACTAGTGCAGGGAAAGGATAAGTGAGATGAATCATTTCACAGTCAGGAAGAGACATGTGCAGATGCTAGGGAGAGTTATAGTAAATTCTCCATTATAAAAACAATTGATTTACAAGTAGAGTTGAGCGGACACCTGGATGTTCGTGTTCGACCCCGAACCCGAACCCCATTGAAGTCAATGGGGACCCGAACTTTTGAGCATAGAAAGGGCTAGAGGGTTGAAAATGCCAGCAAAATGTGGTTAAGAGCATGGCAAGTGCTCTGCAAACAAAAGTGGATAGGGAAATGACTTTAAATAACATAAAATATGTAAAAATTAAAAATAATAATCATGATCTAGGAGGACAAGGTTCATATGGAGTAGGAGGTTGAGGAGGCGGTGGATGTGGTGGTGTGGGTGGAAGCGGCGGTGGAGGAGGAGGAGGTAGCCTACACAGTTTTTTGGTTTAATTTTTTTTTATTTTTTTATTAGGGTACACCACAAAACATTGGGAAATATAACCTGTGATAACCCCCTCCAGTCGTGCTAAACACACGTTCAGATAATACACTGGCTGCAGGGCAGGCCAGCACCTCCAAGGCATAAAGGGCAAGCTCAGGCCATGTGCCCAATTTGGAAACACAGAAGTTGAAGGAGGCAGACCCATCATTCAGTACGTGTAGGCGTGTGCATACATACTGCTCCACCATGTCCACCACCCCGTGATATCCACAATACAATTGGATATCTTCTCTATCAACTTTCGATGTTCTTTTATGCGCCTCCCATGGTGATCACTGGTGGCAGGGATTCAGGGTTCCAGGCCGCAGAGGGAGCCTGAGAAAGGGATACCACATCCAAGGGAGGTCGATGGATGAAATTAAATGTAATCGAGCGGAAATGTGGGACGAAGTATTGAAGTTTCCAAAATAAGGAGGGGGCGCGCGGCAATTACCCACTCCCGACTCGGAGAGGTAGTGACGATAAATAACAATACAGGACTCTTAAGATGCCCTGTTATTGGAATGATTAATAAAAAATCCTAGGGAATATCACTGTGGTATTTTGGATTTGTAAACGTTAGCCAGGTGAGGCCCTGCTGCCGCTTTGTTGACTCTAGATAACTTCTGCCTGATCGCATGTCCCTGTGACGTCCACCATCCATTTGGATATCTTCTCTATCAACTTTCGAAGGTTCTTTTCTGAGCCTACCATGTTGATCACGGTTATCGGCGAATCAGGGTTCCACGCTGGAGAGGGAGAATGAGAAAGAGAGACCACATCCAAGGGAGTTTAATTGTTTCAAATGAAATATGATAAAGCGGAAATATGGGACAAAGTATTGAAGCGCAAATGTGGGATAACTTGTTAAAGTTTAAGAATTAAATGAAATGAGGTGAATAGGGTTGAGCGAACCCGAACTGTAAAGTTCGGGTTCGAACCGAACTTTAGGATTTTTGGACCCCGGACCCGAACATTTCTGTAAAAGTTCGGGTTCGGTGTTCGCCGCTTTCTTGGCGCTTTTTGAAAGGCTGCCCAGCAGCCAATCAACAAGCGTCATACTACTTGCCCCAAGAGGCCATCACAGCCATGCCTACTAATGGCATGGCTGTGATTGGCCAGAGCAGCATGTGACCCAGGCTCTATATAAGCTTGGGTCACGTAGCGCTGTATGTCACTCTGCTGTTACAAGTGTAGGGAGAGGATGCTGCTGGACTTGTGATTTCAGGGAGAGCATAGGAGAGAATCTAACTCAGCAATCTACCTAGAAATAGTTGCGTGGGTGCAGGGCACTATCGTTTTACCCTGCCCTGAGCTCATTGACCAAAAAATACTAACTTTTAGAATTCTGTTAGTTAGGTGGGTGGCAGCGGCGGCGGCCATTTTATGCATGCTTAGTGCACCAGCACTGCATCTGAGCTTTTGGGACATTGCAAATCACAATTTTTTGGGAGCAAACTACAACATCTGTATTTGTCAGTATGCAATTTAAGGTAGAAATACACCCATCATTTTCTGGGGTTTGAAAAACACTCTTTTGACAAAAAAAACATTATTTTCAGGCCTTGCAGCATCAGCACGTGTGAAATTACAGGCTTATATACTGCTGTCAAATTCAGTTTTTAAACAAACACTCATTTGGGCACAAAAAATTTAGTTGGCAGCCTTTGATGCAGATGTCATTGTGAGATACACCCTTAATACATTTGGGTTACATTCAGAGATTTTAAATACCGCCATTTGGTGCACCAATATTGAATTCAGGCCTACACTGGTTCAGGCCCTGTGAGATACCCCCTCTACATACAGGGGTTTGAATTAGGCATTTGAAATACAGCCAATTGAAATACAGCCATTTTGTGCAAAGATATATTTACTTCAGGCCTACACTGGTTCAGGACGTGTGTGATTCCCCCTATACATACAGGGGTTTGAATTAGGCATTTGAAATACAGCCAATTGAAATACAGCCATTTTGTGCAAAGATATATTTACTTCAGGCCTACACTGGTTCAGGACGTGTGTGATTCCCCCTATACATACAGGGGTTTGAATCAGGCATTTGAAATACAGCCATTTTGTGCAAAGATATATTTACTTCAGGCCTACACTGATTCAGGGCGTGTGTGATTCTCCCTATACATACAGGGGTTTGAATTAGGCATTCGAAATACAGCCATTTGAAATACAGCCATTTTGTGCAAAGATATATTTACTGCAGGCCTACAGAGGTTCAGGCACTCTGAGATACTACCTCTACATACAGGAGTTTGAATTAGGCATTTGAAATACAGCCATTTTGGGCAAATAAATCTTTTATTGAGGCCTAGTCTGGTTCAGGCCGTGCAAGATACACCCTTTACATACTGTTGTTCTATTCTACTATTAAGCACTCATTTAGGGCAAGATCCGTCAAATAAGAGACGTGGCCCAGGTCGTGGTGCTGCTGGTGGAGCTCCTGTTGCAGGGAGAGGACGTGGACGATCTGTGCCAGCTACAAGCACAAGTGAAACCCCTTCCTCAGGTGCGAGTAGGCGACAAAACCTGCAGCAGTATTTGGTCGGGCCTAATGCTGCTCTACGAATGGTGAGGCCTGAACAAGTACAGGCGATAGTAGATTGGGTTGTTGACAGTGGATCCAGTTCCTTCACATTGTCTCCCACCCAGTCTCATGCTGAAAGACCACAGTTGGCACCTGCAGCCGATGTCCATCAGTCTTTCACCTCACCCCCTTGCAAATCAGCCAAGCAGTCTGAGCCCCAAGTCATGCAGCAGTCTCTTCTGCTTTTTGATGACTCTGTTAGCAGGGTTTCCCAGGGCCATCTACCTAGCCCTGCCCCAGAAGTGGAAGCAATTGAGTGGACCAATGCCCAACCACTTATTTTTCAAGATGAGTACATGGGAGGACCATCGCAGCACGTCTCGGATAATGACGAAACACAGGTGCCAACTGCTGGGGCTTTCGAAAGTGTGCAGACCGACAAGGAAGGCAGGGGTGAAGACTGGGTGGAAGATGATGTGGAGGACGATGAGGTCCTCGACCCCACATGGAGTCAAGGTCATGCGAGTGACCGATGTAGTTCGTAGGAAGAGGCGGTGGTCGCACAGAGCCACCAGCACAGCAGAAGAGGGAGCAGGGTACAAAAGCGGAGCGGCCGTCCTCTAGACAGTACGCCTCCTACTGCCGACCGCAGCAAGGGACCGAGCACACCGAAGCCAGCTCCAAGGAGTTCCCTGGCGTGGCATTTCTTCAGACAATGTGCTGACGACAAGACACGAGTGGTTTGCACGCTGTGCAATCAGAGCCTGAAGCGAGGCATAAACGGTCTCAACCTGAGCACAACCTGCATGACCAGGCATTTAAGTACAAAGACACATCAAAAACCAAGAAAGGTATCTGGCTCCCCCTGCTTCCTCTTCTGCTGCAGTTTCGGCCTCTTCATCCACCTCTGGAGTGACAGTGCCACCTGCCACCCCGCAAACAGAGGATCTGCCAGCAACACCAACAGCTGGGTTACCAAGCATCTCCACAATGTCCCACGGCAGCGTTTAGCTCTCCATCTGCCAAACGCTGGAGAGGAAGAGGAAGTAGCCCCCTACCCACTCGCGATCCCTAGCCCTGAATGCCAGCATTTCTAAATTACTGGCCTTTGAAATGCTGTCATTCCGTCTGGTGGAGACGGATAGTTTTAAAGTCCCTATGGTGGTGGCTGTCCCACAGTACGTCATGCCCAGCCGCCACTACTTTTCAAGGCGAGCCATCCCTTTCCTGCACAACCAAGTAGGGGACAAAATCAGGTGTGCACTGCGCAACACCATCTGTGGCAAGGTGCACCTGACTACGGATACGTGGACCAGTAAGCACGGTCAAGGACGTTATAGTGCCCTAAATTTAGAAAATTCTTATTTTCAATTGTCGGGTGACATTTTTGGCGTATACAAACCCCTGCTGTGCCTGGGTGACAGGGGCCTAAATCTCTCAAAATCCTCTGTTCTATTGCTGGGTGACATGAACCCCCTTTTGCCGTGAATGAACCCCTGCTGTGCCTGGGTGACAGGGGCCTAAATCTCTCAAAATCCTCTGTTCTATTGCTGGGTGACATGAACCCCCTTTGCCGTGAATGAACCCCTGCTGTGCCTGGGTGACATGGCTTTCGTTCTCTCAAAATCCTCTGTTCTATTGCTGGGTGACATGAACCCCCTTTTGGCCATGAAAATGAACCCCTGCTCTGCATTGCTGACAGGGAACTAAATTTAGTGAAAACATCTGTTACTGATTGGAAGATGCGCGACTACAAGCACACGCTGATGATAGCATTCCCACCTGACAGCGGGGGCACAGTGGAAACACAAGGCGAAGGCAGAGGAGGAGGAAGAGGTCGCCAATGCAGCTGGTGCACCGCCAGCACCTGAGAAGGCAGGGTTAGCATGGCCAAAATGTGGAAAAGCTTTGTCAGCCTTGGAGGTGCTGACTTGCCCTGCAGCCAGTGTATAGTGTGAACGTGTGTTTAGCACGGCAGAGAGCATTATCACAGGCCACAGCCAATGTGGACAAGCTTACATTTATTAAAATGAACCAGGCATGGATCCCACAGGACTTGTCCGTACCTTATGCAGAATAGACATTTATACCAGCCTCAACCATCCATTCTTGTACTCAAGTGCATTTATTCTTTGTTTTATTTTGTTATATGTCCCAATTTTTTGGGGGATACCCCAATTAAAAAATAAAAAATAACACAAATCAGTGTTGGCTACCTATTCCTCCTTTACCGCCGCTTCCACCTACACCGCCATGTCAACCTACACCGCCACATACACCGCCTCCTCAACCTCCTACTCCTAGATCCAGATTGTTATTTTTTATTTTTCTGTATTTTATGTTATTTTAAGTCATTTTACTATCCACATTTGTTTGCAGAACAGTTGCCATGCTCATAAGCACATTTTGATGCCTTTTGCAGCCCTCTAGCCCTTTCCTGGACTTTTTTAGAGCCATTTTAATGCCCAAAAGTTTGGGTCCCTATTGACTTCAATGGGGTTCGGGTTCGGGGTCAAGTTCGGGTCCTGAACCCAAACCTTTTTTTCAAGTTCGGCTGAACTCATCGAACCCGAACATCCAGGTGTCCGCTTAACTATAGAGGTAAATTAATGAAGAATTTCAGAAATTTCATTCTATGTCACCTATGCAGAGCAGGGATTTCTATCCGGCAAAATTTGAAAAATGTCACCTGACAATGTAACAGACGATTTTTTACATTTATGTTCCTGTCACCTATGCAGGGGTGTCCCCGTGACGTCCACCATCCATTTGTATATCTTCTCTATCAACTTTCGATGTTCTTTTCTGAGCCTACCATGTTGATCACGGTTATCGGCGAATCAGGGTTTCACGGCGGAGATGGAGCATGAGAAAGAGAGACCACATCCAAGGGAGATAAATGGATAAATAAAAATTTGGATCGAGCGGAAATATGGGAAAAGTTATTGAGGCGCAAATGTGGGACAAATTATTGAAGCGCAAATGTGGGACAAGTTATTAAAGTGCAAATGTGTGACAAATTATTGAAGCGCAAATGTTGGACAACATGTTAAAGTTTAAGCATTGAATGAAAGGAGGTGGTGCGCATGAATTAAAGAAGAATTTCTGAATTTTTATTCCCTGTTACCTATGCAGAGCAGGGGTTTCTATCCGGCAAAATTTGAAAAATGTCACCTGACAATGTAACAGACGATTTTTTTAAATTTATGTTCCTGTCCCCTATGCAGAGGTGCCCCCGTGACGTCAACCATCCATTTTGATATCTTCACTATCAACTTTCGATGTTCTTTTCTGAGCCTACCATGTTGATCACGGTTATCGGCGAATCAGGGTTCCACGCCGGAGAGGGAGCATAAGAAAGAGAGACCACATCCAAGGGAGATAAATGGATTAAATTTTTATTTGATTGAACGAAAATATGGCAAAAGCTGTTAAAGCGCAAATATTAGACAAATTATTCAAGTGCAAATGTGGGACAAATTATTGAAGCGCAAATGTGGGACAACTTGTTAAAGTTTAAGCATTGAATGAAAGGAGGTGGCGCACATCAATTAAAGAAGAATTTCTTAAATTTTATTCCCTGTCACCTATGCAGAGCAGGTGTTTATTCACGTCCAAAATTGTTAAATGTCAACCCAAGAATGTGACAGAAAAATTAGTGAAATTTATTAAGCTGTCAACTAGGTAGAGGAGGGGTATATTACACCAAAATATTGGTGAATTTCACCTGAAAATTAAACAGACAAATTAGTGATTATTGTTTTTTACCTGTCTACTAGGTACAGCAGTGGTACATCACACCAAAAATTGGTGAATCTCACCAGAAAATGTAACTGACAAAGTAGTGAAATAACATAAAATAAAATAAAATACGTACAAATAAAAAAAATATATATTTGATTTATGAGGTGGAGTTCCATATGGAGTAGGAGTTTGAGGAGGCGGTGGACGTAACGGTGTAGGAGGAAGAGGTAGCGAACACTAGTTTTTTGTTTTAATTGTATTATTTTTTTTTTATTAGGGTACACTCCAAAAGAGTGTGAAATATCCAAAATACAAGAATGAGCAATTGCGCTGCAGCATAACAATGGCTGGTTAAGGCCGGTATACATGTCTATTCTGCACAAGGTACGGACAAGTCTTGTGGGATCCATGCCTGGTTCATTTCAATAAACGTGACCTTGTCCACATTGGCTGTGGACAGGCGGCTGCGCTTGTCTGTGATGACGCCCCCTGCCGTGCTAAACACATGTTCAGTTAATACACTGGCTGCAGGGCAGGCCAGCACCTCCAAGGCGTAAAGGGCAAGCTCAGGCCATGTGCCCAATTTGGAGACCCAGAAGTTGAAGGGGGCAGATCCGTCATTCAGTACGTGTAGGCGTGTGCACACATACTGCTCCACCATGTTGGTGAAATGCTGCCTTCTGCTAAGACGTTCCATATCAGCTAGTGGTGCTGGTTGTTGGGGCGTGCTGACAAAGCTTTTCCACATTTCGGCCATGCTAACCCTTCCTTCTGAGGTGCTGGGTTGGTAACTTCTTCCTCATCCTCTGTTTTCACCTTGTGTTTCCACTGTGCCCCTGCTGTCAGGTGGGAATGCCAACAGCAGCGTGTCTACCAGGGTGCGCTTGTACTCGCGCATCTTACGATCACGCTCCAGTGAGGGAATTAAGGATGGTACGTTGTCCTTGCAACAGGGATACAGCAGCGTGGTCACCCAGTAATCAGCACAAGCTAGAATGCATGCAACTCGGAGGTTGTTGCGGAGACACTGCAGCATGTAATTGCTCCTGTTTGCCAGGCTGCCCAGAGGCAATGAAAAGCTGTCCTCTGGGAGGTGTATCGTCTGTGTCCTCTGTATCCCCCCAGCCACGCACCAGTGATGGCCATGAACTGGTCTTAGTGCCACCCTGCTGTGAACATGGTTCCTCCTCCTCCTCCTCCATCTCCTCCTCCTCATCCTCCACCTCGTCATCCTCCAGAACTGTGCCCTGGCTGGACAATTGTGTACCTTGGGTTTGTGGGTGCAGGAACCCACCCTCGGAGCCAATTGTGAATGACAGGCCAGAAACCCTACGAATTGATCCCTCTTCCTCCTCCTCCTGTGCCACATCCTCTTCCATCATCTCCAGCAGCGTTTTTACAAGGAGGCATAGAAGAGGGATAGTTACGCTGAGAACGGCGTTTTCGGCACTGGCCATGTTGGTGGAGTACTCGAAACAGCGCAACAAGGAACACAGGTCTCGCATGGAGGCCCAGTCATTGGTGGTGAAGTGGTGCGGTTCCGCCGAGCGACTCACCCGTGCGTGCTGCAGCTGAAACTCAACTATCGCCTGCTGCTGCTCGCACAGTCTGGCCAGCATGTGCAAGGTGGAGTTCCACCTTGTGGGCACGTCGAATATGAGGCGGTGAGCGGGAAGGCCGAAGTTACGCTGCAGCGCTGACAGGCGAGCTGCAGCAGGGTGAGAATGCCGAAAGCGTGCACAGACGGCCTGCACTTTATGCAGCAGCTCTGACATATCAGGGTAATTTTTAAGGAATCTCTGCACCACCAAATTCAGCACATGCACCAGGCAAGGGAAGTGCGTCAAACCGGCTAGTCCCAGAGCAGCTACGAGATTTCGCCCATTATCACACACCACCACTAGGCCGGGCTTGAGGCTCCCTGGCACCAACCACTCATCAGTCTGTTGTTCAAGGCCCGTCCACAACTCCTGCACAGTGTTTTTGTCCCCCAAAACAGATAAGTTTTAAAACTGCCTGCTGTCTTTACCCCTGGCTGTTCTGAAGTTGGTGGTGAAGGTGTTACGCTGACCGGATGAGGAGGTGGTAGAGGATGAGGAAGCGGAGTGGGAGGAGGAAGCAACAGGAGGCAAACTTAAGCGCCCTGCAATCTTCGGTAGTGGAAGGACAAGCGCCAAACTGCTATCCGCCTCGGGCCCAGCCACCACTGCCTTTTACCCAGTGTGCTGTTATGGAGATATAACGTCCCTGATGGTGCTTACTGGTCTACGAATCCGTAGTGAGGTGTACCTTGCCACAGATGGCGTTGCGCAGTGCACACAGGATTTTGTCCCCCACTTGGTTGTGCAGGGAAGGGATGGCTCACCTGGAATAGTAGTGGCGGCTGGGCACAATGTACTGTGGGACAGCCACCGCCATAAGGCCTTTAAAACGCTCCATCTCCACCAGACAAATTGACAGCATTTCAAATGCTGGCATTCAGGGCTAGGGATCGCCGGTGGGTAGGCGGGTACTTCCTTTTCCTCTCCAATGTTTGGGAGATGGAGAGCTGATCGCTTCGGTGGGACATTGTGGAGATGCTTGGTGACCCAGGTGGTGGTGCTGGCAGATCCTCTGTTTGCAGGGTGGCAGGTGGCACTGTCACTCCAGAAGTGGATGAAGAGGCCGAGACTGCAGCAGAAGAGGAAGCAGGAGGAGCCAGAGACCTTTCTTGGTTTTTGAGGTGTCTACTCCACTGCAGCTCGTGCTTAGCACTTAAATGCCTGGTCATGCAGGTTGTGCTCAGGTTGAGAACATTTATGCCTCGCTTCAGGCTCTGATTGCACAGAGTGCAAACCACTCGTGTCTTGTCGTCAGCACATTGTCTGAATAACTGCCACGCCAGGGAACTCCTTGGAGCTGGCTATGGTGTGTTCGGTCCCTTGCTGCAGTGGGCAGTAGCAGGCGTACTGTCTAGCGGACGGCCGCTCCGCTTTTGCAACCTGCTCCCTCTTCTGCTGTGCTGGTGGCTCTGTGCGACCACCGCCTCTTCCTACGAACTACATAGGTCACTCGCATGACCTTGATTCCATGTGGGGTCGAGGACCTCATCGTCCTCCACATCATCTTCCACCCAGTCTTCACCACTGCCCTCCTTGTCGGTCTGCACACTTTCAAAAGCCCCAGCAGTTGGCACCTGTGTTTCGGCATAATCTGAGACGTGCTGTGATGGTCATCCCATGTACTTCTCTTGAAACATAAGTGGTTGGGCATCGGTGCACTCAATCTTTTCCACTTCTGGGGCAGGGATAGGTGGGTGGCCCTGGAAAACCCTGCTAACAAAGTCATCAAAAAGCAGAAGAGACTGCTGCATGACTTGGGGCTCAGACTGCTTGGATGATTTGCAAGGGGGTGAGGTGAAAGACTGATGGACATCGGCTGCAGGTGCCAACTGTGGTCTTTCAGCATGAGACTGGGTGGGAGACAATGTGAAGGAACTGGATCCACTGTCAGCAACCCAATCTACTATCGCCTGTACTTGTTCAGGCCTCACCATTCGTAGAGCCGCATAAGGCCTGACCAAGTACCAATGCAGGTCCTGTCGACTACTCGCACCTGAGGAAGGGGTTTCACTTGTGAGTGTAGCTGGCACAGATCGACCACGTCCTCTCCCTGCTCCTGGGCCACGTCCTTTATTTGACGCTCTCCTCATATTTCTCAAGTTTAGGATCTTGACCTAAATGGGTGTTTAATTAATAGCAAAATAGAACGACAGTATATAAAGGTTGGATCTCACACGTACAGATGCATACTAGTCCGCAATTAAAGTTTTTTGCCCAAAATGGGTGTTTATTTAATAACTGAATAGAACCACAATATCTAAAGGGTGTATCTCACACGCTCTGATCCAGACTAGGTCACAATTAACCACCTCAGGACCGCCGTACGCAGGATTGCGTCTTTGCGGCGGCCCTGCTCTTCTGGGTGGACGCGCCGGTGCGTCCTCTCGCGAGACGCGAGATTTCCTGTGAACGCGCGCACACAGGCGCGCGCGCTCACAGGAACGGAAGGTAAGAGAGTTGATCTCCAGCCTGCCAGCGGCGATCGTTCGCTGGCAGGCTGGAGATGTGTTTTTTTTAACCCCTAACAGGTATATTAGACGCTGTTTTGATAACAGCGTCTAATATACCTGCTACCTGGTCCTCTGGTGGTCCCCTTTGTTTGGATCGACCACCAGAGGACACAGGTAGCTCAGTAAAGTCCCACCAAGCACCACTACACTACACTACACCCCCCCCCCCGTCACTTATTAACCCCTTATTAGCCCCTGATCACCCCATATAGACTCCCTGATCACCCCCCTGTCATTGATTACACCCCTGTCATTGATCAACCCCCTGTAAAGCTCCATTCAGATGTCCGCATGATTTTTACGGATCCACTGATGGATGGATCGGATCTGCAAAACGCATACGGGCGTCTGAATGAAGCCTTACAGGGGCGTGATCAATGACTGTGGTGATCACCCCATATAGACTCCCTGATCACCCCCCTGTCATTGATTACCCCCCTGTCATTGATTACCCCCCTGTAAAGCTCCATTCAGATGTCCGCATGATTTTTACGGATGCACTGATAGATGGATCGGATCCGCAAAATGCATCCGGACGTCTGAATGAAGCCTTACAGGGGCATGATCAATGACTGTGGTTATCACCCCATATAGACTCCCTGATCACCCCCCTGTCATTGATCACCCCCCTGTAAAGCTCCATTCAGATGTCCGCATGATTTTTACGGATGCACTGATAGATGGATCGGATCCGCAAAACGCATCCGGACGTCTGAATGAAGCCTTACAGGGGGGTGATCAATGACTGTGGTGATCACCCCATATAGACTCCCTGATCACCCCCCTGTCATTGATTACACCCCTGTCATTGATCACCCCCCTGTAAAGCTCCATTCAGATGTCCGCATGATTTTTACGGATGCACTGATAGATGGATCGGATCCGCAAAACGCATCCGGACGTCTGAATGAAGCCTTACAGGGGCGTGATCAATGACTGTGGTGATCACCCCATATAGACTCCCTGATCACCCCCCTGTCATTGATCACCCCCCTGTAAAGCTCCATTCAGATGTCCGCATGATTTTTACGGATGCACTGATAGATGGATCGGATCCGCAAAATGCATCCGGACGTCTGAATGAAGCCTTACAGGGGCATGATCAATGACTGTGGTGATCACCCCATATAGACTCCCTGATCACCCCCCTGTCATTGATCACCCCCCTGTAAAGCTCCATTCAGATGTCCGCATGATTTTTACGGATGCACTGATAGATGGATCGGATCCGCAAAACGCATCCGGACGTCTGAATGAAGCCTTACAGGGGCGTGATCAATGACTGTGGTGATCACCCCATATAGACTCCCTGATCACCCCCCTGTCATTGATTACACCCCTGTCATTGATCACCCCCCTGTAAAGCTCCATTCAGATGTCCGCATGATTTTTACGGATGCACTGATAGATGGATCGGATCCGCAAAACGCATCCGGACGTCTGAATGAAGCCTTACAGGGGCGTGATCAATGACTGTGGTGATCACCCCATATAGACTCCCTGATCACCCCCCTGTCATTGATCACCCCCCTGTAAAGCTCCATTCAGATGTCCGCATGATTTTTACGGATGCACTGATAGATGGATCGGATCCGCAAAACGCATCCGGACGTCTGAATGAAGCCTTACAGGGGCGTGATCAATGACTGTGGTGATCACCCCATATAGACTCCCTGATCACCCCCCTGTCATTGATTACACCCCTGTCATTGATCACCCCCCTGTAAAGCTCCATTCAGACGTCCGCATGATTTTTACGGATCCACTGATAGATGGATCGGATCCGCAAAACGCATCCGGACGTCTGAATGAAGCCTTACAGGGGCATGATCAATGACTGTGGTGATCACCCCATATAGACTCCCTGATCACCCCCCTGTCATTGATTACCCCCCTGTAAAGCTCCATTCAGATGTCCGCATGATTTTTACGGATGCACTGATAGATGGATCGGATCCGCAAAACGCATACGGACGTCTGAATGAAGCCTTACAGGGGCATGATCAATGACTGTGGTTATCACCCCATATAGACTCCCTGATCACCCCCCTGTCATTGATCAACCCCCTGTCATTGATCACCCCCCCCTGTCATTGATCACCCCCCTGTCATTGATCACCCCTCTGTAAGGCTCCATTCAGACATTTTTTTGGCCCAAGTTAGCGGAATTTTTATTTATTTTTCTTACAAAGTCTCATATTCCACTAACTTGTGTCAAAAAATAAAATCTCACATGAACTCACCATACCCCTCACGGAATCCAAATGCGTAAAATTTTTTAGACATGTATATTCCAGACTTCTTCTCACGCTTTAGGGCCCCTAGAATGCCAGGGCAGTATAAATACGCCACATGTGACCCCATTTCGGAAAGAAGACACCCCCAGGTATTCCGTGAGGGGCATATTGAGTCCATGAAAGATTGAAATTTTTGTCCCAAGTTAGCGGAACGGGAGACTTTGTGAGAAAAAAATAAAAAATATCAATTTCCGCTAACTTGTGCCAAAAAAAAAAAATTTCTATGAACTCGCCATGCCCCTCATTGAATACCTTGGGGTGTCTTCTTTCCAAAATGGGGTCACATGTGGGGTATTTATACTGCCCTGGCATTCTAGGGGCCCCAAAGCGTGAGAAGAAGTCTGGTATCCAAATGTCTAAAAATGCCCTCATAAAATGAATGTGGGCCCCTTTGCGCATCTAGGCTGCAAAAAAGTGTCACACATGTGGTATCGCCGTACTCAGGAGAAGTTGGGGAATGTGTTTTGGGGTGTCATTTTACATATACCCATGCTGGGTGAGAGAAATATCTTGGTCAAATGCCAACTTTGTATAAAAAAATGGGAAAAGTTGTCTTTTGCCAAGATATTTCTCTCACCCAGCAAGGGTATATGTAAAATGACACCCCAAAACACATTCCCCAACTTCTCCTGAATACGGCGATACCACATGTGTGACACTTTTTTGCAGCCTAGGTGGGCAAAGGGGCCCATATTCCAAAGAGCACCTTTAGGATTTCACAGGTCATTTACCTACCTAACACACATTAGGGCCCCTGGAAAATGCCAGGGCAGTATAACTACCACACAAGTGACCCCATTTTGGAAAGAAGACACCCCAAGGTATTCCGTGAGGGGCATGGCGAGTTCCTAGAATTTTTTATTTTTTGTCACAAGTTAGTGGAAAATGCTGATTTTTTTTTTTTTTTTTTTTTTATACAAAGTCTCATATTCCACTAACTTGTGACAAAAAATAAAAACTTCCATGAACTCACTATGCCCATCAGCGAATACCTTGGGGTCTCTTCTTTCCAAAATGGGGTCACTTGTGGGGTAGTTATACTGCCCTGGCATTCTAGGGGCCCAAATGTGTGGTAAGGAGTTTGAAATCAAATTCTGTAAAAAATGACAAGTGAAATCCGAAAGGTGCTCTTTGGAATATGGGCCCCTTTGCCCACCTAGGCTGCAAAAAAGTGTCACACATCTGGTATCTCCGTACTCAGGAGAAGGTGGGGAATGTGTTTTGGGGTGTCATTTTATATATACCCATGCTGGGTGAGAGAAATATCTTGGCAAACGACAACTTTTCCCATTTTTTTATACAAAGTTGGCATTTGACCAAGATATTTATCTCACCCAGCATGGGTATATGTAAAAAGACACCCCAAAACACATTCCTCAACTTCTCCTGAATACAGAGATACCAGATGTGTGACACTTTTTTGCAGCCTAGGTGGGCAAAGGGGCCCATATGCCAAAGAGCACCTTTCGGATTTCACAGGTCAATTTTTACAGAATTTGATTTCAAACTCCTTACCACACATTTGGGCCCCTAGAATGCCAGGGCAGTATAACTACCCCACAAGTGACCCCATTTTGGAAAGAAGAGACCCCAAGGTATTCGCTGATGGGCATAGTGAGTTCATGGAAGTTTTTATTTTTTGTCACAAGTTAGTGGAATATGAGACTTTGTATGAAAAAAAAAAAAAAAAAAAAATAATCATTTTCCACTAACTTGTGACAAAAAATAAAAAATTCTAGGAACTCGCCATGCCCCTCACGGAATACCTTGGGGTGTCTTCTTTCCAAAATGGGGTCACTTGTGGGGTAGTTATACTGCCCTGGCATTCTAGGGGCCCAAATGTGTGGTAAGGAGTTTGAAATCAAATTCAGTAAAAAATGACCTGTGAAATCCGAAAGGTGCTCTTTGGAATGTGGGCCCCTTTGCCCACCTAGGCTGCAAAAAAGTGTCACACATCTGGTATCTCCGTACTCAGGAGAAGGTGGGGAATGTGTTTTGGGGTGTCATTTTATATATACCCATGCTGGGTGAGAGAAATATCTTGGCAAAAGACAACTTTTCCCATTTTTTTATACAAAGTTGTCATTTGACCAAGATATTTATCTCACCCAGCATGGGTATATGTAAAAAG
Organism: Bufo bufo; assembly: GCF_905171765.1. Classification (NCBI taxonomy): domain Eukaryota; kingdom Metazoa; phylum Chordata; class Amphibia; order Anura; family Bufonidae; genus Bufo; species Bufo bufo. The sequence continues at coordinate 91,389,568 of NC_053398.1, read as the reverse complement.
ACACCCCAAAACACATTCCTCAACTTCTCCTGAGTACGGGGATACCAGATGTGTGACACTTTTTTGCAGCCTAGGTGGGCAAAGGGGCCCATATTCCAAAGAGCACCTTTCGGATTTCACTTGTCATTTTTTACTGAATTTGATTTCAAACTCCTTACCACACATTTGGGCCCCTAGAATGCCAGGGCAGTATAACTACCCCACAAGTGACCCCATTTTGGAAAGAAGAGACCCCAAGGTATTCGCTGATGGGCATAGTGAGTTCATAGAACTTTTTAATTTTTGTCACAAGTTAGTGGAATATGAGACTTTGTAAGAAAAAAAAAAAAAAAAAAAAAAAACATCATTTTCCGCTAACTTGTGACAAAAAATAAAAAGTTCTATGTACTCACTATGCCCATCAGCGAATACCTTAGGGTGTGTACTTTCAGAAATGGGGTCATTTGTGGGGTGTTTGTACTGTCTGGGCATTGTAGAACCTCAGGAAACATGACAGGTGCTCAGAAAGTCAGAGCTGCTGCAAAAAGCGGAAATTCACATTTTTGTACCATAGTTTGTAAACGCTATAACTTTTACCCAAACCATTTTTTTTCTACCCAAACATTTTTTTTTTTATCAAAGACATGTAGAACTATAAATTTAGAGCAAAATTTCTATATGGATGTCGTTTTTTTTGCAAAATTTTACAACTGAAAGTGAAAAATGTCATTTTTTTGCAAAAAAATCGTTAAATTTCGATTAATAACAAAAAAAGTAAAAATGTCAGCAGCAATGAAATACCACCAAATGAAAGCTCTATTAGTGAGAAGAAAAGGAGGTAAAATTCATTTGGGTGGTAAGTTGCATGACCGAGCAATAAATGGTGAAAGTAGTGTAGGTCAGAAGTGTAAAAAGTGGCCTGGTCTTTCAGGGTGTTTAAGCACTGGGGGCTGAGGTGGTTAAAGGTTTGTGCCCAAAATGGATGATTTTTAAATAACTGAATAGAACCACAGTATATAAAGGGTGTATCCCACACACTCTGATCCAGACAAGGCCAGAATTAAAGTTTTTGGTCAAAAAAGGCTGTTTTTCAAATTATTGAATAGAACCACAGTATGTAAATGGTGTATCTCACAATGACATATGCAGCAAAGGCTGCAAAATAAACTTTTTTGCCCAATAATTGAATATGACAGCAGTATATAACCCTTGAATTTCACACGTGCTGATGCTGCAAGGGCAGAAAAATTGTGAATTTTGCCCAAAAAAGGGTGTTTTATTAATAGAAGAATATAACCATAGTATGTAAAGGGTGTATCTCCTATGCTCTGATCCAGACTAGGCCGCAATTAAAGATTAATGCCCAAAATAGCTGTATTTCAAATAATTGAATAGAACCACAGTATATAAAGGGTGTATCTCACACGTACAGATCCAGACTAGGCCGCAATTTAACTTTTTTGCCCAATAACTGAATATGACAGCATTATATAACCCTTGAATTTCACATGTGCATATGCAGCAAGGGCTGTAAAATTGTGTATTTTGCCCAAAAAGGGTGTTTTATTAATAGAAAAATATAACCACACTATGTAAATGGTGTATCTCACACGTCCTGATACAGACTAGGCCGCAATTAATGTTTTTTGCCAAAAATGGCTGGATTTCAAATAACTGAATAGAACCACAGTATGTAAAGGGTGTATCTCACAATGACACATGCAGCAAATTCTGCAAAATAAACTTTTTTGCCCAAAACGGGTGTTTGTTTAATAACTGAATATGACAGCAGTATATAACCCTTGAATTTCACACGTGCTGATGCTGGAAGTGCAGAAAAAATGTGTATTTTGCCCACAAAGGATGCTTTATTAATAGAAGAATATAACCACAGTATGTAAAGGGTGTATCTCACACCCACTGATCCAGACTAGGCCGCAATAAAATTTGATTGCCCAAAATGGCTGTATTTCAAATAACTGAATAGAACCACAGTATGTAAAGGGTGTATCTCACACATACAGATCCAGACTAGGCCACAATTTAAGTTTTTTGCCCAAACTGGGTGTTTGTTTAAAAACTGAATATGACAGCAGTATATAACCCTTGAATTTCACACGTGCTGATGCTGCAAGGGCTTAATTTTTTATATTTTTTTGCCCACAAAGGATGTTTTATTAATAGAAGAATAGTACCACAGTATGTAAAGGGTGTATCTCACAATGACATATGCAGAAAAGGCTGCAAAATTAACTTTTTGCCCAAAACTGGGTGTTTGTTTAATAACTGAATATGACAGTAGTATATAACCCTTGAATTTCACACATGATGATGCTGCAAGGGCTGTAAAATTGGGTATTTTGGCCAAAAAAATTGTGTTTTTAAAAACCCAGAAAATTATGGCTGTATTTCTAGCTTAAATTGCACACTGATCAATCCAGATGTTGGATATTGCCAAAAAAGTGTGTTTTTTAGTAACAAAATATGAAAGCTGTATATATTAAGCTTGAATTTCACACATGCAGATATGTAAAATTGTGTATTTTGCCAAAAAAGGGTGTTTTTAAAAACCCAGAAAATTATGGCTGTATTTCTAGCTTAAATTGCACACTGACTAATCCTGCAAATGCACCAGATGTTGTATATTGCCAAAAAGGGTGATTTTTTTAAAGCCAGATTATTAGTGCAGTATTTCAAGCTTGGATTTGAATGTCACAAAAGCTCAGATGTAGTGCTGGTGCACTGAGCTTGCATAAAATTGCCGCCGCCGCCACCCACCTAACTAAGGCTACTTTCACACTAGCGTTCGGAGCGGATCCGTCTGATGTTTCATCAGACGGATCCGCTCCGATAATGCAGACGTTTGCATCCGTTCAGAACGGATCCGTCTGCATTATAACTTAGAAAATTTTCTAAGTGTGAAAGTAGCCTGAGCGGATCCGTTCAGACTTTACATTGTAAGCCATGGGGGAACGGATCCGCTTGAAGATTGAGCCATATGGTGTCATCTTCAAGCGGATCCGTCCCCATTGACTTACATTGTAAGTCTGGACGGATCCGCTCGCCTCCGCACGGCCAGGCGCACACCCGAACGCTGCAAGCAGCGTTCAGGTGTCCGCTCACTGAGCGGAGCGGAGGCTGAGCGCTGGCAGGCGGATGCATTCTCAGTGGATCCGCCTCCATTGAGAATGCATTGCGGCCGGGCAGCTGCGTTCAGGACCGCTCTTGAGCTCCTTCAAACGGAGCTCACGAGCGGACACCTGAACGCTAGTGTGAAACTAGCCTAACAGACGGATAAAAGTAATTTTTTTTCTGTCACTGGGCTCAGGGCAGGGTAAAAAGATTGTGCACTGCACCCACACAACTAAATCTATGTAGATCTCTGACTTAGATTTGAGTTCTGATCACAGATTCTGTCCTATTCTCTCCCTGAAATCACCAGCAGCATCCTCTCCATACACTAGTAACAGCAGAGTGACGTGCAGCGCTATGTGACTCCAGCTTATATAGAGGCTGGGTCACATGCTGCACTGGCCAATCACAGCCATGCCATTAGTAGGCATGGCTGTGATGGCTTCTAAGGTCAGACAGTTAAACGCTTGTTGATTGACTGCTCTGCAGCCTTTCAAAAAGCTCCAAGAAATCGCCGAACCCGAACTTTTACTAAATTGTTCGGGTTCGGATCCGGGTTCCAAAAATCCTAAAGTTCGGGTTCGCTCAACCCTATTTACAAGTGCAGCGAAACATTACATGGGGATCCAGATCGTCTCAAAATACCTATCTTTTATTCCAGCAAAGATAGATATATACGCAAATTACTTTTGCTGTTTACTGCACTGATATCATTTAGTGGCCAATTTCAATACAATACAAGAAATATTTGTGGTCAAGGCTCCGGGGGGAGTGTTGAGAAGAGGGTGTGGAACTGGACACGGTAGGACCTAACTTGGCTAGTGGTGTGCCTTTAGCCACGTGACGCGGGTAGCCAAAAAAGGGGGCAAAACATGAATTTTAGGCAGTTTATTATTTGGAGATTACAAAACCAAACTGGAAAAAGCTTTGGCAATCTCGACCCGTGGATGAGGGATGTAGCGGGAAAAACAGGAAGATTGCCATCGTCCCATCTTCCGTATGACGTGAGCGGGGACGCCATGTTTGGAGGCTGCCGATGCGGCCCCGATTCGGAAGGAGTGTCCGGAAATGGAAGCAGCGTGGAACCCCAGACCCGAAACTATGGAACGAATGTGCCTGATGAACTGCGCGGATGTCAGTGACAGTACGGGAAATGGCAGTAGGGGGCTATCGGGAGTTCTGTCATGGAGAGTGGAGAGCAGCTGATTGAACACGGACATGGGGCACCAAGGATTGAACGAATTGAAGTATTCGATCTGTACCGGTGGACCGACTTGGGAGGTTTTGGAGGAAGGTAGAGAGAAGGTGAAGTGGTCTAAACTACGGAGGAGCTGACTGATAGCTGGCCCTGGATTCCGGGCTGAGGTGCAGCAGAATTCCCCTGGCCTGAGAAACCCATAGAAGCTGAGGTAGAGAGCGGCTTTGAGGATCAAACTTCTGAAAGGTCCAAAGGGATTACCATCTAGGGCGGCAGAAATTTTTTGGAATAAATCCCCTGTGACTGGTTGTCTGGTGGGAATGGAAGGAGAAGAGAGCTTCTGAATGCCTCTCAAAACCGCCTTGACCGCCTGGGAGGAAAAGAAAGAGGTATGACTGGGATGACTGATCATGTGGTGGTGCTGGATGCCCGCCAAATAAAGTCTGATGGTGTTGTGGGACAACCGGAGCTCCTTGTGGCAGTACGCCAGGAAGGCCAGGACGAAGGAGACTCTGTCCCTGTCCCCCCTGGGGTGCAGGAGGGCAAACCGCCTGAAGGTGTTCCACCCCGTTAAATAGTTCCGGGCAGAATTAGCCTAAAGAGACTTGCGGATGAGACCGTGGGCTGCGGAAATGTACTCCTCTAGTCCATGATCAGGGCTTCGAACCCCGGAGGGTTGATCCCGACTCTCCGTGCTCCCGGCATGACCTGGAAAAACAAATTAAAGTTTAAACGGGACAGAGCATCAACTGCGGTATTTTTCTTGCCCTCTATGTGCCTGCAAATGATGCGGAAGTTGTTTTGAAGGGATAGCCGGGTGAGCCTGCGAACCAGACGCATGACCTTGGGGGAGCTGGACCTACCCCTAGCGAGGATGTCAACAACAGCCTGGTTGTCAGTCATGAAGCACACTGGCCTGTTACTCCATGACTGCCCCCAGACAAGAGCGGCTGCGACGATGGGGTAGACCTCGAGCAGGGGGGAGGACCTGGCAGCCTCCTGGTCTGAGGAGACCTGCGCGGGCCAAGGACCCACAAACCATTGATCTTCGCAGATGGCCCCGAAACCGAGGGAAGCAGCAGCATCGGAGAACACCAAGGGAGAGGCCTCGTTCCACTGAGGAACGAAGAGGGAGATGCCATTCCAGCTGGACAAAAACAATGACCACATGGCCAGATCCGCCAGCGCGTCGCATCCGAGGTGGATGAGGGCATGCTGATCTGAGGCTGCTGGGAGGAGTCTGAGCAGGCCGGCGGTGAAAGACCTGCCCTGGGGCATGATCCTGGCGGCAAAGTTGAAGGACCCCAATAAAGACTGGAGTTCCAACTTTGACACCGTGCGGGTGCCCACGAGCCTGGCCACAGAGTCCTTTAACCTGTTTAATTTGTCCAGGGGGAGGCTGGCCTCCATTCTGATTGTGTCCAGGGTGATGCCCAGAAAGGTGATTACCCTGGAGGGGCCCTTGACCTTAGCTGAAGCCACCGGAACGTTCAGACGGTTGAACAGGCTGAGGAGGCTGTCCAACCTGTCCGGGGCGTGTTCGGCCTGCTCGATGAGCAAGAAGTCGTCCAGATAATGGATGACCCTCGGACAGTAGGCATGATTGACCAAGAGCCAATGAAGCGCTTGGGCGAACTGGTCAAAGAGCCAGGGACTGCTCTTTGACCCGAACGTCAAGCGGGTGGCAAAGTAATATTTTGCCCTCCATTTGATGCCGTAGAACTTCCACAGGTGAGGCAGGATAGGCAGCAACTTGAAGGCATCAGCAATGTCCGCTTTTGACAACCAAGCTCCTGCCCCGACATGTAAAATGAGCTCCACGGCCTCGTCCAGGGACGAGTACTGCATGGAGAACTCGTCCGACGGGACCAGGGAATTTAGGCTGGGGGTGCTGGATGCATGAGGAGCAGACAGGTCATAAATTAATCTTTTTTTATTAGAAGATTTTTTGGACACCAGACCTATGGGGCTGACCCGGTACAGAGGGAAAGGGGATTCCGCAAAAGGACCGATCATGAAGCCCTTCTGCAACTCCGCCTCCAACAGAGCGTCCACCGCCCCGGGATCCGCCAGAGAAGAGAGGAGGTTGGGGCACTCATGAGTGACCTGCGGAAGGGTGACTAGCCCGGTATGGAAACCCTCCGAGAAACCCTGTGTGAGAAACTGGACAAAACTGGGGTCATGATGTTGTTGGAGGAGGGAGAGTAACAGGTCAACGTTGACCCTGCCTAGTCAGGAGCGTTTTGCCGTGCGTTGAGAACAGGAGGACTGAGGATGGGCCCTGAAACAGATGGCGCAGATGTGCAAAGCCTTGCATTTATCATAACTGCAAAAACCCAAGTTGAAGTTGTTACAGATCTGATTCTTTGCTAAGTAGGTGATGGGACGACTGAGTTTGTCCGTGGCGGGGTTGGGTTTCTGCGCCCCTGAGCTGAACGTTGGCCTGGCAGGAGATGGGTTGGTGACATGGGGGCACCAATCAGATGAATGGAGGACTGATTGGCAACCGGCACAGGCTGGGGATCTTTGCCCGGCGAAGTGCCTGCAAAAAATCTCCATGTCCAACACTGCCCAGTTGGTAACATGCTGGTGCTGGAGGAAAGCCGCTGCAGCTTTGGCAGAGAAGGACCGGTGGTACTCATAAAAGACGGTACCGCCATATCTGTAACCCAGCTCGGTGACCTTGTACATGTATGTGTCCAATTCTACCCTGCGGTGGGGATGAATGGAGCACACTATGTCCCAGTACAGGCTGAAGGTCAGCATAAATTCGGGGATGGACAGCTTCTTGTTGAGGCGGACGTCTTTAGACCTCAGCACCACCGACACATCACCGCAGGCGATTGTCCGGTTTTCGCCCGTATCATGGGTAGAGATTAGGATGGCGGCCAAATTGATATCCTTTCCCGCCAGGATATCCCGCCTGATGTTCTCTGATACGAAGAACGCGGGGGCGATGTCGGGAGAGGCCAGACTTGTACCTGGGACGTTGGCCTGGGAAGTAGAAGGCACAGCTTCGGGCTCTGGCGGAGGAGGAGGCGTAGCAATCTTGCTCTCGACGGCCTGGAGCCTGGAGTCGATGTGTGACATCGAAGACGCTAGGTTGTTGATGGTCGCATGGAGTTGGGTCAGGGAGAGCTGAATGGTCGACATGGAGACCAGATCTTCGGAGGCTCCGGGTGGTTCGGGAGTCCTGGGAGATTCAGGGAAGAGCAGATGATATAGTTCTTCCTTTCGTGCAGATGCCGAGTGGCGGATCCCTTTCTTCTTCAGTTCAGCGATCATCCTGGGGATGGTCCAATGCCTGTAAGACGCGCGGCTGGCTGCCTCGGAGACCGCTGACTCAGGGATGGACATTGAGTCCTCAATGTCCGAGACGTGAGACATGTTGCACGAAGAAGACCGGACCCTGTGGGAGGATCTGACATGAAATGACAACCCCTCGTGCAACCCCAAAAATTATTATTATTATTTTTTTATTTTTTTTCCACTTACCTGGAGCCTCAGAAAGTTTAGGATGGAAAATTGTTTGGAAAACCTGGGAGGAATCGAACAAAACTCGGGAATGTCCGCGAAGAGAGTGAACTTCACACCCTGCGAATCTGGGATTGGTAAGTGAGGAAGAAATTTTAACTGGTACCTGCGGGGAGAGGTACCCCAACATATGCTGACAAGACGAAACTTACGTGATGATGAACAGGAAGAAAACGAACCCTGAAGGTGGCAGGCCGAAAACGCAAGAAATCCTGAACGATATCAGGCGATGGAAGGACAACCTGAAAGAAAACACGAAAACCGAGCGGCCTGAGCGTATCAGGTAGTGAGGAAACATGACCTGGCGTGAACAAGTGAACAAAAACGCCGGGCCCTGAACAAGACCGAGAGCCGAGACGCGTCTGGAAACGAGGCCCCAACTGGCTGCCAGCGTGGAATTGACCAGTGTGGCAGGCAGTGAGGAGACATGACCCGTGCTTGATGGCAATGGCGAGCAACAGGCCCCAAGCGTGACAGATAAAGAAGCCTGAACTGACGTGATAGGTACATCTATGGGGAAGGAGAAAGATGCAACAGGACAGTAAGAGAGGAAAGTGACGTGGAGTGAGATGGCGACCCCAAGGATGATTCTGAAAAAGATGAAAAAGTCACAAACAGGACTGACCAGACGGGACATGAACCAAACGTAACAGGAGGGAGGACATGATGGAGGCTTGACCAGCAAGAGGACATGACGAGGACCTGAACGTATCAGGCAGAAAAACCAGAAGCAGAAACCCGAACGTATCAGGCAGACAGACACGAAGACGGAATCCTGAACGTATCAGGCAGACAGTCACGAAGACGGAAACCTGAACGTATCAGGCAGACAGACATGAAAACGGAAACCTGGACGTATCAGGCAAACAGACACGAAGATTGAAACCTGAACGTATCAGGCCGAAGGCACAAAGAACATCCTGAACGTATCAGGCAGGAGGACGTGGAGCCAATCCTGGACATATCGGAAAAGAACTAGAACGGATCAGGTGGGAGGACATAATGAAAACAAAACCCCGGACGTATCAGGCAACCGGACCTGAACGTATCAGGTGATTGGACAGGTAGTGAGCCTGGACGTATCGGGCGATAGACCCCGAAAGGGAACCTGAACGTATCAGGCGACAGGACACGGAGAGAACCATATTAATGCAAGATAGGAAAAGAAGACCACCTGGACGTCCCTGGAAGGAGAAAACATGGCGGCCAGGTAAATAAAAACAGGTAAATGAATACAGAACATATCTGAGCGACAGTTTTTTTTTTCCTCAGGGGCGGAACCGCAGCGTGCCTAGCTACCGGCACACGCGGCTGCTCCCGGAACGCCCGGCCGCACAACAAGACCGCGCCGCCCGGCCACGGCATTCCCGCAACGTGCCTGCCCAAAGCTTATTCTGGACTTTTCATGTAACACTACATTGAATACATGTGAGGAGTAAATGCAGTCAAGGAACCGGGAGTGGGCGTGGTATGCCTTCCATATTGGAGCACAGGGTATATAGTATATGGGGTTCCCCCTGTGTGCCCCCACGGTGGAGCGCAGGGAAGGTTGGTGATATGGGAGGCTTCCTCATGATTAAAGCGATTTGTGAGCGCCGATGCGTTCCAGCGTGGAACGCATCGGGGAAGTAGTGGAGCTCCGGGAGGTGGGCGGAATTGTACATGCCGATGCGTTCCACCGTGGAACGCATCGGGGAAGTCGTGGAGTAGTGTCCCCGACTGCCGCTCCCCCAAGGGCTGAACAAGGAGAAGCAATCAGCCCGGGGGGGGGAAGGGGGAGACGTGCGGCACCCCCCGTGATGCGACGCTGGGAGAAATGGCGTGCTGCAGAGGAGACTGGACGTGGGGAACGTGATGCAGGCCAATTTCGGTGTGCACCTGCGAAAATCTTGCCCCAGCGCTGCCTGAACGAACCGCACCAAAACGTCCCGTCTCCTGCTGCACCGCTCCCCTGCTGGCGACGCCAGGAATGCGTGCTCCCCCAGACCGGGCACGATGGCCGCGGCCGAACGGAGTCAGATGGCGCGGCCAGAGCGCGCGGACAAGCGCAGCAGAGGAGACGCGTTGGTGGGGGAAGCGGAGCCGGAGGTGGGCAGGCGGAGATGTGGTGCGCGGCGAAGCAGCACGGAGTAACTTACCACGAAGGACCGCCGCACGGGAGAAGCGCACCGCCGCGGCCTCTGCTTCGTCAATCTAGCCGGAACCGGAAGTCGCACTCGGATGACGTCGCCGTAAAACGAGATGCACTGCGCAATGCCGACACCAGAGGGAGGGCGTGCGCCGGCTAAATACCCTATGCCCCTCCCACAAATGCAGGCTGGGAATCCAGCCTTCTATACATGTGCAGGTCACTTTTGTTGTTGCTTACGCTAAAATCATTTGCAGTCATTTCTGGTGAAAGAGCATAGGGCAATATTTCAGTAATACACTGAACATTTAAAAGCACTGCATGGTTGCATTAATTTCTGGTGAAATAGTATAGGGGCTTATTTCATTAAAAAAAATTAAAATACATACGCATTGCTGGTGAAAGCGTATAGTGGCCTATTTCAGTCCAAGAAGAAATATATATTTTCAGTTCACTTTTGCAGTTATTTCTGTTGAAAGCGTATAGGGACGTATTTCAGTAAACAAAGAAAAATAGACATGCACTGAACTGTTGCAGTTATTTCCGTTGAAAGCGTATAGGGACGTATTTCAGTACTACAAGAAAAATATATTCTCATTTCATTTCTGCAGTTATTTCTGTTGAAAGCGTATAGGGATGTATTTCAGTAAACAAAGAAATATACTGTAGTTATGCACTGCACTGTTGCAGTTATTTCTGTTGAAAGCGTATAGTGGCCTATTTCAGTCCAACAAGAAAAATACATTTTCAGTTCACTTCTGCAGTTATTTCTGGTGAAAACGTATAGGGGTGTATTCCAGTACTACAAGAAAAATATAATCTCAGTTCACTGTTGCAGTTATATCTGGTAAAGCCTTTACTGGCGTATTGCAGTATAAAAAGAAATATACATTCGCCATTCGCTGCTGCACTTATATCTAGAAAAAACTTTATTCACGTATAGCAGTAGAAAAAGAAATATACATTCGCCATTCGCTGGTGCACTTATATGTAGAAAACCTTTATTGACGTATATCAGTAGAAAAATAAATATACATTCACCATTCACTGCTGCACTTTTATCTTGAAAAACATTTATTGACGTATATCAGTAGAAAAATAAAAATATATTCAGCGTTCACTGTTGCAGATGTATGAGGTAAAGCCTTTAGTGGCGTACTTCTGTACAAAAATCAAGATATATTCAGCGTTCAGCGCTGCATTTATATGTGGGAAAGTTCTTTTTGCGGTATGGACTGAATTCCGTTGTGTTGAAATTTTTTATTTACGTTTCACACACTGCGCACTTACGTGACGACGTCCATAAGAGCGGCGCACCAATATAGGTGAATACACTATGCACTAACCCTGCACAAAAATGATAAATAATTCACACCAGTCCGCATCTATCTACGGTATTGCTTACTGGACACTACGGGGAATTTTCTGCAGCACAAGAAACTGCACGAGGTTCGAGTCTCGCTCTTCCAGCACGGACCTACTTTCTCCACTACGTCCTGTTTACTTCAGAAAAAAATCTTGTATTCTGCGTTAAGCGCTGCACTGATATGCGCTAAAATCTCTTTTGAAATATTTGGGTGGGAAAAAAACTTGTATTCTGCGTTAAGCGCTACACTTATATGCGGTAAAATCTTTTATGAATTATTTTGGTTGAAATAAAAATTTCCACCTCCTCCATTAACTTCCTCATCTCTTCATTAACATCGGACACACTAATTTTGCACCCCTTTTCCCCCAGCAGCTATATATCTAAGTGGTTCATGCACCACCTAGGAGCGAATAAAGGTAAATAATACTGCCTGCCTGTTAAAGGGAACTACAGCATGATACCACAATACATTTGATATGACATTTAGCAAGAGTTTAACCACCTCCGGACCGCCGAACACAGCGACACGTCCTGGAGGTGGTTGATTGATTCCTCCTGGACGCATATACGCGTCCTCTCGCGAGACGCGAGATTTCCTGTGAACGCGCGCACACAGGCGCGCTCGTTCACAGGATCGGAAGGTAAGCGAGTGGATCTCCAGCCTGCCAGCGGCAGACTGGAGATGCGATTTTTTTAACCCCTAACAGGTCTATTAGACGCTGTTTTGATAACAGCGTCTAATATACCTGCTACCTGGTCCTCTGGTGGTCCCTTTTGTTTGGATCGACCACCAGAGGTCACAGGTAGCTCAGTAATATGTAGCACCAAGCACCACACTACACTACACCCCCCCTGTCACTTATTAACCCCTGATCACCCCTGATCACCCCATATAGACTCCCTGATCACCCCCCTGTCATTGATCACCCCCCTGTCATTGTTCACCCCCCTGTAAGGCTCCATTCAGACGTCCGTATGTTTTTTACGGATCCACGGATACATGGATCGGATCCGCAAAACACATACGGACATCTGAATGCAGCCTTACAGGGGGGTGATCAATGACAGGGGGGTGATCGCCCCATATAGACTCCCTGATCACCCCCCTGTCATTGATCACCCCCCTGTAAGGCTGCATTCAGATGTCCGTATGTTTTTTACGGATCCACGGATACATGGATCGGATCCGCAAAACACATACGGACATCTGAATGCAGCCTTACAGGGGGGTGATCAATGACAGGGGGGTGATCACCCCATATAGACTCCCTGATCACCCCCCTGTCATTGATCACCCCCTGTCATTGCTCACCCCCCTGTAAGGCTGCATTCAGATGTCCGTATGTTTTTTACGGATCCACGGATACATGGATCGGATCCGCAAAACACATACGGACATCTGAATGCAGCCTTACAGGGGGGTGATCAATGACAGGGGGGTGATCACCCCATATAGACTCCCTGATCACCCCCCTGTCATTGATCAACCCCTGTCATTGATCACCCACCTGTAAGGCTCCATTCAGACATTTTTTTGGCCCAAGTTAGCGGGAATATATATTTTTTTTCTTACAAAGTCTCATATTTCACTAACTTGTGTCAAAAAATAAAATCTCACATGAACTCACCATACCCCTCACAGAATCCAAATGCGTAAAAATTTTTAGACATTTATATTCCAGACTTCTTCTCATGCTTTAGGGCCCCTAGAATGCCAGGGCAGTATAAATACCCCACATGTGACCCCATTTCGGAAAGAAGACACCCCAAGGTATTCCGTGAGGGGCATATTGAGTCCATGAAAGATTGAAATTTTTGTCCCAAGTTAGCGGAAAGGGAGACTTTGTGAGAAAAAAAAATAAAAATCAATTTCCGCTAACTTGTGCCAAAAAAAAAAAATTATATTAACTCACCATGCCCCTCATTGAATACCTTGGGGTGTCTTCTTTCCAAAATGGGGTCACATGTGGGGTATTTATACTGCCCTGGCATTTTAGGGGCCCTAAAGCGTGAGAAGAAGTTTGGGATCCAAATGTCTAAAAATGCCCTCATAAAAGGAATGTGGGCCCCTTTGCGCATCTAGGCTGCAAAAAAGTGTCACACATCTGGTATTGCCATACTCAGAAGAAGTTGGGCAATGTGTTTTGGGGTGTCATTTTACATATACCTATGCTGGGTGAGATAAATATCTTGGTCAAATTCCAACTTTGTATAAAAAATGGGAAAAGTTGTCTTTTGCCGAGATATTTCTCTCACCCAGCATGAGTATATGTAAAAAGACACCCCAAAACACATTGCCCAACTTCTCCTGAATACGGCGATACCACATGTGTGACACTTTTTTGCAGCCTAGGTGTGCAAAGGGGCCCACATTCCAAAGAGCACCTTTAGGATTTCACAGGTCATTTACCTACTTACCACACATTAGGGCCCCTAGAATGCCAGGGCAGTATAACTACCCCACAAGTGACCCCATTTTGGAAAGAAGACACCCCAAGGTATTCCGTGAGGGGCATGGCGAGTTCCTAGAATTTTTTATTTTTTGTCACAAGTTAGCGGAAAATGATCTTGGCAAAAGACAACTTTTCCCATTTTTTTATACAAAGTTGGCATTTGACTGAGATATTTCTCTCACCCAGCATGGTTATATGTAAAATGACACCCCAAAACACATTGCCCAACTTCTCCTAAGTACGGCAATACCAGATGTGTGACACTTTTTTGCAGCCTAGGTGGGCAAAGGGGCCCACATTCCAAAGATCACCTTTCGGATTTCACCGGCCATTTTTTACAGATTTTGATTTCAAACTACTTTGCACGCATTTGGGCCCCTAAAATGCCAGGGCAGTATAACTACCCCACAAGTGACCCCATTTTGGAAAGAAGACACCCCAAGGTATTTCGTGATGGGCATAGTGAGTTCATGGAAGTTTTTATTTTTTGTCACAAGTTAGTGGAATATGAGACTTTGTAAGAAAAAAAAGAAAAAAAGAAAAAATCATCATTTTCCGCTAACTTGTGACAAAAAATAAAAAGTTCTATGAACTCACTATGCCCATCAGCGAATACCTTAGGGTGTCTACTTTCCGAAATGGTGTCATTTGTGGGGTTTTTCTACTGTCTGGGCATTGTAGAACCCCAGGAAACATGACAGGTGCTCAGAAAGTCAGAGCTGCTTCAAAAAGCGGAAATTCACATTTTTGTACCATAGTTTGTAAACGCTATAACTTTTACCCAAACCATTTTTTTTTTTACCCAAACATTTTTTTTTTTTATCAAAGACATGTAGAACAATAAATTTAGAGAAAAAAATATATATGGATGTCGTTTTTTTTGCTAAATTTTACAACTGAAAGTGAAAAATTTAATTTTTTTGCAAAAAAATCATTAAATTTCGATTAATAACAAAAAAAGTAAAAATGTCAGCAGCAATGAAATACCACCAAATAAAAGCTCTATTAGTGAGAAGAAAAGGAGGTAAAATTCATTTGGGTGGTAAGTTGCAATAAATGATGAAAGTAGTGTAGGTCAGAAGTGTAAAAAGTGGCCTGGTCATTAAGGGTGTTTAAGCTAGGGGGGCTGAGGTGGTTAAAGTGCCCACATATAGCACATAGAGGGACACTGCATTAAGATGAATCAGACGTGGATCAGCCAGGATTTCAACACACCAATGCCTGATGCATCAGACTAGATCATCCAATGGTGCCACACCAATATTTTGACCAAAGAGACCGTTTTCTTCTGGCTACCTGCCTCAGCTACTATTCTGATGCTGTTACCCGCCTGATGCCAAACATCTGATGCCAAGTGCTCCTTCACCCACCATCTTCAGAGAGTACTAGTATTGTGTCACGACTGTGACTGATCCAGACAGGTCTGGGAGGAGAAGGTCGCAGCGACTTGCTACTCGCGATAGCTTGTGAGTTTGCTCCGTGGTTCAGGGTATGTCATCTGGGTTTTGCCTTGTGAACCTTTTTGTCCTGACTGGGAGTTTGTAGGCATCCTTCTCAGGTGAGTCCTGTCTGCCACTCCCATCTACTATATTAGTTTCAGTTTCACTTGCAGTCATTGCCAGATATAGTCCTTACTTCCAGTGCTACTCTGATCTTGGAAGGAGATCGTTTGATGGTGTTGCTGTGGAGCTCTTGTCCGGCGCGGACTGTCGTGTTTGGGATCGCCTTCTCTGCTCGTGACTGGATAAGTCTATCTCTGCTGTTGTTTGTTTGTTGCTGTCTTCCCCTGTTGTTTTCCTAGACGTGAGTGATGGTGACTAGCGCTCCCATCGGCCTTTCCCCAGTCCAGTCTTGTTAGGGCGACTGAGGGTTTAGGCATCCTGCCCGCCGCACGGGTTCACACCACGTCTAGGGTATCAGGGCAGACAGGTGCCAGCTTAGGGTTAGTCAGGGGTGGCCATTCTATTTCCCATCCGTAGATAAGGGTCCCCCTTCCCCTCCATCTGGTGCGACACGACTGCTGCTGGGCTAGTGGTCGTGACAGTATATCTGGCCTTTTAAAAAAAAAAAAAAAAAAATGACATTTTTTTTTTTTTTGCTTGCTGTTTTGCTTTGTATTTTGTCTGTTCCACTATGGATCCGGTTTCGGTTTTGGCGAAACAATTACAGGGGTTATCCCTTGAAGTGGCAGGATTAAAAGCAACAGTGCTGCAGCAACAATCCTTGGGTTCCACCGTTGCTACGGGAAACCAAGGTACTCCTGAGCCAAAAGTGTCTTTACCTGATAGGTTCTCAGGAGGGAAAGACCAATTTGTAACCTTCAGAGAAGCTTGCAAATTGTTCTTCAGGTTACGCCCTAGATCCTCCGGCGGTGAGGAACAACGGGTGGGCATTGTAATTTCTCTCCTGCAAGGAGATCCGCAGGCTTGGGCTTTCTCCCTACCATCAGACTCTCCGGCCTTACGATCAGTGGAGGAGTTTTTTGAAGCCCTGGGTCTCGTATATGATGACCCGGACAGGGTCTCACTGGCTGAGTCTAAGCTACGTAGACTTCGGCAAGAGAACCGGTCTGCTGAACTATATTGTTCCGAATTCCGTAGGTGGGCTACTGATACGTTATGGAACGACTCGGCCCTTAGGAGTCAGTTCTGCCAGGGGTTGTCTGAAAAATTAAAAGACGCGCTGGCGGTATACGAGATCCCTGGGTCTCTTGAGGCTGCTATGTCTCTTTCCATAAAAATCGACAGACGGCTCAGGGAGAGACTATTAAATTTTACGGAGGCCTCTATAGGGCAGGGATCGGTCTGTTATGGTCCAGTCGAACCAATGCAAATAGGGGGCGCCACTAGACGGGTGAATCCTCCTAAGTTCCGCCGTAGGTCAGAGGTTTGTTTTCGTTGTGGGGGGAGGGGTCATTTTGTAAAGGTTTGTCCCTCAGAACCCAAGAGACCACAAACAAAGGAGCCGCCGGAAAATTAGAGTCCCCAGATTGTGCGGAGGAGAACAGTCTGGGCGTATTTGTTTCCTCCATACGCATGTCTCAGTTTTTGTTGTCCGCTACCGTTGAGGCGGGCAATAAAACTGAGATCTGTTCCGTCTTTTTGGACAGTGGGGCGGGCGTCAACTTGGTGGATTCACGGTTTGCTCAGTCTCTGGGTTTTACTCCGGAACCGGTATGCAGAACTATTCCTGTTTTTGCCATCGACTCCTCCCCTCTTACTCAGAGAGAGTTAACTCAGATCATCCATAATATCCATCTGCAGGTAGGGGACCTCCATAAAGAGCATATCTCTTGTTATGTCCTGGACGGTCTACCGGCTCCTATGATATTGGGGCTTCCCTGGCTGGTGACTCACAATCCAGTGGTGGATTGGCAGGCCGGGGAGATTGTGGAGTGGAGTGAACATTGTAAGGACAACTGCTTGAGTAGTAGGTGCTCTACACTCTCTGTAACATCTTTACCTGCCTTTCTGTCAGATTTTATGGATGTGTTCTCTGAGAAGGGTTGTCAGGGGTTACCACCTCATCGTCCATATGATTGCCCGATTAATCTATTACCTGGGGCAAAACTACCTAAAACCCGGTTATACAATCTTTCCGGCCCGGAGAGGAAGGCTATGAAAGATTATATTTCGGAGAGTTTGGCTAAGGGACACATCAGACCCTCTTCTTCACCTGTGACTGCAGGGTTCTTTTTCGTTAAAAAGAAAATTGGGGGCCTACGTCCTTGCCTGGATTTCCGGGAATTAAACCGGATAACTATCCGAGATCCCTATCCTCTTCCTCTCATTCCCGACCTCTTTAATCAGGTTGCTGGTGCTAAATGGTTCTCCAAAATGGATCTCAGAGGAGCCTATAACCTGGTTCGCATCAAAGAGGGGGATGAGTGGAAGACGGCTTTTAATACTCCGGAAGGGCATTATAAAAATCTGGTCATGCCATTTGGTCTTACTAATGCGCCTGCGGTATTCCAACATTTTGTCAACGATATATTTAGTCACCTTATCGGGAGATTTGTTGTGATATATCTTGATGACATCCTGGTCTATTCCCCGGATCTGGATACACATAAGATCCATGTGAGACAAGTGCTGCAGATATTAAAGGCCAACAAATTGTTTGCTAAGTTAGAAAAATGTGTGTTCGCCGTAAAAGAACTGCCATTTCTGGGGAATGTGTTGTCAGATTCAGGTTTCCGCATGGATCCAGAGAAAGTCCGGGCGATTATAGACTGGGATCTGCCTGAGAACCTGAAGGCATTGCAAGGCTTCCTGGGGTTTGCTAATTTTTATAGAAAGTTTATAAAGAACTATTCCTTGGTGGTCAAACCACTGACGGACATGACCCGAAAGGGATCCGATTTTTCCAAATGGTCACATGCAGCCAAAACTGCCTTTGCATCTCTGAAGGAGA
This sequence comes from Bufo bufo, assembly GCF_905171765.1. Lineage (NCBI taxonomy): Eukaryota > Metazoa > Chordata > Amphibia > Anura > Bufonidae > Bufo > Bufo bufo. Next base: position 91,371,362 of record NC_053398.1, on the reverse strand, counting down.
GATTCACCTCGGCCCCTATTCTCGTACAGCTAGATGTCTCGCTTCCTTTTATTGTAGAGGTTGACGCATCAGAGGTGGGGGTGGGAGCGGTACTATCTCAGGGCCCGTCCCCTGGTAAATGGCGTCCGTGTGCTTTCTTTTCGAAGAAATTGTCTACTGCAGAAAGGAACCATGATATTGGCAACAGGGAACTTTTGGCTATTAAGTTGGCTTTTGAGGAGTGGCGTCATTTTTTGGAGGGGGCGGTTCATCCCGTCACGGTGATTACTGATCACAAAAACGTATTATATCTGGAGTCTGCTAAACGTCTCACCCCTAGACAGGCTCGGTGGTCGTTATTTTTTACTAGGTTTAATTTTGTAATAACCTATCGCCCGGGGGCAAAAAATACTAAGGCGGATGCATTGTCTCGAAGTTTTCCTGGAGGGGGTGATGTTGAGGTACCAGAGCCCATTTTGCAAAAGGGGGTGGTGGTCTCTGCATTACACTCAGGTTTGGAGGGGAGGGTGTTGGAAGCTCAGGGGGACGCCCCGGCCTCCTGCCCCTCGGGTAAACTGTTTGTGCCAGAAAATTTACGACTGGAGATACTAAAAGAACACCATAACTCCACACTGGCAGGACAGCCAGGTAGTAGGGCAACCTCTGAGTTAGTGTCTCGTCGGTTCTGGTGGCCTAAATGGCGCCAGGAGGTGTTGAATTTTGTGTCTGCATGTGCTACCTGTGCTCGTTCTAAGGTAGATCATACTCGTCCGGCAGGGCGTCTTTTACCTCTGGCCATCCCCAACAGGCCTTGGACGCACCTGTCAATGGATTTCATTACGGATCTACCAGTATCAGCGGGGAAGACTGTTATTCTTGTAGTTGTTGACAGATTCAGTAAAATGGTGCACTTTATTGCTCTTGCCGCATTGCCTAATGCTAACACACTGGCTCAGGTTTTTATTGACCACATCGTGAAGCTTCACGGGGTCCCTTCCGATATTGTTTCGGATCGTGGTACCCAGTTCGTTTCTAAATTTTAGAAAGCTTTTTGTTCTCGTTTAGGGGTTCATCTGTCGTTTTCTTCATCTTTCCATCCACAGTCCAACGGTCAGACTGAACGTACCAATCAAAACCTAGAGACATATTTGAGATGCTTTGTTTCCGAAAATCAGGAGGAATGGTCATCTTATTTACCGTTAGCAGAGTTTGCCATTAATAATCGTCGTCAAGAATCCACCGATAAGTCACCATTTTTTGGTGCGTATGGTTTCCATCCTCAGTTTTGTACGTTTAGTGAGGGGGGGCCGTCTGGGATTCCCGAGGAGGAACGATTTGCGTCTTCACTTTCTTCAGTGTGGCAGAGTGTGCAAGAAAGTTTGAAGAGAATTGGTGGTAGATACAAACGTGCGGCTGATAGGAAGCGCTCTGAAGGTCCGGACCTTGGGGTGAATGACTTGGTGTGGTTGTCTACCAGAAATATCAAGTTGAAGGTTCCCTCGTGGAAATTAGGGTAATTAAGATCATTAACCCGGTGGCTTTTCGTCTGGAGCTACCTCAGACTCTAAGGATCCATAATGTCTTCCACAGATCTCTGCTTAAGAGATATGTAGAACCTCCTGAACCATTGCCACTACCGCCTCCACCGGTGGTTGTTGATGGCAGTCTTGAGTTTCAGGTAGAAAAGATTGTTGATTCACGATATGTTCGCCGCTCTCTTCAGTACCTGGTGCACTGGAAAGGTTATGGTTCCGAAGGGAGAATGTGGGTTCCAGCATCAGAGGTAAAAGCGGACAGACTCATTCGGGCTTTTCATAGCTCCCATCCGGAGAGGCCTGGTCTTGAGGGTCCAGGGGCCCCTCGTAGAAAGGGGGGTACTGTCACGACTGTGACTGATCCAGACAGGTCTGGGCGGAGAAGGTCGCAGCGACTTGCTACTCGCGATAGCTTGTGAGTTTGCTCCGTGGTTCAGGGTATGTCATCTGGGTTTTGCCTTGTGAACCTTTTTGTCCTGACTGGGAGTTTGTAGGCATCCTTCTCAGGTGAGTCCTGTCTGCCACTCCCAGCTACTATATTAGTTTCAGTTTCACTTGCAGTCATTGCCAGATATAGTCCTTACTTCCAGTGCTACTCTGATCTTGGAAGGAGATCGTTTGATGGTGTTGCTGTGGAGCTCTTGTCCGGCGTGGACTGTCGTGTTTGGGATCGCCTTCTCTGCTCGTGACTGGATAAGTCTATCTCTGCTGTTGTTTGTTTGTTGCTGTCTTCCCCTGTTGTTTTCCTAGACGTGAGTGATGGTGACTAGCGCTCCCATCGGCCTTTCCCCAGTCCAGTCTTGTTAGGGCGACTGAGGGTTTAGGCATCCTGCTCGCCGCACGGGTTCACACCCCGTCTAGGGTATCAGGGCAGACAGGTGCCAGCTTAGGGTTAGTCAGGGGTGGCCATTCTATTTTCCATCCGTAGATAAGGGTCCCCCTTCCCCTCCGTCTGGTGCGACACGACTGCTGCTGGGCTAGCGGTCGTGACATATTGCCACCCACCTCCACACTGTCACCTTACCACTCTGTGGCCTACTGATGCTGCCATGTCCACACTATGTCACCGTGCCACTCTGTTGTATCATGCTGCTGCTGCCATGTCAACATTATGTCACTTTGCCACTCTGGCCTCCTGGTGCTGCCATCTCCACACCATGTAACCTGGCCACTCGCTGGCCTCCACATACTGCTGCCAACTACATAATCTGTGATTGTGCCACTCGGTGGCCTCCTCATACTGATGCCTAGAGATGGCCTTGCGGTTCGCCCGGCGGTCTTTTCGCGGTGAACTTTGCGTGTTCGCGATTCGTCGAACATGCGAACATATAGAGATATTCGCGCCCACCATATTCTTTTACATTGTGAAGAACTTTGACCCATGACACATCCATCAGGTGGTACAGGACAGCCAATTGAGACGTTTAAGCATATGGACATACCCCCTACCTTATAAATAAACCTGATCTGGCCGCCATTTTACTTTCAGTGTTTTGCCAGTGTAGGGATAGGTTGCTATGTGGAGCAGGGACAGGCTGTTAGGGACACCAAACGCTAGCTAATAGGGCCACAAAAGTAATTTTACCCCCCCCATAACAGTGCCATCCACAGATCCCCCCATAACATTGCCATCCACAGATACCCTCCATAACATTGCGTCATCCACAGATCCCCATAATAGTGTCATGCACAGACCACCATCAGTTCAAAACCCACCAAAAGCACACCTTTTGGTTAAAAATATTTTTGTTCTTATTTTCCTCCTCAAAAACCTAGGTGCGTCTTATGGGCCGGTGCATCTTATAGGGCGAAAAATACGGTAATCACGTTTCAACCCAACCAGGGCCCCGGTCTCAGGGTTTCCCAGTCATCACGGAATGGAAAGGAGAGCATCCTATTATATTTCATAAATTTTATAATAAATGTTTAATAAAATTAATAATAAAAATAAAAATTTTCATAACACAGGAGGAGGACGACATCCTGTGGTGCACAGAGATGGAGAGGGTCTTCGGATTCCCACACAGACATCTCAGAAATGAACTGCGGCTCCCGACAGCAGCTCCTGGGAAGAACATGGAGCGTCCCGGTCATCCGACATCTATTCGCCCCACTGAAGGATTATTTTGAAAGTGTGTAGAACCCGTGTGGGACCCCCATGCTGCAGATTTATCATGAAGACACCAAATTTTATAATATTACATTATTATTTTGTGCATTAGCAATACTGGTGGATTACTGACCAAATGTTGACCGAGTGAAGCCGTATGCTCCCCAGACAGGATCCATTTTTGTGGGTTATTGTTCTAACGGATCAGAGGAAGGTCAAATTAATCAGTGACGTCAACACAAACTTACTACTGACACCCTCTCCACTCTGTCGGGGGGGCTCTACTTGTATAAGCGTTTAATAGAACACATTCTGTAGACATGTATGTGGAATCAGCTGATGAGGACTGCGCTTCTTCTTGGCACTAACATCGACCTGTAAGGCTGAGTTAATACTGTACTTGAGTTATTTGGTCAGTTTTGATCCCGTGACTGCCCAAATAAATGATGTGTGCAGTGATTCTAATAGCGACGCCTGTCATCTGCATGTCATACAGAATCACAGTATTATTTCACTACCCCAGCACAATCCCTATGCGTGAGACTGCAAGGCAAGGTGTTCCACACCCCTATAAATGCTCTCTATAGCCCAGAAATAGCAGTTTTTTAACGCAATTCGCCGCAAATATATTCAGATCGAATCAAATATTTTTTGGGAGAAATCAAATTTTTACGAAATTTGCTCATCTCTAATCTCTGCGCTGCATGAGAATCGCACCATGTTCTATATTCTGCGTTTTTCACGCAGCCCTGGCCCCATAGAAGTGAATGGGGCTTCAGTGAAAAACGCATTGCATCCGGAAACAAGTCCGGATGTAATGCATTTTTCACTGATGGTTGCTAAAAGATGTTGTTTGTAAACCTTCCGTTTTTTTTATCACACGGGTGAAAAACGCATCAAAATGCATTGCACTCGAGTGGAAAAAAACTGAACAACTGAAAGCAATTGCAGACAAAACTGACTGAGCTTGCTTGCAAAATGGTGCGAGTTTCCCTAAACTCATCCTGAACGCATCCAAAGCCAATCTGTATCGTTCATGTGAAAAGGGCCTCAGGGCTCTTTTACATGAGCGGATGCCGTGACGGTAATCCCCTGTGTGAAAGAGAGCCAAGCCCCATTCTGGACAGCAGAGTCATGGAGCATTAACATGATTAATGTTTTACTACAAAATCACAGTGAGATAAAGTTGTCATTGTGATCTTGTAGTAAAAAGGTCACAGAGAGTCACAGAGCATTATCAATCATGTTAATACGCCATGTCTCTGTTGTCCGGAACGGGGCTTGGCACTCTTTCATTGAGTGGATTCCACACATGGAATCTGCTCGTGTGAAAGAGACCTTATGGTCCCTTTACAACTGCTGAACTCATCCCAATATAACAAGTTGATGAGCACTCATTTATAGGTCTTTTTTAAACAGACCGGTGAAAAGTAAAAGGGTGACAAATGCTTATTAGTACAATAGCTTTGCCCACTGGGCAATCATCAGGAAAATTATTGGTATTATGAACTGATCATGTGTCCATGTAAAAGAGCTTTCAGACACTATCTTTTGACATTATCAAGACAGCAACAGAGCTGTCATCATCATATTCTAATGAGATTACCTACTATCATAAAAGGATTAATTTACAGCTAAAATACACTGTCTACTCTGCTTTAGTATTCAGGACATTTGCCTCTTCATGATCACTGCAAGAGAAAAATTTGTATGTAATTTTAAATTGCATATTTGTATTGCCAAAATAATAAAAAAAGACAAAAGATCTAGGAAAATAATTTCTATGAATATTGATTTTACAAATACAAAGCTTTCTGAAGGAAGTGTCCCTTTAACCAAAATGTTATACAAGAAACATTATTACCTAAATCCATAAATACTTTATTTGCAGTAGCTTATTTTTATGTGACTGGCTTCCGTTCCTGGGTTTCTTTTCTAATTTCATGTCACCTTATCTTTTTAGAAGATATAGTCTGGTAACTCTAGCCTACTTATTTCATAGAAGGCTGCCTCTCTTATCACTTCTCATTATTTTGTATCACACTCTCACAGGTGCTTCTTATAACCATGAAGATAAAATCAGAATACTCTAGTGGTGTCCTTATGAACACAGTCTGCATCAGCATGATATAATGGAAGAGGTATAATTGTATGTACTTTGATATTAGTTTGATGCAAGGGAAACTGCCTAAGGCCTCCTGCACATGACCGTTTGGCTTTTTCAGTGTTTTGCAGTTCGTCTTTCACGGATCCGTTGTTCTGTTTTTTTGTTTCCATTGTGTTTCCGTTTCGTTTTTCCGTTCTGTTTTTCTGTATGGCATATGCAGTATACGGTAATTACATAGAAAAAATTGGGCTGAGCATAAACTTTTCAATAGACAGTTCTGCAAAAACGGAACAGATACGAAAAATAAAAAGAAGTACATTCTGTATGTGTTCCATTTTTTTTGCGGACCCATTGACTTGAATGGAGCCATGGAATGTGATTTGCAGGCAATAATATGACATATTCTATCTTTCAACGGAACAGAATAAAGGAAATACGGAAAAGGAATGCATACGCAGTACATCCACGTTTTTTTTTGCGGAATCATTGAAATGAATGGTTCAATATACGGACCGTAAACGGAACGCAAAAACGGCCCGTAATGGAAAAAAAAATAAGTAGTGTGCAGGAGGCCTAAGGGTACTTTTAAACTTGCGTTGTGAACATTCATCAAGCCGTCGCCGGAACTGCCTGCCAGATCCGGAAATACATGTGCAAATGGATAGCATTTGTAGACGGATCCGGATGCGGATCTGTCTAACAAATGCAATCGCCACATCTCCTGTGTAAAGTGTGCGCATCCTTAAAAAATCTGTGACATCCAGGGTACTTTTTCAATAGACGGTGTCCGCTGCAGACAGTAAATTATCCGCGTCACATCTGCTGTTTAAAGTGTGCACATCCCTAAAATATCAGTGACATCCAGTGGAAATTTTTTCCGGTGTCTGCTGCGTACAGCTAAATTATCCGCGCCACATCTGCTGTTTAAAGTGTGCTCATCCCTAAAATATCAGTGACATCCAGTGCACTTTTTCCATAGATGGTGTCCGCTGCAGACAGTTAAATTATTCACGCCACATCTCCTGTTTAAAGTGTGCGCATCCCAAAAATATCAGTGTCATCCAGTGCACTTTTTCTTTAGACAGTGTCCGATGCGGACAGTTAAATTATCCACGCCACATCTGATGTTTAAAATGTGCGCATCCCTAAAATATCAGTGACATCCAGTGTACCTTTTTCCGTAGACGGTGTCCGCTGCGGATAATTATCCCCGCCACATCTCCTGTTTAAAGTGTGCGTATATCTAAAATATCAATGACATCCAGTGAACCTTTTTCCGTAGATGGTGTCCGCTGCGTACAGTTAAGGCCTCTTTCACACTTGCGTTGTCCGGATCCGGCGTGTACTCCACTTGCCGGAATTACACGCCGGATCCGGAAAAACGCAAGTGTACTGAAAGCATTTGAAGACGGAACCGTCTTCCAAATGCGTTCAGTGTTACTATGGCACCCAGGACGCTATTAAAGTCCTGGTTGCCATAGTAGGAGCGGGGAGCGGGGGAGCGGTATACTTACAGTCCGTGCGGCTCCCTGGGCGCTCCAGAATGACGTCAGAGCGCCCCATGCGCATGGATGACGTGATCCATGTGATCACATGATCCATGCGCTTGGGGCGCCCTGACGTCACTCTGGAGCGCCCGGGGAGCCGCACGGACGGTAAGTACACTGCTCCCCCGCTCCCCGCTACACTTTACCATGGCTGCCAGGACTTTAGCGTCCCGGCAGCCATGGTAACCACTCTGAAAAAGCTAAATGTCGGCTCCGGCAATGCGCCGAAACGACGTTTAGCTTAAGGCCGGATCCGGATCAATGCCTTTCAATGGGCATTAATTCCGGATCCGGCCTTGCGGCAAGTGTTCCGGATTTTTGGCCGGAGCAAAAAGCGCAGCATGCTGCGGTATTTTCTCCGGCCAAAAAACGTTCCGTTCCGGAACTGAAGACATCCTGATGCATCCTGAACGGATTTCTCTCCATTCAGAATGCATTAGGATAATCCTGATCAGGATTCTTCCGGCATAGAGCCCCGACGACGGAACTCTATGCCGGAAGACAAGAACGCAAGTGTGAAAAAGCCCTAAATTATTTGCGCCAAATCTCCTATTTAAAGTGTGTGCATCCCTAAAATATCAGTGACATCCAGTGCACTTTTTCCGTAGACTGTGTCCGATGTGGACAGTAAAATTATCCGCGCCACATCTGCTGTTTAAAATGTGCGCATCCCTAAAATATCAGTGACATCCAGTGCACTTTTTCCAAAGACGGTGTCCACTGCGGACAGATAAATTATCCGTGCCACATTTACTGTTTAAATTGTGTGCATCCCTAAAATATCAGTGGCAACAAGTGTACCTTTTTCCGTAGATGGTGTCCGCTGCAGACAGTTAAATTATCCGTGCCACATCTCCTGTTTAACCGCCTCAGGACCGCCGTACGCAGGATTGCGTCCTGGTGGCGGCCCTGCTCTTCTGGGTGGACGCATATACGCGTCCTCTCGTGAGACGCGAGATTTCCTGTGAACGCGCGCACACAGGCGCGCGCGTTCACAGGAACGGAAGGTAAGCGAGTGGATCTCCAGCCTGCCAGCGGCGATTGTTCGCTGGCAGGCTGGAGATGCGATTTTTTAAACCCCTAACAGGTATATTAGACGCTGTTTTGATAACAGCGTCTAATATACCTGCTACCTGGTCCTCTGGTGGTCCCTTTTGTTTGGATCGACCACCAGAGGACACAGGCAGCTCAGTAATAAGTAACACCAAGCACCACTACACTACACCCCCCCCTGTCACTTATTAACCCCTGATCACCCCTGATCACCCCATATAGACTCCCTGATCACCCCCTGTCATTGATCACCCCCCTGTCATTGATAACCCCCCTGTAAGGCTCCATTCAGACGTCCGTATGATTTTTACGGATCCACGGATACATGGATCGGATCCGCAAAACACATACAGACTTCAGAATGGATCCTTACAGGGGGGTGATCACCCCATATAGACTCCCTGATCACCCCCCTGTCATTGATCACCCCCCCCAAAAGGCTCCAATCAAATTTCCGTATGTTTTTTACGGATCCACGGATACATGGATCGGATCCGCAAAACACATACGGACATCTGAATAGAGCCTTATAGGGGGGTGATCACCTCATATAGACTCCCTGATCACCCCCCTGTCATTGATCACCCCCCTGTCATTGATCACCCCCCTGTAAGGCTCCATTCAGACATTTTTTTGGCCCAAGTTAGCGGAATTTTTTTTTCTTTCTTACAAAGTCTCATATTCCACTAACTTGTATCAAAAAATAAAATCTCACATGAACTCACCATACCCCTCACGGAATCCAATTGCGTAAATTTTTTTAGACATTTATATTCCAGACTTCTTCTCACGCTTTAGGGCCCCTAGAATGCCAGGGCAGTATAAATACCCCACATGTGACCCCATTTCGGAAAGAAGACACCTCAAGGTATTCCGTGAGGGGCATATTGAGTCCATGAAAGATTGAAATTTTTGTCCCAAGTTAGCGGAAAGGGAGACTTTGTGAGAAAAATAAAATAAAAAATCAATTTCCGCTAACTTGTGCCCAAAAAAAAAAATTTGATGAACTCGCCATGCCCCTCGTTGAATACCTTGGGGTGTCTTCTTTCCAAAATGGGGTCACATGTGGGGTATTTATACTGCCCTGGCATTTTAGGGGCCCTAAAGCGTGAGAAGAAGTCTAGGATCCAAATGTCTAAAAATGCCCTCATAAAAGGAATGTGGGCCCCTTTGCCCACCTAGGCTGCAAAAAAGTGTCACACATCTGGTATCACCGTACTCAGGAGAAGTTGGGCAATGTGTTTTGGGGTGTCATTTTACATATACCCATGCTGGGTGAGAGAAATATCTTGGTCAAATGCCAACTTTGTATAAAAAAAAATGGGAAAAGTTGTGTTTTGCCGAGATATTTATCTCACCCAGCATGGGTATATGAAAATGACACCCCAAAACACATTGCCCAACTTCTCCTGAGTACGGAGATACCACATGTGTGACACTTTTTTGCAACCTAGGTGGGCAAAGGGGCCCACATTCCAAAGAGCACCTTTCGGATTTCACCAGCCATTTTTTACAGATTTTGATTTCAAACTACTTACTACACATTATGGCCCCTAGAATGCCAGGGCAGAATAACTACCCCACAAGTGACCCCATTTTGGAAAGAAGACACCCCAAGGTATTTGCTGATGGGCATAGTGAGTTCATAGAACTTTTTATTTTTTGTCACAAGTTAGTGGAGTATGAGACTTTGTAAGAAAAAAATAAAAATAAAAAAATCATAATTTTCCGCTAACTTGAGACAAAAAATAAAAAGTTCTATGAACTCACTATGCCCATCAGCGAATACCTTAGGGTGTCTACTTTCCGAAATGGGGTCATTTGTGGGGTGTTTGTACTGTCTGGCCATTGTAGAATCTCAGGACACATGACAGGTGCTCAGAAAGTCAGAGCTGCTTCAAAAAGCGGAAATTCACATTTTTGTACCATAGTTTGTAAACGCTATAACTTTTACCCAAACCATTTTTTTTTTTACCCAAACTTTTTTTTTTATCAAAGACATGTAGCACAATAAATTTAGAGAAAAATTTATATATGGATGTCGTTTTTTTTGCAAAATTTTACAACTGAAAGTGAAAAATGTCATTTTTTTGCAAAAAAATAGTTAAATTTCGATTAATAACAAAAAAAGTAAAAATGTCAGCAGCAATGAAATACCACCAAATGAAATCTCTATTAGTGAGAAGAAAAGGAGGTAAAATTCATTTGGGTGGTAAGTTGCATGACCGAGCAATAAACGGTGAAAGTAGTGTAGGTCAGAAGTGTAAAAAGTGGCCTGGTCATTAAGGGTGTTTAAGGTAGGGGGGCTGAAGTGGCTAAAGTGTGTGCATCCCTAAAATATCAATGACATCCAGTGTACCTTTTTCCGTAGACAATTTCTGCTGCGGACAGTTAAATTATCCATGCCACATCTCCTGTTTAAAATGTGCGCATCCCTAAAATATCAGTGACATCCAGTGCACTTTTTCCGTAGACGGTGTCCGCTTCGGACAGTTAAATTATTCACGCCACATTTCCTGTTTAAAGTGTGCGCATCCCTAAAATATCAGTGTCATCCAGTGCACTTTCTGCGTAGACAGTGTCCGATGCGGACAGTTAAATTATCCGTGCCACATCTGATGTTTAAAATGTGTTCATCCCTAAAATATCAGTGACATCCAGTGCACTTTTTCCGTAGACGGTGTCCGCTGCGGACAGTTAAATTACCCACGCCACATCTCCTGTTTAAAGTGTGCGCATCCCTAAAATATCAGTGACATCCAGTGTACCTTTTTCCGGTGTCCGCTGCGTACAGTTAAATTATCCACGCCACGCCATATCTAAAATATCAGTGACATCCAGTGCAATTTTTCCATATGCGGTGTCCGCTGTGGAGAGTTAAATTTTCTGCGCCACATCTCCTGTTTAAAGTGTGCGCATCCCTAAAATAAGAGTGACAGCCAGTGTACCTTTTTCCGTAGACGGCGTCCGCTGCGGACAGTTAAATTATCCTCGCCACATCTCCTATTTAAAGTGTGCGCATCCCTAAAATATCAGTGACATCAATTGCACTTTTTCCGTAGATGGTGTCCGATGCGGACAGTTAAATTATCCGTGCCACATCTGCTCTTTAAAATGTGCGCTTCCCTAAAATATCTGACATCCAGTGCACTTTTTCCGTAGACGGTGTTCGCTGCAGACAGTTAAATTATTTGTGCCACATCTGCTGTTTCAAGTGTCCGCATCCTTAAAATATCAGTGACATCCAGTGCACTTTTTCCGCAGACGGTGTCCGCTGCGTACAGTTAAATTATTTGCGCCACATCTGCTGTTTTAAGTGTGCGCATCCCTAAAATATCAGTCACATCCAGTGCAATTTTTCATTAGATTGTGTCCGCTGCGGACAATTAAATTATCCGTACCACATCTCCTGTTTAAAGTGTGCACATCCCTAAAATATCAGTGGCTAGCAGTGTACTTTTTTCCGTAAACGGTGTCCGCTGCGGACAGATAAATTATCCGCACCAGTGTGCGCATCCTTAAAATATCGGTGACATCCAGTGCACTTTTTACGCAGACGATGTACGCTGCAGACAGTTAAATTATCCGCGTCACATCTGCTGTTTAAAATGTGCGCATCCCTAAAATATCAGTGACATCCAGTGCACTTTTTCTGTAGACGGTGTTCGCTGCAGACAGTTAAATTATTTGCGCCACATCTCCTGTTATAAGTGTGCGCATCCTTAAAAAATTAGTGACATCCAGTGTACATTTTTCTGGTGTCCGCTGCGTACAGTTAAATTATCCGCGCCACATCTGCTGTTTAAAGTGTGCTCATCCCTAAAGTATCAGTGACATCTAGTGCACTTTTTCCATAGACACTGCGAACAGTGACATTACCTGTGGCACCTGTCCTGTATAACGTTTCCAAATCACAAATACATTTGTAAATCTTTTTGCGCATACACTTCCAAATCCTACGCTACAGTAGGTGTGACATACTTTCAAGCATATATCACATTTAAAATTAAGAAGGCGAGAAGTAAGGGACTGGAAAGTGGACGTGATGCTGATGGTGCACGCAAAGACCGTGGCCCTTGGCAAAGTGAAATTGTGCTTGCTGCCAGAGCACAAGAAAAACATTCATCCACGATTCCTAGCTTCATGTCCCAATTTGCAGGGCGGCACAGGACACCACTCTTTAAGTCAGACCAGTGCAACCAAATGGTCGGTTGGATTGCAGCAGATAATGCTTCCAGTCAGTTTAGCACCACCCTGTCTTCCACCAAGTCCAGTCTCAGTAGCCAAAAGTCTGATCAACACAATCCTCACCCTGATCCTCCTTCCTCCCACCATGTACAGTCTGGCCAAACAAGTGATCCCACACTCGGATATTCCGAGGACCTCTTTTCATCGCCATTACTTGATTTGGCCCTCTCGCCAAGCACTCTTGAAGAGGGACATGAGATCTTGTGCCCTGATTCCCAACCTTTTGAGCATCAAGTCACAAGAACATGATGGTGGGGAATGGCAATTAGTGTTTAATGAGGTGGATGATGATGAGACACAGTTGCCAATGCGTCAACCGCAATTACTGTCTCAGGAGGTTTATGAAGAGGATGAGACACAGTTGTTAATCACTGAGGTTGAGGTTGAGGTTGGGTCAACAAATCAGGAGGATGATCAGAGTGAGGAAGTGGAAGAGGAGGTGGTGGATAGAGTTGAGCGAACACCTGGATGTTCGGGTTCGAGAAGTTCGGCCGAACTTCCCGGAAATGTTCGGGTTCGGGATCCGAACCCAACCCGAACTTCGTCCCGAACCCGAACCCCATTGAAGTCAATGGGGACCCGAACTTTTGGGCACTAAAAAGGCTGTAAAACAGCCCAGGAAAGAGCTAGAGGGCTGCAAAAGGCAGCAACATGTAGGTAAATCCCCTGCAAACAAATGTGGATAGGAAAATGAATTAAAATAAAAATAAAAAAAATAAAAATGAACCAATATCAATTGGACAGAGGTCCCATAGCAGAGAATCTGGCTTCACGTCAGCAGAGAATCAGTCTCTTCATGCCATAGCAAAGAATCTGGCTTCATGTCAGCACAGAATCAGTCTCTTCAAGCCATAGCAGAGAATCTGGCTTCATGTCAGCACAGAATCAGTCTTCATGTCATAGCAGAGAATCAGGCTTCATGTTACCCACCACTAGAACAGGCCACTGTCACACATTTAGGCCCCGGCACCCAGACAGAGGAGAGAGGTCCTGTAACAGAGAATCTGGCCTTATGTCAGCACAGAATCTGTCTTCATGTCATAGCAGAGAATCAGGCATCACGTCACCCACCACTGGAACAGGCCACTGTCACACATTTAGGCCCAGGCACCCAGGCAGAGGAGAGAGGTCCCATAACAGAGAATCTGGCCTTATGTCAGCGCAGAATCAGTCTTCATGTCATAGCAGAGAATCAGGCTTCACGTCACCCACCACTGGAACAGGCCACTGTCACACATTTAGGCCCAGGCACCCAGGCAGAGGAGAGAGGTCCCGTAACAGAGAATCTGGTCATATGTCAGCACAGAATCTGTCTTCATGTCATAGCAGAGAATCAGGCATCACGTCACCCACCACTGGAACAGGCCACTGTCACACATTTAGGCCCAGGCACCCAGGCAGAGGAGAGAGGTCCCGTAACAGAGAATCTGGCCTTATGTCAGCACAGAATCTGTCTTCATGTCATTGCAGAGAATCAGGCTTCACGTCACCCACCACTGGAACAGGCCACTGTCACACATTTAGGCCCCGGCACCCAGACAGAGGAGAGAGGTCCTGTAACAGAGAATCTGGCCTTATGTCAGCACAGAATCTGTCTTCATGTCATAGCAGAGAATCAGGCTTCACGTCACCCACCACTGGAACAGGCCACTGTCACACATTTAGGCCCCGGCACCCAGACAGAGGAGAGAGGTCCTGTAACAGAGAATCTGGCCTTATGTCAGCACAGAATCTGTCTTCATGTCATAGCAGAGAATCAGGCATTTACGTCACCCACCACTGGAACAGGCCACTGTCACACATTTAGGCCCAGGCACCCAGGCAGAGGAGAGAGGTCCCGTAACAGAGAATCTGGCCTTATGTCAGCACAGAATCTGTCTTCATGTCATAGCAGAGAATCAGGCTTCACGTCACCCACCACTGGAACAGGCCACTGTCACACATTTAGGCCCCGGCACCCAGACAGAGGAGAGAGGTCCTGTAACAGAGAATCTGGCCTTATGTCAGCACAGAATCTGTCTTCATGTCATAGCAGAGAATCAGGCATCACGTCACCCACCACTGGAACAGGCCACTGTCACACATTTAGGCCCAGGCACCCATGTAGAGGAGAGAGGTCTCGTAACAGAGAATCTGGCCTTATGTCAGCGCAGAATCAGTCTTCATGTCATAGCAGAGAATCAGGCTTCACGTCACCCACCACTGGAACAGGCCACTGTCACACATTTAGGCCCAGGCAGAGGAAAGAGGTCCCGTAACAGAGAATCTGGCCTTATGTCAGCACAGAATCTGTCTTCATGTCATAGCAGAGAATCAGGCATCACGTCACCCACCACTGGAACAGGCCACTGTCACATATTTAGGCCCAGGCACTCAGTCAGTGGTGTAGTACAGTCGATATGAACCACATGAAGTTTCACCAAATATCCAGTCTGCAGGTTTGCAATAGGGTCATACCAATATACAGGAGCTGCAGCAATGATCACTTGTTAAATATAGTTCCATATATTCATAAGCTGTTAGCAGAGAGTCAGGACATGCTAAATAAACCTCTTCAAATGTGCTATTAGATAACTGAGGAAAGTTTTAACAGACAGAGTCTTTACAGTGGACTCTTCCAGAAAGCCCCCTGTGTATTCTGCTACTTGGTTTGGTCTCCTCAGTGCAGACATTTACTGTGAAGGAGGTAGGATCTCTGTCTAAGTTCTCTAAAGCTAAAGTTCATTTATCTATTGTAAAAAGTTATAATATATACCCATAATAGTTCTGTAGAATGTAAAGAGGTGACTGTATGTTTTTTAGCAGCCTTTAAACCCTGCAGCACATGCTAGGCTGAGTAGATGATGTACAGTTAAAGAGACATGTGTTCTTCCTAAAATGGCTGCAAGACATGCTGTATTCCAGGTCACCCTGCTGCAATATCTTTGTAAATTATTTTCTCTTGTTCATTTTTCTGTATGCTTTGTTATATCCTGTAACATGTATGTGGGAATGTAATATAATGACTGGCTGTTATGATATAGGTGGGCTGGTGACCTGGCTGTATACCACATAGTGGCAGTGTTTCCCTGTTGTATTACAGGCTCCAGCCAAGTGCACTCCACCTCAATAAAGCTTTAAACCACAGAAGACCTGAGTGTCGTCCCTTAGAGTCCACTTAGAGTTTATGCCTGGAGGAGCTGGTGACCGAGTGAGTGTGAAAGCTGGAGGTGTCGCAGATGGTGCAAGGAAAAGAGGGTTACATTTGGTGCCGTGACTCGGATGTCATCATTCTGCTCAAAGTGACCAGTGAAGATACCTAAAGTCACCAGTGTGCGAGTTCTGAGGTGATTGCGCCACGGCGGAGCTGCTAGGCGGCAGATTGACCTTATTAGCGGTTTATATCCTCTCAGGAATAGAAGATGAGTGGACGAGCCAGAGCCCGTGGAAGAGCACGTGCCAGGGGGCAGCCCAGCCAAGGACAGCCTGGACAGGAGCAAGAGGCTCAAGAACCTAGACGCATTGAAAGACCCTAGCAGCCACCAGCCGAGCCTTTGCTTGTGGGAAGAGGGCGCCAGGTAGGCCCGCCAGTAGTGGAGAGACCTCCGACTGATGTTCTGCAGCTTTCAGCTGGATTTCAGGACATATCCCTCGGAGAACGGGGTGGCCGCAGGCGTGACTTCCATGACCTTGGAGTGAACACCCGGCAGACCATTGAATAGAAATGTGAGACCTGTTTTTTTTTGCACTGTGTGACAGGTTAAGGTTTAATCTCAGAATCAGACTTCTATCTGCACGGTAGCGTGTGTCTTAGGTTTTTCTGAATGACACTATCAGTACCTTCAATGTAAGATATCCTTTTTGGGATAGATTTCAAGTAGGCCTCAAATACCAGAAACTAGTTATTTTGAGAATGGCAAATTTGGGAATAGTTTTTCAACCCAGAAAAAAAATAGGGCTTTTACGGTCGCTACAAATAACTTGACCAGATTAAACAGTACAGATTTGCTTGAATAGA
Source organism: Bufo bufo (assembly GCF_905171765.1). Classification (NCBI taxonomy): domain Eukaryota; kingdom Metazoa; phylum Chordata; class Amphibia; order Anura; family Bufonidae; genus Bufo; species Bufo bufo. Next base: position 91,354,786 of record NC_053398.1, on the reverse strand, counting down.
AACGTGAGACCTGTTTTTTTTTGCACTGTGTGACAGGTTAAGGTTTAATCTCAGAATCAGACTTCTATCTGCACGGTAGCGTGTGTCTTAGGTTTTTCTGAATGACACTATCAGTACCTTCAATGTAAGATATCCTTTTTGGGATAGATTTCAAGTAGGCCTCAAATACCAGAAACTAGTTATTTTGAGAATGGCACATTTGGGAATAGTTTTTCAACCCAGAAAAAAAATAGGGCTTTTACGGTCGCTACAAATAACTTGACCAGATTAAACAGTACAGATTTGCTTGAATAGAAATGTGAGACCTGTTTTTTTTTGCACTGTGTGACAGGTTAAGGTTTAATCTCAGAATCAGACTTCTATCTGCACGGTAGCGTGTGTCTTAGGTTTTTCTGAATGACACTATCAGTACCTTCAATGTAAGATATCCTTTTTGGGATAGATTTCAAGTAGGCCTCAAATACCAGAAACTAGTTATTTTGAGAATGGCACATTTGGGAATAGTTTTTCAACCCAGAAAAAAAATAGGGCTTTTACGGTCGCTACAAATAACTTAACCAGATTAAACAGTACAGATTTGCTTGAATAGAAATGTGAGACCTGTTTTTTTTTGCACTGTGTGACAGGTTAAGGTTTAATCTCAGAATCAGACTTCTATCTGCACGGTAGCGTGTGTCTTAGGTTTTTCTGAATGACACTATCAGTACCTTCAATGTAAGATATCCTTTTTGGGATAGATTTCAAGTAGGCCTCAAATACCAGAAACTAGTTATTTCGAGAATGGCACATTTGGGAATAGTTTTTCAACCCAGAAAAAAAATAGTGCTTTTACGGTCGCTACAAATAACTTGACCAGATTAAACAGTACAGATTTGCTTGAATAGAAATGTCAGGTCTATTTTTTAGGCGCTGGGTGACAGGCTCAACTTGCCCCTGATGTAATATATGGCCAAAAAATAACCACAATGTTGATGGTTAAATGCACTTGGGTGACACAGGCTCAGCCTGCACCAGATGTAGTATATGGCCAAAAAATAATCAGACTGTTGATGGTTAAATGCACTTGGGTGACACAGGCTCAGCCTGCACCAGATGTAGTATATGGCCAAAAAATAATCAGACTGTTGATGGTTAAATGCACTTGGGTGACACAGGCTCAGCCTGCAGCTGATGTAGTATATGGCCAAAAAATAACCAGACTGTTGATGGTTAAATGCACTTCAGTGACACAGGCTCAGCCTGCAGCTGATGTAGGATATAGCACAAAATAACCACACTATCGATGGTTAAATACACTTGGTGATAGCTTGTGCTGGTGCACCACAAGTCACAAAATGGCCGCCGATCACCCCAGAAAAAAAGTGATCTAAAAACGCTCTGGGCAGCCTCAAAAAAGTGAGCAAGTCAATAATAGCACTTCAATGATCCACAGCTGCAGAACGATCACAGAATGAAGTCTTTTGGAGGAGTTAATCTGCCTAATCTCGCCCTAACGTCGCAGCTGCAACCTCTCCCTACACTGATCATAGCAGAGTCACGTGCGGCGCTACGTGACTCCAGCTTAAATAGAGGCTGGGTCACATGCTGCACTGGCCAATCACAGCCATGCCAATAGTAGGCATGGCTGTGATGGCCTCTTGGGCCAAGTAGTATGACGCTTGTTGATTGGCTGCTTTGCAGCCCTTAAAAAAGCGCCAAGAAAGCGCCGAATACCGAACCCGAACACAGACTTTTACGAAAATGTTCGGGTTCGGGTCCGTGTCACGGACACCCCAAAATTCGGTACGAACCCGAACTATACAGTTCGGGTTCGCTCATCCCTAGTGGTGGACAATGAGGTCACTGACCCAACCTGGGAAGGTAGAAAGCCGAACGAGGACTGCAGTACTGTAGGGGAGGGATCTGCAGCACCACAACAGGCTGGAAGAGGCAGTGTTGTGGCAAAAGGGAGAAGGCAGGCCAGACCAAACAGTCCCGCAACTGTTCCGTGGAGCACCCCCTTGCAGAAATCTCCCTTGCCAAGGGGTAGCTGTTTTGCAGTATGGCGCTTTTTTGAGAAAAGTGATGACGACAAAGAATAGTAGTTTGCAACCTGTGCCATATGAAAATGAGCCGGGGCGTGAACACTAGCAACCTCACCACCACCAGCATGATCCGCCTGTCACGGATGGTGTTGCAGAAAACTGGAAGTTATAAATAAACATCCGACTGACTTGATCCCAAACTAAGAAACATATGGGTGAGCCCTATAAAACCCCTAGAGCTCTCCCTGACTGCTTTGCCCATGCAAAGATCTTTTTGATAGATAATTGCATGCCCTCGTACCTAGACTGTGTGACACCTGAAAACCCTATAATAGTGAGGGGACACGACCACCGGCTCCCTGCACTTAATACGGAGGGAGTCAGGGTCACCTAGAATCAAGCCAGCACGGAAACACAATTAAAGGAAAATACTTATCTGAAGAACCAGCAGTTGCAGCCTCTGGCAGTGAACACAATCCAGGAAGTAGTATAAACCGCAAAGTGAGGCAGTATGGGAGGGAATATAAAGGGAGGCAATCATTGTAAATAGATGACAGCTGGGAGAAGGAAAAGAGATGACAAAGTGAAACCAAAACAAAGAACATCATGCAAGAGGTACAGAAGAACGTCTACCATAGCTTCTCAGAGAGCTGGCAGTGACACCGCCACATGACATTAAAGCAACACAATAAGTGAGATGAACTCCTGGGTACACAATCTGTGTCTGCGGGTCACACCACTGCCTTATCTTCGCCTATGTTACGTGCTGGCCAATACCCTGTCGAAGGCGCAGTCCTGGATGACTCCCGCCCTGCATCTGGACCTTCGCATGCACCATCAGCGACCACATCCACTTCCATGTCCCAGCGCAGCATCCAAATGTCCTTACCCCAGGCCTTTGAACGCAAGCGAAAATACCCAGCCACCCACCCACAGGCCATAGCACTAAATGCGCAGATTTCCAAACTACTGGCCCTGGAAATGTTGCCATTTAGGCTTGTGGACACTGAGGCCTTCCGCAGCCTGATGTCGGCGGCCGTCCCGCGTTACGCAGTCCCCAGCCGCCACAATTTTTCAAGGTGTGTCGTGCCTGCCCTTAACCAACATGTGTCCTGTAACATCACACGTGCCCTGACCAACACAGTTACTGGGAAGGTCCAGTTAACCACGGACACATGGACAAGTGCATCCGGCCAGGGACACTACATTTCCCTGACGGCACACTGGGTGAATGTTGTGGAGGCCGGAAGCGAGTCGTACCATGGAATGGCACAGGCGCTACCGACGCCAAGGATTGCGGGCCTTACGTCCATCAGGGTTTCCAGCAGCACATACGTTAGTGGCTCCAAACCCCACTTCTCCTCCTCCGCCTCCTCCTCCACTTCCATCTCTGATTTATCTGCGTGTAGCACCAGTCAGTCATCAGTCGATAGCTGGAATCAGAGTAGCACTGCAGTCGGAAAGCGGCAACAGGCCGTGCTGAAGCTGATATGCTTAGGGGACAAACAGCACACCGCCGCAGAGCTTTAGCAGGGGATAAGAGACCAAACTGAGCTGTGGCTCTCGCCACTCAACCTACAACCATAGGGTCAGCTCAACAGCAGGCCCTCGCATATAATGTTTTACAGTGTCAGCTCACCAGCAGGCCCTCGCATATAATGTTTTACAGGGTCAGCTCACCAGCAGACCCTCGCATATAATGTTTTACAGGGTCAGCTCACCAGCAGGCCCTCGCATATAATGTTTTACAGAATCAGCTCAACAGCAGGCCATCGCATATAATATTTTAGAGGGTCAACTCACCAGCAGGCACTTGCATATAATGTTTTACAAGGTCAGCTCACCAGCAGGCCTTCACCTACAATCTTCTTTTACAGGGTCAGCTTACATGAAGGCCCTCGCATATAATGTTTTAGAGGGTCAGCTCACCTGCAGGCCCTCACCTAAAATGTTTTACAGGGTCAGCTCACCAGCAGGCCCGCACCTCAAATCTTTTACAGGGTCAGCTCACCTGAAGGCCCTTGCAAATAATTTTTTTACAGGGTCAGCTCACCAGCTGGCCCTCGCATATAATTTTTTACAGGGTCAGCTCACCAGCAGGCCTTCACCTACAATGTTTTACAGGGTCAACTCAACAGCAGGCCCGCACCTAAATTTTTTTTACAGGGTCCGATCACCTGCAGGCCCTCACCTAATTTTACCTAATAGGTAGTTTGCCCGCCTGCTGCCTTCCTTGGATGTGGTAGCCGTTTATCAGGCTTCCTATCCTAAATAGAACCATGATTCCCCGTTACCTGTAGTCACCATGGTTTGCACTAACAATAACATCTAAAGTTGATAGGCCAGACATCCAAATGGATTGTGGCCATCACGGGGACGTGCGATCGGCCCCAGGTTATCTAGAGTCACCAAAGCGGCAGCAGGCCCTCACCCACAATCTTTGGGTAATTTGATTCCAGCTCACCCATCTTTTCTTGCCTGGCTATGAGCTGTGCGCTGCGATTGGCCAGCGCTGCAGCAAGACACGCCTCATACAAGAAATCAGTCAGAGGGAGCGCAGACACCGGAGCCTATACCGGGCGAACGGAGCGGCGCCCAGACATACTAGTAAGTGCAGGGGGACCCCTGGGCGCCGCTCTGCCCACTGATCTAGTTAGTTTTTATTTTGTACAGTTGTGAAAGGTCCTCTTTAAACTAATAACACACAAAGATTTAAATGTTACGATGTTTCTATTGAACACACCATGTAAACATTCACAGTGCAGGTGGAAAAAGTATGTGAACCCTTGGATTTAATAACTGGTTGAACCTCCTTTGGCAGCAATAACTTCAACCAAATGTTTCCTGTAGTTGCAGATCAGACGTGCACAATGGTCAGGAGTAATTTTTGACCATTCCTCTTTACAGAAGTGTTTCAGTTCAGCAATATTCTTGGGATGCTTGGTGTGAATTGCTTTCTTGAGGTCATGCCACAGCATCTCAATCGGGTTGAGGTCAGGACTCTGACTGGGCCACTCCAGAAGGCGTATTTTCTTCTGTTTAAGCCATTCTGTTGTTGATTTACTTCTATGCTTTGGGTCGTTGTCCTGTTGCAACACCCATCTTCTGTTGAGCTTCAGCTGGTGGACAGATGGCCTTAAGTTCTCCTGCAAAATGTCTTGATAGACTTGGGAATTCATTTTTCCTTCGATGATAGCAATCCGTCCAGGCCCTGACTCATCAAAGCAGCCCCAATCCATGATGCCCCCACCACCATACTTCACAGTTGGGATGAGGTTTTGCTGTTGGTGTGCTGTGCCTCTTTTCTCCACACATAGTGTTGTGTGTTTCTTTCAAACAACTCATCTGTCCACAGAATATTTTGTCAGTACTGCTGTGGAACATCCAGGTGCTCTTGTGCAAACTGTAAACGTGCAGCAATGGTTTTTTTGGACTGCAGTGGCTTCCTCTGTGGTATCCCCCATGAAATCCATTCTTGTTTAGTGTTTTACGTATCGTAGATACGCTAACAGGGATATTAGCATATGCCAGATACTTTTGTAAGTCTTTAGCTGACACTCTAGGATTCTTCTTCACCTCATTGAGCAGTCTGCGCTGTGCTCTTGCAGTCATCTTTACAGGACGGCCACTCCTAGGGAGAGTAACAGCAGTGCTGAACTTTCTCCATTTATAGACAATTTGTCTTACCGTGGACTGATGAACAGCAAGGCTTTTGGAGATACTTTTATAACCCTTTCCAGCTTTATGCAAGTCAACAATCCTTAATCGTAGGTCTTCGGAGAGCTCTTTTGTGCGAGGCATCATTCACATCAGGCAATGCTAATTGTGAAAAGCAAACCCAGAACTGGTGTGTTTTATAGGGCAGGGCAGTTGTAACCAACACCTCCAATCTCATTGATTGGACTCCAGTTGGCTGACACCTCACTCCAATTAGCTCTTGGAGATGTCATTAGTCTAGGGGTTCACATACTTTTTCCACCTGCACTGTAAATGTTTACATGGTGTGTTCAATAAAAACATGGTAACATTTAATTATTTGTGTGTTATTAGTTTAAGTAGACTGTCATTGTCTATTGTTGTGATTAGATGAAGATCAGATCACATTTTATGACCAATTTGTGCAGAAATCCATATCATTCCAAAGGGTTCACATACTTTTTCTTGCAACTGTATATATGAAGCCTTCCCCCTTTTTTTTTTTTGGGGGGGGGGGAATTTTTCCTTTTATGTAATTGTGTCTATTTGTTTCACTGGGCATATAAAGATTTTTATGATGCCTAGAGATACAGATATATACAGTACAGACCAAAAGTTTGGACACACCTTCTCATTCAAAGAGTTTTCTTTATTTTCATGATTATGAAGGCATCAAAACTATAAATTAACACATGTGGAATTATATACATAACAAACAAGTGTGAAACAACTGAAAATATGTCATATTCTAGGTTCTTCAAAGTAGCCACCTTTTGCTTTGATTACTGCTTTGCACACTCTTTGCATTCTCTTGATGAGCTTCAAGAGGTAGTCCCCTGAAATGGTCTTCCAACAGTCTTGAAGGAGTTCCCAGAGATGCTTAGCACTTGTTGGCCCTTTTGCCTTCACTCTGCGGTCCAGCTCACCCCAAACCATCTCGATTGGGTTCAGGTCCGGTGACTGTGGAGGCCAGGTCATCTGGCGCAGCACCCCATCACTCTCCTTCATGGTCAAATAGCCCTTAATTTCAAAGTTTTCCCAATTTTTCGGCTGACTGACTGACCTTCATTTCTTAAAGTAATGATGGCCACTCGTTTTTCTTTATTTAGCTGCTTTTTTCTTGCCATAATACAAATTCTAACAGTCTATTCAGTAGGACTATCAGCTGTGTATCCACCTGACTTCTCCTCAACGCAACTGATGGTCCCAACCCCATTTATAAGGCAAGAAATCCCACTTATTAAACCTGACAGGGCACACCTGTGAAGTGAAAACCATTTCAGGGGACTACCTCTTGAAGCTCATCAAGAGAATGCCAAGAGTGTGCAAAGCAGTAATCAAAGCAAAAGGTGGCTACTTTGAAGAACCTAGAATATGACATATTTTCAGTTGTTTCACACTTGTTTGTTATGTATATAATTCCACATGTGTTATTTCATAGTTTTGATGCCTTCAGTGTGAATCTACAATTTTCATAGTCATGAAAATAAAGAAAACGCTTTGAATGAGAAGGTGTGTCCAAACTTTGTCTGTACTGTATACAGAATGGTTAGGGTTCTGCCAGCTAGTCAATATCTTTTAGTCACACTTTATATGTAATTTTTTATTTTTTATTTTTATTTCGATTTTCACTGTTATAGTTAATAAATAAATTTCCCTTTTTGTTTTTTTATTCAAATAGAAAGTAAATCTTGCAAAGCATTGGGTTAAAATCAAGACTTGGGAGTTTTCAGTTCGTTGCCACAAACAATGATTTGAAATCACCCACGCACCTGCTGACCCACTCCCACGTGAGTGGCCAGGTGAGGAGGCGGGGAGGCTTTCTTCTCTTACAAAAGTGGTAACTTCAGAACACTCCTCAGTCATAAATAAGAACGTTGTCATTTGAAACGCGTAGACTGACAAGGGCACCACTTGTGCTGTTCTTTTCAAATTTAATTCCTGCACTGCATTATTATCTCCTTTTACCATGTTGTTTCAATATATTGTTCTCTGCTGCCATCTGCTAGCCGGAATTCGTATGCTGCACGCCTCGTTCTTGTTAAATAAAGTTTTTCTCTCTGGGCGTGGTTTTAGCAGCCTTGGTCCTTGTCACTTCCTGTAGCCATTTTCAGTGCTGCATTCCTTTGTGACTGGAGACACACACCTCGGCTTGTGAAGGCATCATTTTTTGACCAGCAGTTAGCCTCAGGAAAGACATCCACATGACAGCATCTACTGCATTTCTGTATTGCATCACCGTATGTCACTGCTCTGGATCAAATAAACCCACGTTTGATTGCATCCTCATGTCTACGTCTGGATCCATCTAACCTGAGCATCTGCCGGTCCGGTCTGCTCCACTGCTTGGATACGAAGGTAGGACAGTCACAAAGTCATTATTAGTTACACCTTTATTCGCCTTCATGTGGGGACAGAACAGTCAAAAACTGCCTTAAAGCCTTATACCCCAGTCAATATCCGTCTCAATGTCCAATGCCCAACTACAGATTCCCTCAGAGCCCAGTGCCACACTTAGGAACCTCCCCTGCAACAGGCCCACTCCCAGGAAATCTGCCCAGCAACAGTTCACGTCCCACAAGCCCAAGGGGAAGCACGGCGTGTCCGCAGTAGATATACTCTCGCCTGGAAGTCCTCCACTACTCGCCAAGCCATTTTCTACATCCTATATTACCCTCGCTCGCATGATATAAGAACTTTTCACGCACGCGGGGCCTCCCTCAAACCAAAACCCCGCAATTCACTTAAAACACTTTAGGAACCTCACCGGGGTGCGTCATCTGAGCCGCACTGCAATTTTTAGCCCCCAATTCAAAAGTTCATTTTCTTAAATGGCCGAAAATGACCTTGAACAGTTCTCCAGTGATGAAACAAAGCAAATGCAACCTGATGCTGATCATTACGAAGAGCAGGAGGCAGAACCCACACTTCCAGCAGACCAAGTCACGTGCTCTCTCAAACCAACTATAAAGATCACCGAAAACTATCACACCAGGAAAGATGAGCTATGTGACAACCTGGAAGAGCTAGGGGAACGAGTTTACTCCCTCATATCAGGACTTAAGTCCTCCTCAGGCTATGCCACCAGTTTACAAGCTGCCGTCGGACGGCTGAATGCAGCCCATGAAAGATACAAGAGACTGTCCACAAGGTATATAACCTTTCTAAAATACTCTAATATTGAAGAAGCCCCGTCAGAATTGTGCAAGGCAGAATCAATAGACAGACAAAAAGACGCCATGGTGCTGGACGCTAAAGATAAAGTGGAACTCCGCATCTCTCGTTTGCAAGAAACTAGATCACACAGATCGCATTCATCCAAACATTCCTCTCGGTCCTACAGATCATCATGCTCTAGAAGCTCAGCCCTGAGCGACAGATTACTAGAAGCCTGCATAAATGCAGAGCAATCCAAAGTGAGGCGTTCCTTCACCGAAAAAGATGTCCTTGCAAGGACAGAAGCACAGACGGTGGCTAAGAGGGCTGAAGCGGAGGCCAAGAGGGCCGAAGCGGAGGCGGCGGCCAAGAGGGCCGAAGCGGAGGTAGAGGCCAAGAGGGCAGAAGCAGAGGCGGCGGCCAAGAGGGCCGAAGCAGAGGCCAAGAGGGCAGAAGCGGAGGCAGAAGCCAAGAGGGCAGAAGCGGAGGCAGAAGCCAAGAGGGCAGAAGCAGAGGCTCGAATAAAGATCCTTGAATCAGAGAGGGAAGAGGAAATTGCATTAGCAAAATTAAGACTACTTGAGCAAGCATTGAGCCAAGGCCTTGATTCAGTCTGCTTACCACCAGAGGAGATAGACGATCCAGTTGATCGCACCAGCGACTACGTACTGAAAGAGATACCTGCACCACCCCCAGTGTGCAGTACTGTCCAAGCCAACAACACTGAAACCTCCAAGTCAGCTCTACCTGCAGTGCCAGCGATACCCACAGCACCCGAACAATCAAATAACAGTCGCCCAGACGCGCCCTCTCAAGGGCAGTTATTACAGCAAGATGGCTACCAGGTGTTTCCTGGCCTACCTCCACAGCTCAAGCAGCAGTCAACAAAATCTACAGAGGCTAGACCACAGTTCAACCCTGCAGCAACATCATTCTACCCGGAAGCATCTCACCCTTTCACGCCACGCAGCCTATACGCCCCAGGGGCATCACACGTTGTCATGGCAACAAGCAGTGAGAAGTCAGATATGTCTGAGTTTGCCAGGTTTATGGTGAGCAGAGAGCTATTAACACCAGTCTCTCAAAATTTGATGACCGTGTGGAGAGCTACAGAGCCTGGAAGGCAACCTTCAAAGCCGCCATCGCCAACCTCAACCTAACCGCAGAGCAGGAGCTCGACCTCTTGATCAACTGGCTGGGCCCAGGCTCCACAAATCGCATCAAGAGCCTTAGAACTGTCTATGTGGGACAAGCAGAAGCAGGTCTCGCTGCAGCCTGGCAGAGACTCGAACGCACCTTTGGCAGTGCAGAAGCAATAGAGAAGGCACTATTCAGGAGACTGCAGAACGTCCCCAAGATCAGTCTCAAGGATGTCCATAAGCTTCAGGATTTAAGTGATTCGCTCATGGAACTGGAGCTCGCCAAAAGAGACCCTCGTCTGTCCGGCTGTGCTACCTGGATACAGCCCATGGGGTGAACCCAATTGTCGTGAAGTTACCATACAGCCTGCAAAAGAAGTGGGCGGCATCAGTCTCAAGGTACAAAAGAGTGCATGACGTCACTTTTCCCCCATTTATTAATTTCTGTAGATTCATCAATGAACAGTCCCAGATGAGGAATGACCCCGGCCTCGACTTCCTGGAGTTCAATACTACAGCCTCAGTGACCCCATCAAGGTATGAAAGTACTGTGCATAAACACAGAGATTTTAAGAGCAGCGTGAATGTTAGAAAGACTAACCTACCATCATCTGCAGTACCCACTGGTAAACAGTACACTACCTCATCAGGAGACAAGGCCTTCAATCGTGAATGTCCCATTCATAAAAAACCACACTCACTGAACAAATGCAGAGGATTTAGATCAAAACCATACAGGAGCGCAAGAAAGTCCTCACCGAGCTTGGGGTATGTTTCAGGTGCTGCGCTTCATTGGAGCACATGGCTAAGGACTGTAAATCCATTATCAAGTGTGAGGAGTGTCAAAGTGAAAGACATGCCTCAGCTATGCACCCAACTCCACTCTCAAGGGATTCACCTGCTGCTGTCACCACCAGTCCTGCTCAAAGTCATGGCGGGGAGCCCCAGAACCACGCTAACACAGCCACTGCTGTTTCCTGCTCATGCTCGGACATATGTGGGGAGGGCCAGAGTGAGAAATGTTGTGCCCGCTTATGCCTAATCAAGGTCTACCCAGAGGGGCTACCAGAAAAGGCAGTAAAAATGTATGCCATCATTGACGACCAAAGCAACCTTCGAATCAGGCGATCATGCACCAGGATTCAAGGACATTAACTTGGGACTGGACAGTCCACCTGTGCAGAGGAGCTTGGGCCTCAGATGGGATCTCTCGGCTGACTCCTTCGGTTTTCAGATAAGTTGTGCAGACAAGCCATTCACAAAACAAGGCGTCCTATCAGTGGTAAACAGCCTTTTTGATCCGCTAAGATTTGTAGCGCCCATCACCATACAAGGTAAATCTCTACTGAGACAGTTTTCTGAAACAGTCAAGGATTGGGATACCCCACTTCCCTCCGAGAAAGAGCAAAAATGGGAAGCCTGGAAGCGATCCTTGTGTGCCTTGGATGAGATCCACATCCCGAGATGCTATATTAAAACCTCACTTTCCTCTAGCATAAAGAAAGAACTCCACGTGTTCTCGGACGCCTCCACGGAGGCCATCGCAGCGGTTGCCTATCTGAAAGTGACAGAACCCAACAACCAAAATCATGTTGGATTCGTCTTTGGTAAGGCTAAGTTAGCCCCCAAGCCCGATCATACTATTCCCAGACTGGAACTTTGTGGGACTGTGTTGGCAGTGGAGATTGCGGATTTCATACAACAAGAACTGGGTGTCGACATAGCTGAAGTCCAGTATTACACCGACAGTAAGGTCGTTTTAGATTACATCCACAATCGGACCAAACGATTTTATGTGTACGTTAGTAACCGCATAGAGAGAATCAGGAGGTCCTCCAAACCTGAACAATGGCACTATGTACCATCCGAACTTAATCCAGCAGATCACGCCACTAGTCCTATGTCTATAGGTTCCTTTACTAACTCTACTTGGCTTACAGGTCCAGAGTTTCTGCTTGGAGAGGCAGAGGAATGTGTACAGGAAGTTTTCAGCATCCAGGATCCGGATAACGATCCAGAAATCTGCGCTGAAGTTAGTGCATTAGTCACTGGAACAAAGCAAACCGCCAGCTTCGGTTGTCAGTGCTTTGAACGTTTCTCCAGCTGGATGAGACTCGTCAGAACTATTGCAAGGTTAGTGCACATTGCAAGATGTTATCATAATACTCACGAAGATAAAGATTGTCATGGTTGGCATGCCTGCTATAAACCCTTCTCTGCTGAGAACATCTCTCATAGTGAGTATCTCATATTACGTCACGTTCAGCAGGAAAATTTCAACATAGAATGGAAGTGCTTGTATAACAAACAGCAGATTCCTTTAAAAAGTCCTCTTGCCAACTTAAATTCAGTTATCAACAGTTTTGGCTTGCTAAGAGTTGGTGGTCGTTTGAATCAAGCCCACGTGGGAATTGCAGAACAAAATCCTCTCATCATTCCCAGCAAACATCATATCACCGTCTTGCTAATCCGACACTACCACGAAAGGGCCGAACACCAAGGTAGGCTAATTACTGAGGGCAAATTACGGTCTGCAGGCCTTTGGATTATAGGTATGAAAAAACATGTGGCCCAAGTACTGCATGAATGTGTGCACTGTCGTAAAGCAATAGGAAAACAACTACACCAACAAATGTCCGACTTGCCTGCGGATAGACTATGTACAGAGCCGCCTTTCACCTATGTTGGCCTAGATGTCTTTGGGCCATGGATGGTGTCCGCACGCAGGACCCGCGGCGGTCATGCAAACAGTAAGCGTTGGGCTGTACTATTTACTTGCATGAGTGTGCGAGCAGTTCACATAGAGGTGATAGACTCTATGGACACATCCAGCCTTATTAATGCCTTAAGACGGTTCTTCGCAATCAGAGGACCAGTAAAACAATTGAGGTATGACCAGGGAAGCAACTTCATCGGAGCCTGTAGAGAACTTAACATCAACACCAAGTCCATTCAAGATCAGTTGGCGGAAAAAGGTTGCACCTGGATTTTCAACCCTCCTCATAGTTCCCACATGGGGGGCTCCTGGGAGAGAATGATCGGCATTTCACGTAACATCTTAAATTCTATGCTGATGGATGTAAACTAGTCAAGACTCACACATGAGACTCTAGTCACCCTTCTCGCTGAAGTTTCGGCCATTATCAATTCAAGACCCCTTGTGCCAGTGTCTATGGATCCTGAAACACCAGCCATACTGACTCTGGCTATTCTACTTACCCAAAAAACTGAGAATACGCTAATACCTAGTGGAGAATTTACTCATGCTAACGTCTACCAAAAACACTGGAAACGTGTACAATACCTAGCAGATTACTTCTGGAACAGGTGGCGGAAGAAGTACCTCAGTGTTCTTCAAGGAAGAAGAAAGTGGCAACACCATAAACCAAACTTGAAGGAAGGAGACATTGTATTGATGAAAGAGCAACAAACCGAAAGGATTGACTGGCCTATCAGACTAATTTCAAAGGTTTTCCCTAGCAAGGATGGCAAGGTACGGAAGGTGGAGTTGAAGATCTTCAGGAAGGGCGAGCTTAAAACGTTCTCAAGACCAATTAACAAACTCATTTTAATATTAAGAACATCCCTGCTGGGTGAACAGGACTGTATCTAGCTACGCAGATCTTCTCCATTCCAAGTTGGAAAACAGGACTAATCTATGTTTTGCATTCTAGCATGTTCTTTTTACAGGTTGTTTATATTTTATGGACATTCGTCATAGTGAAATCCCCAAAGTGAATTCCAGACGGGGAGTGTGCTGTTCTTTTCAAATTTAATTCCTGCACTGCATTATTATCTCCTTTTACCATGTTGTTTCAATATATTGTTCTCTGCTGCCATCTGCTGGCCGGAATTCGTATGCTGCACGCCTCGTTCTTGTTAAATAAAGTTTTTCTCTCTGGGCGTGGTTTTAGCAGCCTTGGTCCTTGTCACTTCCTGTAGCCATTTTCAGTGCTGCATTCCTTTGTGACTGGAGACACACACCTCGGCTTGTGAAGGCATCAGCTTTTGACCAGCAGTTAGCCTCAGGAAAGACATCCACATGACAGCATCTACTGCATTTCTGTATTGCATCACCGTATGTCACTGCTCTGGATCAAATAAACCCACATTTGATTGCATCCTCATGTCTACGTCTGGATCCATCTAACTTGAGCATCTGCCGGTCCAGTCTGCTCCACTGCTTGGATACGAAGGTAGGACAGTCACAAAGTCATTATCAGTTACACCTTCATTCGCCTTCATGTGGCGACAGAACACCACTGGTTATGAATCACTCTGAACCTCTGTACCTGATATATCGCATGACCAAATAAAGGAACCTACGACTTCATCAATTTTGAGTGCCGGATTTCCTTCTTTCAACTCCTCACCCATAATGTTTTAGATGGTCAGATCAGCAGGCCCTTGCTCCAAATGTTTTTTAGGGTCACCAGCAGGCCATCAATCATAATTTTTCAAGGCTATGTAGGATGCCTTTCTTTATGTGTAACAAAGGGTGTATTGTAGTGCCGGTTCCTTGTAAATTTTGGCAGCCCTTTTAATTGCATAGACTTTATGAGTCCCACTACCTGAACAATTGTACCACAAGGTGAATGAGGCCCTCCATTATGTGATATACAGGTTGTATCGGAGTGCCTCTCCCTTGTAATTTTTGGCAGCACTTGCACTTTATATACAAGTAAATATACAGGAAAGAATGTTTCCAAACAATTCTTCCTCTAAAATCGATTTTATCTTCGGTTTGATGCGTATTGTTGTCAGTCTGTAAAAGTGGCGTACTACTCAGGCAACATCGTTCCCAGCAGCGACCTGGGAATCCAAAATGCAGCCAAACATCCTCCCCATGCTGTTCCCAAACCATTTCGGTGATGTTTCCATCAATTTCTGACCTTTTCCAATGAACCAGGCACCCTCCCCTCTTCAGAGCAGGGGGTGCCTTGTTTAATGCTCGGGTTCTCCCATTGACACGCCTAGAATCCTGATGTGTTCGGCCCGAGCCCCTGAACACTATGGTGCTCGATCAACACTAATCACAACCCAAACATTTACCGGACTTTGTCCAAATCGCAGCATCAAATAAGTCACATGAAGCATTTGCACCTCACACACAAACATCAATAAAATTTATATTTTTTACCATCTATACCTAATCTTTAGCCTAAAATATTCAGGACACTTCTCTAGCATAACCCATTATATGCTATGCTAATAACACTTAACGATTATCACTAGAGAGGAAAATTTTCATCAGTCACAAAAGATATATATACTAGTGTTGATCGAGCAGTATAATTGAAGTCAAAGGGAGAACCCAAGCGTTAAACCAGGCATCCCCTTCTCTGAGAGGGGAGGGTGCCTGGTTCATAGTAAAAGGTCAGAAATTGATGGAAAGACCACTGAAATGGTTCAGGAACAGCATGGGGAGGATGTCTGGATGCTTCTTGGTCTCCAAGGTCACTGCTGGGAACGATGTTGTCCGAGTAGTACGACACTTTTACAGACTGACAATAATACGCACAAAACCGAAGATAAAATCGATTTTATAGGGAAAATTGTTAGGAACATTCTTTCCTGTATATTCACTTGTATATAAAGTGCAAGTGCTGCCAAAAATTACAAGGAAGAGGTACTCCAATACAACCTGTATATCACATAATGGAGGGCCTCATTCACATTGTGGTTCAATTGTTCAGGTAGTGGCACTCCTACACTCATAAAGCGAAAAGGGCTGTAAAAAATTACAAGGAACCAAGTGTGACAAGTATGTCACATGTACAGTAGCACAGGTTTTGTAAGTGTATGCACAAATAAATTAGACTGAATGTCACTGATATTTAGGATGTGCAAACGTTATACAGGAGATGTAGCGCGGGTAATGTCGCTGCTGGGAACAATGTTGTCCGAGTAGTACGCCACTTTTACAGACTGACAATAATACGCACAAAACCAAAGATAAAATAGATTTTAAAGGAAAAATTTTTAGGAAACATTCTTTCCTGTATATTTACTTGTATGTAAAGTGCAAGTGCTGCCAAAAATTACAAGGAGGAGGCACTCCGATACAACCTTTGTTACACATAAAGGAAGGCATCATACACATCCTTGAAAAATTATGATTGATGGCCTGCTGGTGACCCTCAAAAACATTTGGAGCAAGGGCCTGCTGATCTGACCATCTAAAACACTATGGGCGAGGGCCTGCTGCCACTTTGGTGACTCTAGATAACCTGTCCCCGTGACCGTGACAATCCATTCAGATGTCTGCTCTATCAACTTTCAATGTTATTTTCAGTGCCAACCACGGTGACCATGGGTTAGGGCGAATCAGTGTTTGATTCTGGAGAGGGAGCCTGAGAAACGGCTACGGCTACCATATCCAAGCAAGGCAGCATGCGTGCAAATTACCTATTAGGCATAATTAGGTGAGGGCCTGCAGGTAAGCTGACCCTGTAAAACATTGTAGGTGAGGGCCTGCAGGTGAGCTGACCCTCTAAAACATTATATGCGACGTCGTGCAGGTGATCTGACCCTCTAAAAAATTATATGCGAGGGCCTGCTGCTGAGCTGACACTCTAAAACATTATGGATGAGGGCCTGCTGCTGTGCTGACCATTAAAAAAATTATGGGAGAGTGCCTGCTGCTTAGCTGACCATTGAAAAAATGTACAGTGTTCAAAGCAGGCCGGGTCGCCTGAATACTTCAGCTAGAAATAATGGAATAGGACTCCGTTTCTATTTTGTTGGTTTTCGGGACTAGGGCCATGATTAAGAGGGACGGCTGGGGCATCCGTATGGCGCTGCTAAAGATGAACCAAAGCAAAAGTATTTTCTAAGACTGTTTTCATTAATCAAAAATGAAAGTTGGAGGTTTGAAGACGATCAGATACCGTCGTAGTTCCGACCATAAACGATGACGACCGGCGATCCGGCGGCATTATTTCCATGACCCACCGAGCAGCTTCCTGGAAACCAAAGTATTTAGGGTCCGGGGGGAGTATGATTAGAAAGCTGACAAAGTACACTGTATGTCACAGATCAATTTTTGAAGCGCACACATTACACTGCAGATGTGGCCCTGGTAAGGTCACTGTCAGAAGCGGACACAGTCTATGGAAAAATTACATTGTATGTCGCAGATACATTTTTGAAGCACACACGTTAAACAACAGATGTGGCCCTGGTAAGGTCAATGTCAGAAGCAGACACCAATTACATAAAAATTACATTGTATGTCACAGATCAATTTTTGAAGCGCACACCTTACACTGCAGATGTGGCCCTGGTAAGGTCACTGTCAGAAGCGGACACCGTCTATGGAAAAAGTACACTGGATATCACTGATATTTTAGGGATGCGCACACTTTACACAGGAGATGTGGCGCGGATATTTTTTGGATGCACACACTTGACGGTGGTATTGGTTATCTGCCGTCCGACCCCTAACAATCCCCCTTTTTTCCCCCAATCCCCGAAAGCTATCTCCACCCATATCTCCAACTATAACCTGCCCCAAAATGACACACAGACACCGGGCTTCGAATAAATCGGCCACAGCAGCCGTCTTTTATTAACATATAAACATAAAACAAAATGGCCCCTGTTCTCCTCTCTGCTTCCCTATTTAACCCCTTAACCACACCCCTACGCTTAAACCACCCAATCCCCCTTTCTCCAAAATTCCTCTTCCCATCCCCTCTAAACTCCACCTAACCCACTAACTGGGGTCTCCGTAAACCAAACCCCCGTCATGATGCCCTCCCCTAAGGCTATGCCCCTCAGTCTGGCCATAACTTTACACTGGAGGTGTGGTACGGATAATTTTCCTGCCCGCAGCGGACACCATCTACGGAAAAAGTACACTGAATGTCACTGATATTTTAGGGATGCGCACACTTTACACTGGAGATGTGGCGTAGCTTATCACACTGTCCACAGCGGACACAGTCTGTTGAAAAAGTACACTGGATGTAACAGATATTTTTTGGATGCATACAGTTTACACAGGAGATGTGGCGCAGCTAATCTCACTGTCCGCAGCGGACACCATCTATTAAAAACGTACACTGGATGTCACAGATATTTTTTGGATGTGCACACTTTACACAGGAGATGTGGCACAGATAATTTAACTGTCCGCAGCGGACACAGTCTATGGAAAAAGTACACTGGATGTCACTAATATTTTAGGGATGCGCACACTTTACACAGGAGATGTGGCGCAAGTAATTTAACTGCAGCGGCGTATTACACGGTATTTAGCGAAGTATGCGCTAAAAATATATATTTCTGTTGTCACACACAATAGTTCTTAAGGACTTTTGGGTCTCTGAAAAGTTTTTGTATAAAAATCTTCCTATTGCACTCCCTACACTGTCTGTCCCTTCCTATGCACAGCTCTCCTTAAGGCCTCATGCACACGACCGTATTTTTTTGCGGTCCGCAAAACGGGGTTCCGTTTTCCCGTGATCCATGACCGTTTTTTCGTCCGTGGGTCTTCCTTGATTTTTGGAGGATCCACGGACATGAAAAAAAAGTCGTTTTGGTGTCCGCCGGGCCGTGCGGAGCCAAACGGATCCGTCCTGAATTACAATGCAAGTCAATGGGGACGGATCCGTTTGACGTTGACACAATATGGTGCAATTTCAAACGGATCCGTCCCCATTGACTTTCAATGTAAAGTCTGGAGTCCCTTTTATACCATCAGATCGGAGTTTTCTCCAATCCGATGGTATATTTTAACTTGAAGCGTCCCCATCACCATGGGAACGCCTCTATGTTAGAATATACTGTCGGATATGAGTTAGATCGTGAAACCTCATTTCCGACAGTATATTCTAACACAGAGGCGTTCCCATGGTGATGGGGACGCTTCTAGTTAGAATATACTACAAACTGTGTACATGACTGCCCCCTGCTGCCTAGCAGCATCCGATCTCTTACAGGGGGCCGTGATCAGCACAATTAACCCCTCAGGTGCCGCACCTGAAGGGGTTAATTGTACTATCATATCCCCCTGTAAGAGATCAGGGCTGCCAGGCAGCAGGGGGCAGACCCCCCCCCCCCCCCTCCCCAGTTTGAATATCATTGGTGGCCAGTGCGGCCCCCCCCTCCCTTCCTCCCTCTATTGTAATAATTCGTTGGTGGCACAGTGTGCCCCCCCCCTTCCTCCCTCTATTGTAATAATTCGTTGGTGGCACAGTGTGCGCCCCCCCCCCCCTTCCTCCCTCTATTGTAATAATTCGTTGGTGGCACAGTGTGCGCCCCCCCCCTTCCTCCCTCTATTGTAATAAATCGTTGGTGGCACAGTGTGCGCCCCCCATTGGCCCCCCTTCCCTCTATAGCATTAACAACATTGGTGGCCAGTGTGCGGCCTCCCATCTCCCCCCCCCCCCATCATTGGTGGCAGCGGAGTTCCGATCGGAGTCCCAGTTTAATCGCTGGGGCTCCGATCGGTAACCATGGCAACCGGGACTCTATTACAGTCCTGGTTGCCATGGTTACTTAGCAATAGTACAATAGTAGAAGATTCATACTTACCTGCTGCTGGCTGCTGCTGCGATGTTCGTGTCCGGCCGGGAGCTCCTCCTACTAGTAAGTGACAGTTCATTTAGCAATGCGCCGCACAGACCCTGTCACTTACCAGTAGGTGGAGCTCCCGGCCGGACACGAACATCGCAGCAGCAGCCAGCAGCAGGTAAGTATGAATCTTCTACTATTGTACTATTGCTAAGTAACCATGGCAACCAGGACTGTAATAGAGTCCCGGTTGCCATGGTTACCGATCGGAGCCCCAGCGATTAAACTGGGACTCCGATCGGAACTCCGCTGCCACCAATGATGGGGGGGGGGGGGGGGGGAGATGGGAGGCCGCACACTGGCCACCAATGTGTTGTTAATGCTATAGAGGGAGGGGGGGCCGATGGGGGGCGCACACTGTGCCACCAACGAATTATTACAATAGAGGGAGGGGGGGGGGCCGCAGTGGCCACCAATGATATTCAAACTGGGGAGGGGGGGAGGGTCTGCCCCCTGCTGCCTGGCAGCCCTGATCTCTTACAGGGGGCCAGATCAGCACAATTAACCCCTTCAGGTGCCGCACCTGAAGGGGTTAATTGTGCTGATCACGGCCCCCTGTAAGAGATCGGGTGCTGCCAGGCAGCAGGGGGCAGTCTTGTACACAGTTTGTAGTGTATTCTAACTAGAAGCGTCCCCATCACCATGGGAACGCTTCTGTGTTAGAATATACTGTCGGTTCTGAGTTTTCACGAAGTGAAAACTCAGCTTTGAAAAAGCTTTTATGCAGACGGATCTTCGGATCCGTCTGTATAAAAACTAACCTACGGCCACGGATCACGGACACGGATGCCAATCTTGTGTGCATCCGTGTTCTTTCACGGACCCATTGACTTGAATGGGTCCGTGAACCGTTGGCCGTGAAAAAAATAGGACAGGTCATATTTTTTTCACGGCCAGGAAACACGGCTCACGGATGCGGCTGCCAAACGGTGCATTCTCCGTTTTTTCCACGGACCCATTGAAAGTCAATGGGTCCGCGAAAAAAAACGGAAAACGGCACAACGGCCACGGATGCACACAACGGTCGTGTGCATGAGGCCTAACACTGAGCAATTTAGCGGAGATTGTGCTGAAAACATATATTGCTGCTGTCACACACAATAGTCCTTACAAGGACTTTTGGGTCTCTGAAACGTTTTTGTACAAAATAAATATTCAACTACACCCCCTACACTCTCTGTCCCTTCCTATGCTCAGCTCTCCCTGACTACGAATGAGCCGAACATGCGCCATCGGGTGCTATATAGCACCCGATGATGCATTCCGGCCAGCCAATCACTGTAATGTCAGTAGCCAACATGGCTACTGGCATTACAGTGAGGGCAGTACTTACCTGCACGTTTATTGGCTGCGTAGCATCCAAAAAAACGTGCGGGGAGGAGACTCGAGCATGGCGTTCCAGCACATGTGGTACTCCGCCGAGTACCGCCATGTGCCGAGCATCGAGATGCTCGAGCCAAACAGGTGTTCGGCTGAGCATGCTTGATCATCACTAATATGTACCCTCTGGCTAACACTTTAAAGAGTAGTTTTTTTTTTTTTTAATGATTATTAGAGGTGAGCAAATTTATGAAAAGTTTGATTCAGCTGATTCGCAGAATTTTGCAAAAAAATTCTTTGTGACGAATAACTTCGTAACGAAGTAGCGGGTGCAATGACAGGGAGCTGCGATAGCGCTGCCCCTCTTCATTGTACCCCTCAGATGCCGCGTTCATACATGATTGCGGCATCTGAGTCTGAAACAGTGTGAAATTAACATTAAAAAAAATGAAATCAATAAACTTACCATTAGAGATGTCGCGAACATAACATTTTCCGTTCGTGAACGGCGAACGCAAATTTTCGCAAATGTTCGCGATCGGGCGAACCGCCATAGATTTCAATAGGCAGGCGAATTTTAAATCCCACAGGGACTCTTTCTGGCCACAATAGTGATGGAAAAGTTGTTTCAAGGGGACTAAAACCTGGACTGTGGCATGCCGGAGAGGGATCCATGGCAAAACTCCCATGGAAAATTATGTAGTTGACGCAGAGTCGTGTTTTAATCCATAAAGGGCATAAATCACCTAACATTCCTAAATTGTTTGGAATAACGTGCTTTAAAACATCCAGTGTGTGTATACCATCAGGTATGATGTTGTATCGATCAGGTAGTGCAAGGGTTACGCCCGCTTCACAGTGATAGACCAAACTCCCCGTTTAACGCACCGCAAACAACCGCAAACAGTCCATTTGCACAACCGCAAACTCCCCATTTTCACAAGGTTGGATACCAAGCTAGCCATGTCCCGTTCCTTGTCCTCACTGACGTCATTGACGGTCTCTTCCTCCACCCAGCCACGTACAACACCAAGAGTCCCCAAAAGGTGACAAGCCCCCTGGGACGCCTGCTGTGGTTGGTCTTCCACCTCCTCAAAGCCACCTTCCTCCTCTGACGACGACAAGGCTGCTTCTGGTGGTGATGGTGACCACAACTCTTCCTCTTCATGCTCATCTATGGCCTGATCCAGCACTCTTCGCAGGACACGCTCCAGAAAAAACGCATATGGGATGAGGTCGATGATGTTGCCTTGGGTTTGACTGACCAGGTTTGTCACCTCCGCAAAAGGACTAATGAGCCTACAGCCATTGTGCATGAGCGTTCAGTAACGCGGCCAAAAAATACCCAGCTCCGCAGAGGCTGTCCTCTTTTTTTTTATAAAAAAAAATCTGTTCTTAACAGTTCAATCTCTGTTTTGTCCCCTATCAGGGGCCGGTGTATGGAATAGATTTTAGGAACCGGGAGATGGAAAAAGATGCTTAATCGGTCCTCTTACTTCCAATTTGGGGCACTGCGCGTGCGCCGTGTAATGTACTGTGTAATCCCAATATGAGTGGTATGTTAAGTAGTACTATTCCTATCAGTTTAATCCCTGTTACGCGTGTATGGAATAGATTTTAGGAACCGGGAGATGGAAAAAGGTGCTTGGTTGGTCCTCCTACTTCCAATTTGGGGCACTGCGCGTGCACCGTGCAATGTACTATGCCACCAGATATGAGTGTTGTGTTAAGTAGTACTATTCTTATCAGTTTAATCCCTGTTACGTCCCCTATCAGGGGACATGTATGAAATAGATTTTAGACAACCGCAAAGAGTTGTCAATAGTTGACACACTCATGACATAAATTTTATTCCTCTATGCGTCAATCTTGGTGTAGTGATGACTGTGCTCGTGCGTACGTTTGGGAAATTGCAGGCGATGGGGGTTTTTCAAAGCCTATGGTCGTGCTGAGGTAGTTCAGTGACAGTTAAGTGACCCAGAAAACAATGATTCTGCAGTGTGGGCCCATTGTTGGCCTAGTAGGCTTTAATGATCACCTTAGATGATCACAAAGAAAATTAATGTTTTTTCTATGCAAAATTATCCAGCCGATCGCTTTTGGTCTGTTCACAATGAAGCAACGACCTTATCATCTGGGGTGTGCCAACATTGCCATTGCCAACACACTCATAGAGGTGGTCGCTTCATTGTGATACGCAAGCCCCTTCACCACAACAAGGTAACGATCACGAAGGGGAATTGACACATGTATGTGCCTTTTTTATTTTTATTTTGCAGCCACAGTGCAGCACCAGAGGCCAGAAAAATTAGGCATGTACACGTGCCAGAAAAATTAGGTATTGTAGCAGCGGCCAGAAAAATTTATGTTTTCCAGGCAGAAAGTGCACTGAAACATTGCGGCTTGAACCCTAGTTGGTGGCGGATAAGTCATGCAAGTCATCCGGCATGCAGAAATAAAATACAGCAGCGTGTGGACCATTTTTAGCCCAAGGCAGCTCATCTCATCAGGCCTTTTTTAGTCAAAAGTATCGCCTACTGTCAGTCCCTTCGGGATCCATGCCTCATTCATCTTAATAAAGGTGAGGTAATATAGACTTTTTTGACCTAGGCGACTTCTCTTCTCAGTGACAATACCTCCTGCTGCACTGAAGGTCCTTTCTGATAGGACACTTGAAGCGGGGCAGGCCAGAAGTTCTATCGCAAATTGGGATAGCTCAGGCCACAGGTCAAGCCTGCACACCCAGTAGTCAAGGGGTTCATCGCTCCTCAGAGTGTCGATATCTGCAGTTAAGGCGGGGTAGTCTGCTACCTGTCAGTCGAGTCGTTCTCTGAGGGTGGACCCCGAAGGGCTGTGGCGATGCGTAGGGCTTAAAAAGCTCCACATGTCCTCCATCAACAACACGTCTGTAAAGCGTCCTGTCCTTGCCGGCGTGGTCGTGGTAGGAGGAGGATTACTTTCACCTCTTCCCCTGTTAGATTCCCGTTGTGCTGTGACATCACCCTTATACGCTGTGTAAAGCATACTTTTTAATTTATTTTGGAACTGCTGCATCCTTTCCGACTTCCGGTAATTCAGTAACATTTCAGGCACTTTCTGCTTATACCGGGGGTCTAGTAGCGTGGCCACTCAGTACAGGTCGTTCTCCTTCAGCCTTTTTATACGAGGGTCCCTCAACAGGCACGACAGCATAAAAAAGACCCCATTTGCACAAGGTTGGATGCCGAGCTACTCCTGTCCCGTTCCTCGTCCTCACTAATCTCACTGAAGGTCTGTTCTTTCCCCCAGCCACGTACAACACCACGGGTACCAGATAGGTGACAACGAGCACCCTGGAATGCCTGCTGTGGTTGGTCTTCCTCCTCCTCAAAGCCACATTCCTCCTCTGACTCCTCTTCCTCAGACTCCTCTTCCAGCGTTGCCGCAGGTCCAGCAAGCGATGCTGATAAGGCTGTTTCTGGTGGTGATGGTGACTGCAACTTTTTCTCTTCCTCTTCACGCTCATCTACGGCCTGATCCAGCACTCTTCGCATGGCACGCTCCAGGAAGAAAACAAATGGGATGATGTTGCTGATAGTGCCTTCAGTGCGACTGACTAGGTTTGTCACCTCCTCAAAAGGACGCATGACCATACAAGCTTTGCGCATGAGCGTCCAGTAATGTGGCAAAAAAAATTCCCAGCTCCGCAGAGGCTGTCCTAGCACCCCGGTCATACAAATACTCGTTGATGGCTTTTTCTTGTTGGAGCAGGCGGTCGAACATTAGGAGTGTTGAATTCCAACGTGTCGGGCTGTCGCAAATCAAGCACCTCACTGGCATGTTGTTTCGCCGCTGGATATCTGAAAAGTGCGCCATGGCCGTGTAGGAACGCCTGAAATGGCCACACACCTTCTTGGCCTGCTTGAGAATGTCCTGTAAGCCTGGGTACTTATGCACAAAGCGTTGCACAATCAGATTCAACACATGTGCCATGCACAGCACATGTGTCAACTTGCCCAAATTCAATGCCGCCAACAAATTGCTTCCATTGTCACACACCACTTTGCCAATCTCCAGTTGGTGCGGAGTCAGCCACTGATCCACCTGTGCGTTCAGGGCGGACAGGAGTGCTGGTCCGGTGTGACTCTCTGCTTTCAGGCAAGTCAACCCCTAGACGGCGTGACACTGTCGTATCCGGGATGTGGAATAGCTGGGGGGGTGCAGTTGATGTGGAGCAAGACGCAGCAGCAGAAGAGGACTCAGCCGAGGAGGTTATCGAAGAGGATGGAGTAGGAGGAGTAGAGGAGGTGGCAGCAGGCCTGCCTGCAAGTCGTGGCGGTGTCACCAACTCCTCTGCAGAGCCACGCATTACATGCTTGGCAGCCGTCAGCAAGTTTACCCAATGCGCAGTGTAGGTGATATACCTGCCCTGACCGTGCTTTGCAGACCAGGTATCAGTGGTCAGATGGACCCTTGCCCCAACACTGTGTGCCAGACATGCCATGACTTCCTTTTGCACAATCGAGTACAGGTTGGGGATTGCCTTTTGTGCAAAGAAATTTCGGCCGGGTACCTTCCACTGCAGTGTCCCAATAGCTACAAATTTTTTGAAGGCCTCAGACTCCACCAGCTGGTAAAAGCTGGAGGGCTAAGAGTTCAGACAAGCCAGCTGTCAGACGCCGGGCAAGGGGGAGACTTTGTGACATTGGATTCTTACAGTCAAACATGTCCTTGACAGACACCTGACTGTGGGCAGATGAGCAGGAACTGCTCAAGGCGAGAGACGGAGTGGCGGATAGTTGAGAAGGGGCAAGGAGGACAGCAGTGGTTGACGTGGCTGCTGGACCAGGAGGAGGATGGTGGCTTTAAGTTTGTGTGCTGCTTGTACTCATGTGTTGATCCCATAGGCGTTTGTGATTTGACATCATGTGCCTTCACAAACCAGTTGTACCTAGGCTGGTGTTGGACTTCCCATGACTCAGTTTCTTTTGGCACAGGTTGCAAATGGCATCGCTGTTGTCAGAGTCAGACACAAAAAAAATGCCACACTGCTGAGCTCTTCAATGACGGTATTCTGGTGGTGGCAACAGCATGCGTTGATTGGCGTGCTGTCTGGCTGACCCCGGGTGCCGATGCATGCTGTCTGACTGTGCCACTAGCTCCTTGCGACGACCTCCCCCTGCTTCCAACTCGTCTCCTCCTCCTCTCTGTCTCCCCATCTGAACTTTCCCCCTGTTCTTCTTCTCTTCGAGCGGGCACCCACGTGAAATCCATGGACGCATCGTCATCAACCGCTTCACTTGTATCTGACAACTCAGCAAAGGAAGCAGCAGCGGGTACAACATCATCATCATCACACCGTACGTCTATATGTGTAATGCTGCCTGACTGAGACATATCCCTGTTATCTACATCCTCTGGCAATAATGGTTGCACATCACTCATTTCTTGGCCTGACAGGCCTGACACACACGCTTGCAGACAACTAACTGCTATTCAATCTATTACAGTCAAAATTGTTGTTTTTTTTAAAAAATGTAATCTACTGTGACACCAGATAGGAGTTGCGCTGGTGACACTATACACTTTCAGGGCCTGAAACACACAAGCGTGTAGGCAACTGACTGCTATTATTTTACAGTCAAAATTATTATTTTTTAAATGTAACCTACTGTGACACCAGATAGGAGTTGCGCTGGTGACACTATGCACTTGCAGGGCCTGAAACACACACGTGTGCAGGCAACTGACTGCTATTATTTTACAGTCAAAATATATATATATTTTTAAATGTAATCTACTGTGACACCAGATAGGAGTTGCGCTGGTGACACTATGCACTTGTAGGGCCTGAAACACACACGCGTGCAGGCAACTGACTGCTATTATGTTACAGTTTTTTGTTTGTTTTTTTATGCAAGCTACTGTGACACCAGATATGAGTGGTGGCACTGGGCATGTGGGCACAGAATACGCTGTGAGCCTGACACACACGCTGGCAGGCAACTGCAATTAGATTACACAGAAAAAAAAAAAAGCAGACTGATATACTAGCCCTAAAAAGGGCTTTTTGGGGTGCTGTCAGGACGCTGTCCTTACAGCAGAGATCAGATGAGTCTCTCAGGACTGGAGTGGACACTGAATAAACTAGCCTAGCTATCGATTTCCCTATTAAATCAGCAGCAGCTACACTGTCCCTCCTCTCACTAAGACTGTAGCTTCCGAATGAATCTAAAATGGATGCTGTCCAGGAGGTGGGAGAGTCTGGGAGGGAGGGTATGTTGCTGATTGGCTGGAATGTGTCTGCTGACTGAGGTACAGGGTCAATTTTACTCAATGATGATGAATAGGGGCGGACCGAACATCGCATATGTTCGCCCGCCGCGGCGAACACGAACAAGCGATGTTCGCCGGGAACTGTTTGCCGGCGAATAGTTCGGGACATCTCTAGCTATTAATAGTATTCAGTATATTGGACAGACTAGATGGGCCAAATGGTTCTTATCTGCCGACACATTCTATGTTTCTATGTCTATGTTCCTATGTTTAAGTGCTGCCAAAAATTACAAGGAAGAGGCACTCCAATACAACCTGTATATCACATAAAGAAGGGCCTCATTCACATTGTGGTACAATTGTTCAGGTAGTGGGACTCCTACACTCATAAAGCCTATGCTATGCACTAAGGGAAAGGGCTGCCAAAAATTACAAGGAACCGCACTCCAATACACCCATTGTTACAAATAAAGCAGGGCATTATACACAGCCTTGAAAAATTATGATTGATGGCCTGCTGGTGACCCTCAAAAATATTTGGAGCAAGGGCCTGCTGATCTGACCATCTAAAACATTACGGGCGAGGGCCTGATGCCGCTTTGGTGACTCTAGATAACCTGGGGACGATCGCACGTCCCCGTGACAGCGACTATCCATTTGGATGTCTGCCCTATCAACTTTCAATATTATTTTCAGCCCAAACCATGTAGAGCATGGGTAACGGGGTAATAATGGAGAGGGAGCCTGAGAAACAGCTAAGTCTACCACACCCAAGCAAGGCAGCATGCGTGCAAATTACCTATTAGGTATAAATAGTTGAGGGCCTGCAGGTGAGATGACTCTCTAAAAAATTATATGTGAGGGCCTGCAGCTGAGATTTTATGTGCGAGCCTGCTGGTGAGCTGACCCTGTAAAAGATTGTAGGTGAAGGCCTGCTGGTGAGATGACCCAGTAAAATATTGTAGGTGAAGGCCTGCTGGGGAGCTGACCCTGTAAAACACATGCGAGGGCCTGCTGGTGAGATGACCCTGTAAAACATTATATGCGAGGGCCGGCTGGTGAGCTGACCCTGTAAAACATTATATGCGAGGGCCTTTAGGTGAGCTAACCCTGTAAAACATATGCGAGTGCATGCAGGTGAGCTGACCATCTAAAAAATTAAATGCAAGGGCCTTCCGGTGAGCTGACCCTGTAAAAGATTTTATGTGCGGGCCTGCTGGTGAGCTGACCCTGTAAAAGATTGTAGGTGAAGGCCTGCAGCTGAGCTGACTCTCTAAAAAATTATATGTGAGGGCCTGCAGCTGAGCTGACCCTCTAAAAAATTATATCCGAAGGCCATATATGCGAGGGCATTATATGTGACGAATAAGCATGTTGATATCATGGAAGAGGAGGAGGAAGAGAAAAGGAAGATTCAACCATATACCATTGTTTGTGGTGGAAGGGATGCATGGGAATACAGTGTATTCAGTACATTATAAACAACACATTTAAAGTGCCTTTATGTTCAGTGCCTTTCCTCTGGTGCAGTAGAGAAGTCAGGGGCAATCCAGGCCTTGTTCATTTTTATAAGAGTCAACCTGTCAGCATTTTCAGTTGACAGGCAGCAGCACTATATACCCGCTCAGACAAAACACTGGCGGCAGGGCATGCCAGCACCTCCAAGGAGTAGAGCGCCGGTTCGTGCCACGTGTCCAGTTTGTAAGACACCGAGGGATCATTGAGGACGCTGACACCGTCTGCAATGTACTCCTTCACCATCTTCCAAAATTTTTCCCTCCTTGTGACACTAGGCCGCACATCATGGTGAGGGTCCTGGTGGGGTGTCATGAAACTGTCCCAGGCTTTGTAGGGTGTTGTCCTGCCTCTGTTGGAACTGCTGTGTGTTCCCCTTGTCTCCCCTTCTTGGTTGGCCAAGGAACTACGGACTCTGCCGCCAGCGTTGTCAGATGAAAAATTGCTTCAAAAATTTCCAACAAGGATCTTCTGGTATTGCACCATTTTGCTTGTCCTCTCCACCAGATGAATGGGACATGAGAAGTTCTCTTTGTAGCGGGGGTCGAGAATGGTGAGCAACCAGTAATCCGAGTTGTCTAAAATTCTTATAACGCGTGGGTCGCGGGAAAGGCAGCCTAACATGAAGTCAGCCATGTGTGCCAGAGTACCAACAAGATTTTGCTGTAGTCTTCAGGAGGATGACTCTCAATCTCCTCATCCTCTTCCTCCTCATCTTCCCACCCACACTGAACAGATGGAATTAAACTTCCATGGGTAATACCCTCTGTAGCGGAGGCAACGGTCTCCTGCTCCTCCTCCTCCTCATCGTCCAATTCGCTCTGAGAAGACGAACTGAGGGTGGTCTGGCTATCACCCTGTGTAATGTCTTCCCCCATTTCCACCTCTTCCACATGCAAAGCATCGTCTTTAATTGTGAGCAGCGAGCGTTTGAGTGGACACAGAAGTGGGATGTTACGCTGATAATATCGTTATCGCTGCTCACCATCTGTGTTGATTCCTCAAAGTTCCTTAAAACCTCACAGAGGTCAGACATCTATGCCCACTCCTCGCTTGTGAATAGCGGAAGCTGACTGGAAAGGCGACGACCATGTTGCAGCTGGTATTCCACTACTGCCCTCTGCTGCTCACAAAGCCTGACCGACATGTGGAATGTCAAGTTCCAGCGTGTGCTCACGTCGCACAACAGGCTGAAGCTGTTGGTGACTTGCGGAAATGTGCACACACGCGGCGCACCTTCACCAATAGCTCAGGCAAATTGGGGTAGGTTTTAAGAAACCGCTGAACCACAAGGTTGAACACGTGGGCTAGGCATGGAATGTGTCTGACCTTGCCGAGCTCCAAACCCGCCACCAAGTTACGGCCATTATCAGACACAACCATGCCTGGTTCTAGGTTGAGTGGAGAGAGCCACAGCTCAGTCTGGTCTCTTATCCCCTGCCACAGCTCTGCGACTGTGTGCTGTTTGTCCCCTAAGCATATCAGTTTCAGCACGGCCTGTTGCTGCTTCCCCACTGCAGTGCTACACTGATTCCAGCTATCAACTGATGGCTGACTGGTGCTGCACATGGATAATTCGGAGGTGGAAGTGGAGGAGGAGGCGGAGGAGAAGTGGGGGTTGGAGCCACTAACCTAGGTGCTGGCAGAAACCCTGATCGACGTAGGGCCCGCAATCCTTGGTGTCAGTAGCACCTGTGCCATCCCAGGGTATGACTCGCTCCCGGCCTCCACAATGTTCACCCAGTGTGCGGTCAGGGAAATGTAGCGTCCCTGGCCGAATGCACTTGTCCATGTGTTCATGGTTAAGTGGACCTTTCCAGTAACTGCATTGGTCAGGGCACGTGTGTTACGGGACACATGTTGGTGTAAGGCGGGCACGGCACACCTTGAAAAATAGTGGCTGATGGGTACTGTGTAATGAAGGACGGCTGCCAACATCAGGCTGCAGAAGGCCTCAGTGTCCATAAGCCTATATGGCAACATTTCCAGTAATTTGGAAAGTTGCGCATTTAGTGCTATGACCTGTGGGTGGGTGGGTGGTTATTTGCGCTTCAATTCAAATGCCTGGGGTAAGGACATTTATACGCTGCACTGGGACACAGAAGTGGATGTTGTTGCAGATGCTGCTTGCGAAGGTCCAGGTGCAGGGCAGGAGGGATGCATCCAGCCCTGCGCCTTCGACAGGGGATTGGACAGCACATAACACAGGGGAAGAGGAGGCAGTGTTGTGACCCGCAGACACAGATTGTGGACCCAGGCGTTCATCCCACTTATTACTGTGCTTGGATGCCATGTGGCGGATCATGCTGGTGGTGGCGAGTTTGCTAGTATTCACGCCCAGGCTCATTTTCGTATGGCACAGGTTGCAAACTACTATTCTTTTGTCGTGTGAACTTTCCTCAAAAAAGCGCCATACTGAGGAATATCTACACCTTGGCAATGGAAATTTCAGCAAGGTGTTGCTCCGTGGAACAGTTGTGGGCCTGTGTGGTGTGGCCAGTCTTCTTTTTGCCACCCCACTGCCTCTTCCAGCCTGTTGCGGTGCTGCAGATCGCTCCCCCTCTGTACTACTGTCCTCGCTCAACCTTCCACCTTCCCTGGTTGGGTCAGTGATCTCATCGTCCACCACCTCCTCTTACATTTCCTCACTCTGATCATCCTCCTGATTTGATGACCTAATTACAACCCCAGTGATTGACAACTGTGTTCTCATCCTCTTCATCAACCTCTTGAGACAGTAATTGCGGTTGACTCATTGGCAACTGTGTCTCATCATCACTCACCTCAATAAACACTAATTGCCATTCCCCACCGTCATGTTCTTGTGACTGTGGATGTTCAAGAGTTTGGGAATCAGGGCACAAGATCTCATGTCCCTCTTCAAGCGTGATTGGCGACAGTGACAAATCAAGTAATGGCAATGAAGAGAGGTCCTCGGAATATCCGAGTGTGGGATCACTTGTTTGGCCAGAGTGTAAATGGTGGGAGGAAGGAGGATCATGGTGAGGATTGTGTTGACCAGACTTCTGGCTACTGAGACTAGACTTGGTGGAAGACAGGGTGGTGCTTAACCGACTGGAAGCATTATTTGCTGAAATCCAACCGACCACCTGGTCGCACTGGTCTGACTTCAAGAGTGGTGTCCTGCGGCGCCCTGCAAACTGGGACATAAAGCTAGGTATCTTGGATGATTGTTTTTCTTGTGCTCTGGCAGCAGGCGCTGTTTCTCCGTGCCCAGGGCCACTGTCACCACCAGTTCTGTGAGAAGATCTGGCAGACGTTTTTCTCTACCTCTTGTATGATATTCTTTGTTTTGGTTTCATTTTCTCATCTCCTTTCCTTCTGCCAGGTGTCACTTATTTAGACTAATCGTCTTCCTTTATATTCTCTCCCATACTGCCTCACTTTGCAGTTTATACTACTTCCTGGATAAAGTGTTCACTGCTGGAGGCTGCTTCTGCTGTTTGCTCAGATAAGTCCTTTACTTTATTGTGTTTCCTTGATGGCTTGACCCTGACTCCATCCGTATTAAGTGCAGGGAGCCGGTGGTCGTGTCCCCTCACTATTATAGGGTTTTCAGGTGTCACACAGACTTAGGTACGTGGGCATGCAATCGTCTACCATCGAGACCCTTGCATGTGCATAGCAGTCAGGGAGAGCTCTTAGGGTTTTATAGGGCTCACCTATAATCTCCTTAGTTTGGGATCAAGCCAGTTGCTCGTTTATTCATAAGTTCCAGCTATCTGCAAACTTCACCCGTGACAGCCACGGCCTCTGCGTGCACCATCAGCATCACGGCCACTTCCCCATCCCTTACTGCTCGCCTTCTTTATATTAAATGTGATATATGCTTGAAAGTATGTCACACGTACAGTAGCATAGGATTTGGAAGTGTATGTGCAAAAAATTTACAAAGGTATTTGTGATGAGAAAACATTATACAGGACAGCTACCACAGGTAATGTCACAGTTCGCAGTGTCTACGGAAAAAGGTACACTGGTTGTGACTGATATTTTTGGGATATGCACACTTTAAACAGGAGATGTGGCGCGGATAATTTAACTGTCCGCAGGGGACACAGTCTACGGAAAAAGTGCACAGGATGTCACTGATATTTTAGGGATGCGCACAATTTACACAGGAGATGTGGCGCGAATAATTTAACTGTCCGCAGCGGCCTACTACACTGTATTTTGTGCAGAATGCGCTAAAAATATATATTGCTGCTGTCACACACAATAGTCCTTAAAAGGACTTTTGGGTCTCTGAAAAGTTTTTTGTATAAAAATCTTCCTATTACACTCCTTACACTGTCTGTTTCTTCCTATGCACAGCTCTCCCTAACACTGAGCAATTTAGAGCAGTTTGTGCTACAAACATATATTGCTGCTGTCACACACATTAGTCCTTACAAGGACTTTTGGGTCTATGTAATGTTTTTGTAGAAAAGTTAAATTCAATTACACTCCCTACACTCTGTCCCTTCCTATGCTCAGCTCTCCCTGACATGATCCATCATCATGGTGACGGATCATCTGACGGACCATGTGATGAGCGCAGTGATGTCATCAAAGGTCCTTTTACTGTGCACAGCAAAGAAGAAGACAGAAGAGAAGCCGGGCTGCGCGATCAAGTGGATTAAGATGAGTTAAATACATTTTTTTTTTAACCCCTCCAGCCCTATTGTACTATGCATTCTGTATTAAGAATGCTATTATTTTCCCTTATAACCATGTTATAAGGGAAAATAATAATGATTGGGTCCCCATCCCGATCGTCTCCTAGCAACCGTGCATGAAAATCGCACCTTATCTGCACTTGCTTGCAGATGCTTGCGATTTTCACGCAGCCCTATTCACTTCTATGGGGCCTGCGTTGCGTGAAAAACACAGAATATAGAACATGCTGCGATTTTCCGCAACGCACAAGTGATGTGTGAAAATCACCGCTCGTGTGCACAGCCCCATAGAAATGAATGGGTCCGGATTCAGTGCGTTCACGTCACGCATTGCACCCACGCGGAAAACTCGCTTGTGTGATAGGGGCCTAATAATCACTTGTTCTTTTCTGTCCAGTGAATGCATCATTTTTGGGGCCTGTACTCCACTGGCCTGCAGTAAAATTGTTATCCACTGACCGCCTAATATACCTCCAGCCCACGTAATCACTTGTCAGATGAATGGCTAATTTTTGGGGCCCATACTCCCGTGGCCTAAAATGGAAAATTTTATAGGTTCCAGCAGGGCACATTTTTAGAGTTTCCCTTTAAGACACATAAAAATGGCTCCTGATTAAAATACATATTTTTTGCCATTGATCCCCCTCTGGTATGGCACTGTCCATGTTGTGGGACTATTTGTGCACTACTAGTAAGTATTTAGTGGCTGCAAATATGACCTGAAGGTTTTTCAGGGTCTCCTGCCATTAAAGTGAATGGGACCCGCCACAAACGCGCGGTTCACGAACATTTAATTGAGAATGCGCGTTCCCGAAATGTTCCGGCTGATGTTTGTCCATCGCTATTTAAAATTAATAAGTAATATAATTAATGCCCAAGGAACTAGTCTTTAAAAAAAGTCTTGAAATTAGCAGTTTTCCAAGCTGACTTTTCTCTCCATAATAGAGTTATTTAGACAAATATTGAAAAACATGTCTTTTCACATTCCGCCTGCTTTAGTCACTTGTCATCTTCCATGGCTGCTAATCCACATCCAGGATAATTAATGAGTCTCATTAGAAGAGGGAAGTATAAACAAGGATATTAAATGGATTAATTTATGGAGTAGAAAGTCAAGAAGAAAATGAAAATTGCAGATTTATTTTAACTACTGAATCAACACAGGATGGCTATAAAGAATACTAGACTTTGGGGAATAGGCCATTCTGTACCCCACTGACTGTACAGAATATTTTGTGTAGACCTTCATATTTCTAGAGATGAAATAACACTTGCAGCATTCTATTATTTTTGCACATACGGCAGAGAAAAATTAGATGAGATAATTAGGGTAAATAGGATTACTCTCATGCACACATCTGTTTCCTATGGAATGGATCCCCTGGTGTTGTTATAAAGTATATTGTATTATGGGTAAAGTCTTAAATTAGATTGACATACTCTGACATATTTTATCCAGGGAATTGTATTATAACTCTATCCTATAAGGCACAGCTGTCTCAGTAATAATCTAATTCAAATTCTTTGTTATAAAAATCTGATGCATTATGATATATATTTTTGGAATCATCTAAACACGTAAAATTTTAATTCCATTTTTATGAGAGATACAAATATAGAAGGTACATTTACTGTAAGCATTAGTAACCATTAATCTTTATTCGATCGTGCTATGCATGGTCAAACTTCCAAAACACACTAATATTTCTAACATAATATACACTGAACACATCATTGCTTATGTAGGATTAATTCCCAGCAGTTTAACCCCTTAGATCCCACGGTTGGTAGAGACTGACACATCTAAGTTGTTTCACAGGGTAACTGACAAGCATATTGCCCCCACCCCCACCCCTCCTTATGCAAAGGGTGCTTTGGCAGTTGGAGGCTTAATAATGCCCTTCATCATGGCTGCTATGTGAATACGCCAAAGGCATGGCCTAATAGGATGCCTGTATGTATTTCTTAACAGACATAATACACTGCAATGGAAATGTACTGCAGAACGTTACTCTACAGATCAAGCTTCCTGGTGGTGAACCTAAGAGGTAAAAAAATAAATAAATAGGAAAGAAAAATTAATAAAATGTTTCCAAATATATATAAAAAACAAAAATAGTTTTCACCATTAAAAATGCTATTAAACTATTGAATTATATAATTATTTCACGTAAATGGGGAACACTAGAGATGAGCAAATATTTCATAAATTCGATTCGGCCGAAAAAATTTGGTTCAATCCTAATTTATTAGCGGCGAATCACGTTAAAAAAACGGCTATTTCCTGGCTGCAGAGAGCCTTTATAGTGGTGTAGAACACTATACTTTGCAGTAACACGCATAGGAAGTCTGCTATGGTAGTGAAATAATACTGTGAGTCAGTATGACATGCAGATCCCAGGTCTCGCTCTTAGAATCACTGTACGCTTCACTTATTTGGGCAGTCACGGGGCCAAAACTGACCAAATAACTCAAGTATGAACTCAGCCTTACAGGTCGATGTTAGCGCTAAGAAGAAGCGCACTCCTCACCGTCGTCAGCTGATTCCACATAGATGTCTAGAGAACCTGTTCTATTAAACGCTTATACGTACAAGTAAAGCCCCCCGACAGAGTGGAGAGCGTGTCAGCAGTAAGTTTGTGTTGACATCACTGATTATTTTGCCCTTCCTCTGATCCGTCAGAACAATAACCCACAAAAAAACAGATCCTGTCTGTTGAGCATCCGGCTTCACTCGATCAGCATTTGGTCAGTAATCCATCAGTATTGCTAAAGCCCAAAAAAACAGGAGAGGATCCAAAACAGAGATGACACGTAAATGGAATATTTGCATGTCTTCTGTGTTTTATACCCACTCCTGCTTTTGGCTGCCAAATCACAAGCCAATTCTGATGGGACCATACAGGCCTTACAGCTGCTACACAGACAGGATCCGTTGTGCGTCTTATTTTTCCTTCCTTCTGACAGATCAGAAGGGTCAAATAAATAAAGAAATTAGCCAGGACGAATGGCAAAATAGTGGTCCAGTCATGAAGTGGGGAGGGTGGGAACAGCATGATAAGTCCACAGAGTGGCCCTATGACATAGTGGTGAGGTGGAAGCAGCATGACGAGACCACAAAGTGGCCCAATGACAGAGACTGGAAGTGGTGGCAGCATCAGTAGGAGGCCACAGAGGGGCAAGGTGACATAGTGTGGTGGTGGCAGCAGCATCAGGAGAACACAGAGTGCCAAGGTGACCTAGTGTGGAGGTAAAGAAAAAGTAAAAAAAATGGAGTTGACTGCACGGGTAAACGGGTTGACGGGAAATAAGGTGGGGGGCAGAGGAATGAGAGGAAAGAGGGGATATGGGGTGCCAAGGGATAACCACTACAGTGATTATGGAGGCTAAGAGTTGTGAAAGGGGACATGTGATACAAACCTGAGGCAGCTCCCCAAGCCGAGAAAAAGAAAAGGTCAGTACCCTCTTGTGGACTGATCTAGAAAATAAGAATTAGTAGATCGGCGAAGTATCTCAGATTCCTGATAATACCTAGGGGGCACCACAGGGAAAGGTATGTATCTGTATTGATTATTTGATGTGGTTCCAATATTCAATAATCAATAAATCATCAATAATCAATAAATCATTCAACACATGGACTCCAATATTCAATATGTAAATAATAATAAATGATCTCTGTTACATGATAACAGAGTGTCACACTTACTTCACCGGGGAGGAGGGTATAGGATAAAGCTCCAGACACCTATACCTCCACCTCCCCCGTTGAGATCGCCTTTCAAGATATACCAGAAGCTTCCTTGTCCCCAAAGAGATGATACCGGGGCTCCAGGATGAAGTGGAAGTCTTTATTATTTCAGCTCGACGCGTTTCGGGATTAATCCCTTTTTCAAGAGCATGTACATAGATCAGGTAGGACAGACTTCTATAGGGAGACAGGAACACATGGTATAGGGTTCACACATATGGGAGGGGAGTAAATGCTCAAATGAGGTAACTTCCTGAACACTACTGTATTCATAAAAAACACTTGAATACTAGTGTAGGTCAAAAGTATTCTAAATATATATATATATATATATATATATATATATAAAGCTTTATTCTGAACTTTTCATGTTTTACTTTCATTGAATACATGTGAGAAATGAATGCAGTCAAGGAACCGGAAGTGGGCGTGGTATGCATTCCATCGTGGAGCACAGGGTGAATACTATATGGGGTTCCCCCTATGTGCCCCACGGTGGAGCGCAGGGAAAAGGTTGGGCTTCCTAATGATTAAAAGCGATTTATGAATGCTGATGCGTTCCACTGTGGAACGCATCGGGGAAAGGTAGTGGAGCTCCGGGAGGTGGGCGGAATTTGTACATGCCGATGCGTTCCACCGTGGAACGCATCGGGAGTCTGTGTATGCCGATGCATTCCACTGTGGAATGCACTGGGCGGAAGACACTCAGAGTCAAGGGGCGGTGTACGCGCTGACGGGAGGAGGCTTGTCTCAGCCCTCTAGTGGGTGGGAGGAAGGAGCGTTGTGCCGATGCAAGCTTGCTCCTATTTGGCGTAGAACCTAGGGATGAAATGTTAAATATAGAAGCTTATGGGGTTATATTATGAAGGATCAGGAAGTGACAATCATTATAGGGCATAAAATAGTGCATATAGAATATAAGGGAACATTGGCTGCAAAAAAAAATTTAAAACGTGGGAGAATGTGCATATGTATGTATGCACACACAATAAAGGATATATATATACATACATATGTACAAATACACATATCTAGATATAAATGCCCACATGAATATAAAAGTATGAGCGCACATAGAAAAATATATACATACATAAATCATATATAAATTATATATATATATATATATGTCACCCCAGGAGAATGGTTCAATCACTTCCTTTCTCACAGTTCCTGAGGGTTAAACGTGTCATCTCAGACGAACAAGAGTCCAATACGTCCCTGGAATCCATGGCAAAGAAATTTCGTGACAGGGGGTACCCGAAACGATTACTAGATGATCACATGGTCAGGGCACGCGGTTTTGACAGGAACACATTGTTGTCCCAGCGAAAGACCGTACAGAAAGCAGCCAGGATTCCGTTTGTGTCTGTCTATAACAAACTTAGCCCTTCTATCAACAAAGTTGTTAGGAAACACTGGGATCTCCTTGGATCTTGCTTCAAGGAGATACCAGAGTTCCAATGTCCCCCATTGTTCTCCTACCGCCGCTCAAGAAATCTTCGTGACCAACTGGTCAGGGCCGACATTGGCTCCAAAGGGTCCCTTAGGCAAACTGCACTAACGCAACCAGGTTTGGGTTGATTTCCCTGTCTGGGGTGCGTTAACTGCAGATACATCCGAAAGGGGAAAACATTCACCCATCCCCTTATGGGTGAACAACAACATCTTGTTTCACCTCACTTGCAATTCTAGCTACGTTATCTACGTGCTTTCTTGTCCGTGCAAACTACTCTATGTTGGTGAAACGACGACCGACTTCAAGACCCGCCTGAACAACCATCGCTTAAGTATCCGGAAGAAACGCCTCGATCTTCCGGTTTCTAAGCATTTCTCTGAGGCCAGACACAGGGAGGGGGATCTGATAGTTTGGATCCTTGACCATGTGCCTCAACCCAGACGTGGCGGAGATAGGTCTAGGATACTCAAACGTAAGGAACTAGGTTGGATCCATAGGCTTAACAGCCTTAGACCAAATGGATTAAACATAGAGTTTAACTTTGGGGAGGTTGTGTGAGGGTGGGCTTGCCTCCTGTGCCTCGCAGGTTATGCTAAGGTGTTTTTGTGTACACACTGAGAGTATTTATTTATAATTTTTCATCTAAAATTTTCTGTATTCACAGTAATTTGAATATATATTTTTTTCTCATTCACAGATCACTTGCACTTATCATTCCGAGGGATGGAGCTCATGGGTAAAGCGGACACATCACTCTATACGGGAGGGAGACATCCCTAGCAACTATGCGTTTTTTCTCTCTCTTTTTTTACAAAAGTTTTTTAGTTGTTTTTTTATATATTTATCTTTTTTCCACTTCTGGATTCGGTTTGCATTTGGGGATTGTTCATTAAACATGCCTTGGGCCGTTATGGTGCTGTTGCAATCCTTTCAACCCTGGTATAGATTTGCTCCCTATGATACCTGGGTACCTGTTGGAGGAGAACCCTCTTGGGTATGAGCGTAATCAGATACTCCTGACAGAGATTGCTCTTTACATCGTGGTTTTTCCGTGATGTTGGTGTGCTCTGGTCAGGTTGCAGCATGTGGACGATCTGGTTTCCGGGCCGTCTGCACTGGTCTGAATCGCAATACCCTATTATTGAACAGGTTGGGTATCGGAATATAGGGTATGGGCATCTTTCCAGCTTCCAAGATGGCGTCCTGGGCATTGGATGCCTCATTGGGCATGCGCCGTTACGTACCCAGGCTGTTCTGTGTGGCGCTGCAGTGACGCAAGAGCAGAGGCCGGCTCTGATGATGCTCGGCGTCCTCCAGCTGCCACCGCCCCCTGACTGAAGCTACGCCGCTCCAGACTAGTGGTATGTTTTCTGTGTCTAATGATCGCATGGTTGGGGCCCCTCGCCGCTATTATGTGTCCTCTTGATCATCCCTCCGCTCCTCCCTCTGTTTATATTACCGGACGCATCCACTGATTGTTCACTTTTTTTAATGTACTTGATCGATGGGTCCGCCCCCTCACTTATGTACGCAAATGTCCTGCATGTATGCCTGATTTATGTTTCTATAGTCAGATATGCTAACATTGGATACATGTAATTTTTTCATTTGCCTTATCTTTCACTTGTACTATGTATTTCATCATGTTTACACAACTGTCACTTTTGTAACACGCCCACAGGGTGTGGCGTGATCACATGATTTGGATGTCTAATTAAGTCACCTATATATTTGTCTTCACTTGATTTGTACCTCTGCTTGAGAAAGGCTCAGTTTTTGGAGCCGAAACGTTGCACTGTATGGTTGATTAAAGATTCACCTCACCTTCATCCTGCTGGAGTGCCGTCCTTTTTCTTGGATATATATATATATATATATATATATATACACACATATACACACACACACACACACACACACACTCACCCACCTAAAGAATTATTAGGAACACCATACTAATACGGTGTTTACGGCAAATTCGGAATCTACCATTTGAATTTCTCAACAGAAATCGAGACCAGGCAACATTTTTCCAGTCTTCAACAGTTCAATTTTGGTGAGCTTGTGCAAATTGTAGCCTCTTTTTCCTATTTGTAGTGCAGATGAGTGGTACCCGGTGGGGTCTTCTGCTGTTGTAGCCCATCAGCCTCAAGGTTGTGCGTGTTGTGGCTTCACAAATGCTTTGCTGCATACCTCGGTTATTTCAGTCAACGTTGCTCTTCTATCAGCTTGAATCAGTCGGCCCATTCTCCTCTGACCTCTAGTATCCACAAGGCATTTTTGCCCACAGGACTGCCGCATACTGGATGTTTTACCCTTTTCACACTATTCTTTGTAAACCCTAGAAATGGTTGTGCGTGAAAATCCCAGTAACTGAGCAGATTGTGAAATACTCAGACCGGCCCGTCTGGCACCAACAACCATGCCACGCTCAAAATTGCTTAAATCACCTTTCTTTCCCATTCTGACATTCAGTTTGGAGTTCAGTAGATTCTCTTGACCAGGACCACCCCCCTAAATGCATTGAAGCAACTGCCATGTGATTGGTTGACTAGATAATTGCATTAATGAGAAATAGAACAGGTTTTCCTAATAATTCTTTAGGTGAGTATATAGGTGAATCACTATTTATACTTCATGACAAATAAATAAATTAGTAATTAATATAAAGATAAAAGTTCAATGCATATAATTTTAGATGTATAAAAAGAGAAATTTATATACATAAAAGTATATAAAATATAAAATAGTTTACTAATAAGAAAAACGGGGAACTACGTAAAAACTAGTCTGGCAGAATACGAATAAAAGCCATTAGGTTCACAGTGGGAGAACCCCTCTAAACAGATTTCTCAGGAACTTGTTAATAATTACTATATTCGAGTGCCTCATTCAAACCAAAGGGGGTCAGGGTATTAAAACGAAAGATCCAATACATTTCCTTCCTACAGAGTTGTAGGAAGGACTTTGGAACCCATTCAATGGGGGTTAATTGTAGGAGGGATGCATCGCCATTGTGTTTTTGTCTCGAGACACTATGTTTAGTGTACTTTTTCTTGATATTGGAACGGTGCAAGTTAAGCCTCTCTCTGATGCTTAGGGTGGTTCGGCCTATATACTATAGCCACATGGGCATTCCAATATATAAATCACATTTGTGGTGCTACAGTCCATATAGCTTAGTAGGGAAAATTTGCTTTAGTGTTTTTGCCCTAGGGAATGTTATGTGCCGTAGTTTGGGCATGGATTTGCCTAAAATAGGGTCACTAAGGAGTAGAGGCCAATGTTGTTCCAGAATCGCTTTGATTTCATTATGGGATGATGTATATCGGATAATGAAGTTATAGATATGTTTATTCTTATCCTTAGTTGGTGCTTGATGTTTTGGTCGCAGGCAATCTTTTTGAGTGGTTTTCTTCATCTTATTCATTGAATCTGAAATTAGACCCTGTGCATATCCTTTTTCCAGGAACCTAGACTCTAATGTTTTTAGTTGATCTTTCAGAATCGCATCAGTTTGAAATCCATTAATAAAGAAGAAAGGACCAAACACAGAAGGAGGGGCTGTGGGGGGGGGAGGAAGAAACAAATGACCCTGTGAACAAAAAGGTGCGCCCACTATACCCCAAAGTCTAGATAATTCATCTGAATACCTGAGATCTAAAGGTATTTTCAATCGTTCAGATCATATCCTAAGAAGAGAGGAAATGGAAGTACTTAGCAGAGGTCTATCATTTTGCCCCAGTAACAACCCAGACCTTTTTGAACTCTTTGTAGATCTTAATCAGTATATTAGGAAATTAACTCTGCAATGCCATTTCGACACCAAGCCTAAATACCATTCAACACCTCCCATCATTACAACAACCGAGGAAGATGCTGATATTGACCACCTGGTTGACAAGCTCTTTCACACACCCATCCACTAATCGCTTAAACCCAAATCCAACTTTTATCCACTGGAGAGCAGAGGGTCCCATATAGAGACCTTCTACAACCAAGTACTTAACAACTTGAAAATGGCCTTTTCAGAAAAGAATATCACACCCACTGGCACTCAACCTCTCGAAAGCACAGAAGAAAGCCATGACCAATCTAGCCAGGAATGACAAAATAGCCATCAAAACAAATCAGTTTAATTTTAGAATTCATATCCTTCATTTTAAATCATAATTATTTTACCTATAATGATTGCTTTTATATTTAAAACTGGGGTACCGCAATAGGTACGAAATTTGCGCCATTGTATGCTAATTTATTTATAGGGGCATTTGAGGAAATTTTTGGCCTTTTAGACCACCTTAATATTAAATTATACAAGCGCTATATAGATGATATTATTTTTATCTGGCAAGGCAGTAGGGACATACTT
Organism: Bufo bufo; assembly: GCF_905171765.1. Lineage (NCBI taxonomy): Eukaryota > Metazoa > Chordata > Amphibia > Anura > Bufonidae > Bufo > Bufo bufo. Next base: position 91,311,841 of record NC_053398.1, on the reverse strand, counting down.
GATGAACTCATCTCAAACATCAACCAAAACAATTGGAACCTAAAATTCACAGCGCAGATCGATCCCACGACTACTGTATTCCTCAACCTACAACTAACCTCTACCAACAAACAGATTGAGACTGGTACACATTTTAAGGATGTCGACGCAAATAGTTATCTAGACTATAATAGTTGCCACTTACATAAATGGAAGCGCAATATACCGTACGGTCAGAGGAGATGAGTCAGAAAGAACTGCTCTAATGATGCGATTCTGAAAGATCAACTAAAAACATTAGAGTCTAGGTTCCTGGAAAAAGGATATCCAGATGGTCTAATTTCAGATTTAATGAATAAGATGAAGAAAACCACTCAAAAAGATTGCCTGCGGCCAAAACATCAAGCACCAACTAAGGATAAGAATAAACATATCTATAACTTCATTATCCGATATACATCATCCCATAATGAAATCAAAGCGATTCTGGAACAACATTGGCCTCTACTCCTTAGTGACCCTATTTTAGGCAAATCCATGCCCAAACTACGGCACATAACATTCCCTAGGGCAAAAACACTAAAGCAAATTTTAGCTCCCTCTTGTCCGAAATTAAACAAACTTAGCACCGATGCCACCAGTAAACAAAAGCCCACCGCGAACCCAGATAGATCTAAGGGACCGCACAAGTGTGAACACAAACCGTGCAAATGCTGCTCCACAATCATTCATGGCATAAATTAAGTCACCATCAATTTTTCTAAAGAAAAAATTTCCCTACTAAGCTATATGGACTGTAGCACCACAAATGTTGGAATTCTCATGTGGCTATAGTATATAGGCCAAACCACCCTAAGCATCAAAGAGAGGCTTAACTTGCACCGTTCCAATATCAAGAAAAAGTACACTAAACACAGTGTCTCGAGACACTTTGCACAAAAACACGATGGCGATGCATCCCCCCTACATTTTACCCCCATTGAATGGGTTCCAAAGTCCTTCCTACAACTCTGTAGGAAGGAAATGTATTGGATCTTTCGTTTAATACCCTGAACCCCTTTGGTTTGAATGAGGCACTCGAATATAGTAATTATAAACAAGTACCTGAGAAATCTGTTTAGAGGGGTTCTGTGAATCTAATGGCTTTTATTCGTATTCTGCCAGACTCGTTTTTACGTAGTCCTCCGTTTTCCTATTATTAGTAAACTATGTTATACTTTTATGTATATAAATTTCTCTTTTTATACATCTAAAATTATATGCATTGAGCGTTATCTTGATATTAATTACTTATTTATTTATTTGCCATTAAGAATATGTAGTGATTCACCTATATACATCTCTACATATTGTCCTATACTTACCTTACCATATATATTACATATATTCCCATACCTACCTTACCATATATATTACATATATTCATTTATACACTTGAGTATATTACCACTCCACATGCGCATGCACATACATATTTTTATATATCCATTTTTATATATTTTTATACTCATGTATCTATGGATGTATCTGTGTTTGTATCTATCTATATACATTTATATTTCATACTTTCATGTGATGTGCCTACACTTTTTCATATTTAATTGTGCCTACATGTATATGTAAATATATATATATATTATCATTTATATATGTTTTATGTATTTATGTATGTAGATATTTTTTTATGTGCGCTCATACTTTTATATTCATGTGGGCATTTATATCTAGATGTGTGTATTTGTACATATGTATGTATATATCTCCTTTATTGTGTGTGCATACATACGTATGCACATATTCTACCACGTTTTTAACGTTTTTAACATACATACATACGTATGCACATATTCTACCACGTTTTTAACATTTTTTTGCAACCAATGTTCCCTTATATTCTATATGCACAATTTTTTGCCCTAAAATGATTGTCACTACCTGATCCTTCATAATATAACTCCATAACCTTCTATATTTAACATTTCATCACTAGGTTCTACCCCAAAAAAGAGCAAGCTTGCCTCCTTCTTTCCGATGCGCTCCACCATGGAACGCATCGGCACAACGCTTCTCCTTCCCACCCATTAGAGGGCTGAGACAAGCCTCCTCCCGCAAGCAGGCACCGCCCCTTGACTCGGAGTGCCAATTGCCCAGTGAGTTCCACAGTGGAATGCATTGGCATACACAGACTCCTGATGTGTTCCACGGTGGAACGCATCGGCATGTACAAACTCCGCCCACCTCCCGGAGTGCCACTACCTTTCCCCGATGCGTTACACAGTGGAACGCATCAGCATTCATAAATTGCTTATAATCATTACGCAGCCCTTCCATGTCACCAACCTTTTCCCTGCGCCTCCACCGTGGGGCACATAGGGGAAACCCCATATAGTATTCCCCCTGTGCTCCACGATGGAACGCATACCACGCCCACTTCCGGTTCCTTGACTGCATTAATTTCTCACATGTATTCAAGGAAAGTAAAACATGAAAAGTTTAGAATAAAGCTTTACTCATTGAATTTAGAATACCTTTGACCTACACTAGTATTCAAGTGTTTTTATGAATACAGTAGTGTTCAGGAAGTTACCTCATTTGGGCCTTTACTCCCCTCCCTATTATTATTTACATATTGAATATTGGAGTCCATGTATTGGATGATTTATTGATTATTGAATATTGGAACCACATTAAATAATCAATACAGATACAGACTTTTCCCTGTGGCACCCCCTAGGTATTAACAGGAATCTGAGATACTTCGTCGATCTACTAATTCTAGTGTGGAGGTGGCAGCAGCATCAGGAGACCACAGAGTGGCAAGGTGACATAGTACAACCTATTAAACCAACGATAAGCTGGAAAGATGCATGACATCACATAAAACACCAAAAGACCCGTAGGGACACGCATACAAAAAATATGAAAAACTTTATTAGGTAATTAATAATTACAACAACAACTCATGAATCAAGACAAAATAATTAAAAAAAGTTAAGCAGCAATGCAGGTAAGTGCTGTGAGAAGTAGCTCACCTGCTGACGAACAAGGTGTAAGATCCCAACTTCTAATCTTGCTCAATACAAGGACAAAAGAGCAATAGCAAAGTATAAGGCAGATAAAAGGGAAAGGGACAGAAAATACCTGGGAAATGGTACAATACAGGGATCCAACCTTTAGTCAGCTGTGAGCGCACCATAGTGTGGAGGTGACAGCAGAATCAGGAGACCACAGAGTGGCAAAGTGATATAGTGTGGAGGTGACAGCAGCATCAGGAGACCACAGAGTGACCCGGTGAAAGAGTGGGGAGGTGGGTGGCAATACGAGTACCAGCTGAAGATGATGGGTGAAAGAAGGGGCACTTGGCATCAGATCAGTGGCATCAGGCAGGTGGCAGCATCAGAATAGTAGCTGAGGCAGGTAGCCAGAAGAAACCGGTCTCTTTTGTCAAAGTGTTGGTGTGGCACCATGGATGATCTATTATGATGCATCAGGCATTGGTGGGTTGAAATCCTGGCTGATCCACACCTGATTCATATTGAGAAAGGTCAGTCTATCCACATTTTGGGTGGACAGGAGAGTTCTTCTTGGGGTAACTATGGCCACCACCGCTCTAAACACCAGCTCTGATGTCACACTACTGGCCGGGCAGGACAGCTTTTCCAGGACAAACTCTGCTAGGTACGGCCACAAATCCAGTTTGGCTGCCCAGTAGTCCAGTGGATCTTCAATGTGGGGTGGCAAGGTACTGTCCAAGTATGTCACCACCTGCTGGTTCAGGTCCTGCTCCAGGTCTAGCTACTGCTGCTGGTGAGTAGTTTCTTCACTAGGCGGGTGAAGAAAGATGCTCATCAGCCACTCTAGACTAAAGTTGCTGCTGATGGAGCTGGAACTGCTCCTACCTCCCCCCCCCCCTTCACCATGCCACAGCAGCCATTGCAGAGAAATGTGAGCACAGAGGGCCCCCCCGGTTAGACTTGCGAGAGGATGGATGATGGCACAGATAGGCAGCGGCCAACTGACTACATAGGAGGTCTCTATAGTAGTTCAGTTTGTCCTCCCTCTCAGCGGGTGTAATAAAGGCCCCCATTTTGGACTAGTAAAGAGGGTCCAACAAGATGGAGAGCCAGAAGTAATCCCTCTGACGAATGCTGACAATTCGGCTGTCACTACGCAAGCAAGTGAGCATGCATCGGACCATTATGCAAGTGACTCGGAAGGACTCCCTGCCTCCATCTCCACTACATAATGCCACGGTGTGTCTGGGTCCTCTGCCTCGTCTTCCTTATCACCCTGTAGCTCCTCTGGCTGCTCTTGCTCCTCCTCTCCTGTCACATGTGTGTAAAAACCACCCATTTTGCTACACATTGCTTGTGCTCCAATGTCCGCCTCCTCCAGTTCAGCCACAACAGGGCTCATGTGCCCGTGAGATCTATGCGCCACGTCTCCAGTTCCGTGAACAGCCAGAGTTATAAGCATCTGTTCCAGGACATGAAGCAGTGGAATGACGTTGTTCATCCCATAATCCTGGCGACTGACAAATAATGTGGCCTCCTCAAAGGGCCTGAGCAAACGCCAGGTGTCACGCATGAGCTGCCACTCGCTGACATCAAAGTTACACAGAGGAGTACTCCTGTCCGCTTGGATCATCAAAAAATTGTTTGCTGCCTTTCTCTGTTCGTATAGTGGGTCCAACATATGGAGGTTTGGATTCCAACGGGTGAACTACTTGACAACCAGATAAAACAAGTGTGCCATGCAGGGCGCATGGCTCAACCCTCCTTGTTGCAGTGCCGACACCATGTTCTTCCTATTGTTGGTCACCATAGTTCTAATTTTGAGTTGTCGCGGAAAAAGCCAGGATTCGATTTCTTGATGAAGGACACGGAGTAGTTCCTTCCCTGCGTGACTCCGTTCACCCAGGCAAACGAGGTGCAGAACAGCATGACACCGCCATCCCCTGCACATGTGGTATGCTGGAGTGGCACTATAAATTGTCCCTGCAGTGGAGGCTGAGGACACGCTAGAGGAGGAGGAGGTAGAGGCAGACATTGTCGCAGGACCAACAACATGACAACAAGGAGGCGGAAGTGGCGGTACATGGCCAAGTTGCTGGTGTAGCTGTGCAGAAACCACATTCACCCAGTGGGCCATAAAGGACAAGTATTGTCCCTTACCGTAGGTCCAGTTCCACGTGTCGGTGCTGCTGTGCACTTTGGCAGACACCGACAGGCTCAAGACTGGCCCACCTTCTGTTCTACAGACGTCTACAAGGCTGGTACTGCCTTTTTGGCAAAGAAATGATGGCTTGGGACTTTACATCTCAGCTTGGCCCAAGCCATCAGTTCTCTGAAAGGTGCAGAGTCGACCAATTAAAAAGTGGGACTGCAGCACCAACAACTTGGCCAGGAGCACATTCAGTGTGCCGTTGGATGAGTGCACGCATACTGTTGTCTCTTGGCAATCGCTTCGGTGATTGATTCCTGACGAAATGACTGACAAGGAGTAGGAGGTTGAGCAGAAGCATCAGGACCAGCAGATGATGGGAAGGACAGACAGCGTTCTTCGGCTGAGGTGGTGGAGCCTTGACTGCCTGAAATCGGGTGCGTTCCACTCGGTGATGTAGCATTTGCTGCAGCAGGCCACCACATCGGAGCCACGCTTCTCCCAGGCCACTTTATGGTGACGCTGCTTCCGTGAACCCTGCACCACTACTTTCTGGGCAGGTAGACTCCTGCGAAGCTGGAGGTCTACCCCGGGAATGTTTGGCTCCTGCCCTCCCACTACTGCCGCCCTGCTGTCTACCGGCCATGCTAGCGACTTGCTGGCTCCGCCACTGCCTCATTGGCATGCTGCCACCCTCTTTTTCTGATGATAAAGCACCTAATTCATCTGGCTCCCAAATGCAATCAGCTACAACATCATCATCGAGTACTGTCACTGATGTCCTCCTCAACAGTCTCTGGGTTAGGAGCCTGATCGCTCACAACACCAGCTCCCACGCCACCCTCCTCATCACTACTTGCCTGCCTACAGGAGGAAGCGGCGGATGTCTCCTCCACATCTTGGCTGGCCAGTAGCTGCTGACTGTCCTCTAGTAGCTCGTCCTTGCTGTATAGTGGAACTGAGCCCACAACATATAATACTTTTCTGGCTGAGGGAACAGAAAAGGACAGAGGCAGGATAAGGACAGGGCCTGCTCCTGGGCCATGACAACTAAGGGTTGTGTATGACGAACCCACCTACTCTTGGCTGGGGGTGTCTGATGTCACTTGGGATGAAGTGGATTACCGAGTAAACCATTCAAGAACCGCTGGGTGGCTGTTCAAGACACGACCGCTAGTTGACACCGGGAGCTCAGGCCTCTCGCTGCGACCCCTGCTACCACGCCCCCCTTACTCTGCTGCAACCTGTGGCTGCGCCATAAACATTTAGGCCTCTGCCATTCCCCTGTGCAGGGCCTGGCACTTCTTTGTCTGACATACTGTTAGATCAAATAAATAAAAAGGAAATTAAAACACCCCAAAAAAGTCTCACTTCACCACACAACAGCTAATAAGCCCTTTTTTCCCACTCAAAGACGCCAAAGAAGGCTTTAGAACATATAACTGCGCCGCTAAATGGCAAATAGGCCCTTACTTTTTTCTACTTATACATGTCACAAAAGGCTTTGGAACATTTAACTACACCACTGAGTGGCAAATATATATTTTTTTGCCACTAATAAACACCAAAAAGTGTAACTAGCTCGCTGAACGGCAATTTTTTTATTTTTTTGCCACTAATACACGCCAAAAAGGGCTTTAGAACATATAACTGCAGCGACCGGGCCCGCAGGGGCAACACGTGAGCTATGGGGCCAATGGGGGTAGTAGTAGTTTACTCATAGTTAGAAGAGCCTCCCTGGGCCGGCGTGCAGTGATGGGAAGGACAGCACTAAATTCTCCGGGGCACTCTTTAGTACAGGGATCACCAGCCAGAAGGTAGCTGAGGTGTCCTTGATGGTATAGGTGTTAAGGGTGCTTTTGAGGCTGGAATCCTGGTTATTTGTGACGTCAGCACTAGGGATGAGCGAACCCGAAGAATTTTGGGGTGTCCGTGACACGGACCCGAACCCGAACATTTTCGTAAAAGTCTGGGTTCGGTGTTCGGCGCTTTCTTGGCGCTTTTTGAAATGCTGCAAAGCAGCCAATCAACAAGCATCATACTACTTGCCCCAAGAGGCCATCACAGCCATGCCTACTATTGGCATGGCTGTGATTGGCCAGTGCAGCATGTGACCCAGCCTCTATATAAGCTTGGGTCACGTAGCGCTGCACGTCACTATGCTGTTACAAGTGTAGGGAGAGGTTGCAGCTGCGACGTTAGGGCGAGATTAGGCAGTGATTAACTCCTCCAAAACACTTAAGACAGTGATCGATCTACAGCTGTGGATCATTGAACTGCTGCTATTCAATTGCTCACTGTTTTTAGGCTGCCCAGAGCGTTTTTCAGTCACTTTTTTCTGGGGTGATCGGCGGCCATTCTGTGGCTTGTGGTGCGCCAGCACAAGCTGCCACCAAGTCCATTTAACCATCAATAGAGTGGTTATTTTTTGCTATATCCTACATCAGGGGCAAGCTGCCACCAAGTCCATTTAACCATCAATAGTGTGGTTATTTAAATCTATCCCTAAAAGGGTATATTAGATTCAAGGTGCTGATAGGGTCATTCTCAATAACTTCACACACACGCTACTGTGCAGATCCAAGTCTAATTCTGTCCGTAAACGTATACCTGTCACCCAGCGCCTAAATAATAGGCCTCAAATTTATATTCAGCTAAATCTCAGGCTGTTGCTGTAGCTGGTGAAGTTATATTGTGTCCGTCAAAGCACAGTTTTTGTTCTGGTTTGAAATACAATTCCCAACCTAACAATTTCCTAAATTAGTGGTTTCTGCTGTATCAGGCCTACTTTAAATCTATCCCTAAAAGGGTATATTAGATTCAAGGTGCTGATAGGGTCATTCTCAATTACTTCACACACACACGCTACTGTGAAGATCCAAGTCTAATTCTGTCCGTAAACGTACACCTGTCACCCAGCGCCTAAATAATAGGCCTCAAATTCATATTCAGCTAAATTTGTCATTACTGCTGTGCCTATATTAGTGTAATACGGCACCTAAATAGATAGCCAGATAGTGTTAGGTGTATGTAAAAAAAGGCCTGAATTTGAATTCAATACATTGGGCCAAATAATATTTTTCTTATTGTGGTGAACGGTAACAATGAGGAAAACATCTAGTAAGGGACGCGGACATGGTCGTGGTGATGTTAGTGGACCCTCTGGTGCTGGGAGAGGACGTGGCCGTTCTGCCACAGCCACACGTCCTAGTGAACCAACTACCTCGGGTCCCAGCAGCCAGCAGAATTTACTGCGATATTTGGTGGGGCCTAATGCTGTTCTAAGGATGGTAAGGCCTGAGCAGGTACAGGCATTAGTCAATTGGGTGGCCGACAGTGGATCCAGCACGTTCACATTATCTCCCACCCAGTCTTCTGCAGAAAGCGCACAGATGGCGCATGAAAACCAAGCCCATCAGTTTGTCACATCACCCCCATGCATATCAGGGAAACTGTCTGAGCCTCAAGTTATGCAGCAGTCTCTTATGCTGTTGGAAGACTCTGCTGCCAGGGTTTCCCAAGGGCATCCACCTAGCCCTTCCCCAGGGGTGGAAGAGATAGAATGCACTAACGCACAACCACTTATGTTTCCTGATGATGAGGACATGGGAATACCACCTCAGCACGTCTCTGATGATGACGAAACACAGGTGCCAACTGCTGCGTCTTTCTGCAGTGTGCAGACTGAACAGGAGGTCAGGGATCAAGACTGGGTGGAAGACGATGCAGGGGATGATGAGGTCCTAGACCCCACATGAAATGAAGGTCGTGGCACTGACTTTCACAGTTCGGAGGAAGAGGCAGTGGTGAGACCGAGCCAACAGCGTAGCAAAAGAGGGAGCAGTGGGCAAAAGCAGAACACCCGCCGCCAAGAGACTCCGCCTGCTACTGACCGCCGCCATCTGGGACCGAGCACCCCAAAGGCAGCTTCAAGGAGTTCCCTGGCATGGCACTTCTTCAAACAATGTGCTGATGACAAGACCCGAGTGGTTTGCACGCTGTGCCATCAGAGCCTGAAGCGAGGCATTAATGTTCTGAACCTTAACACAACCTGCATGACCAGGCACCTGCATGCAAAGCATGAACTGCAGTGGAGTAAACACCTTAAAAACAAGGAAGTCACTCAGGCTCCCCCTGCTACCTCTTCTGCTGCTGCCGCCTCGGCCTCTTCTGCTGCTGCCGTCGCCTCGGCCTCTTCTGCTGCTGCTGCTGCCGCCTCGGCCTCTTCCTCCACCATGCCGCCCAGCAAATGTGGGATGTACCACCAACACCACCACCTGCGTCACCAAGCATCTCAACCATGTCACACGGCAGCGTTCAGCTCTCCATCTCACAAACATTTGAGAGAAAGCGTAAATTCCCACCTAGCCACCCTCGATCCCTGGCCCTTAATGCCAGCATTTCTAAACTACTGGCCTATGAAATGCTGTCATTTAGGCTGGTGGACACAGACAGATTCAAACAGCTCATGTCGGTTGCTGTCCCACAGTATGTTTTTCCCAGCTGGCACTACTTCTCCAAGAGAGCTGTGCCTTCCCTGCACAACCAAGTATCCGATAAAATCAAGTGTGCACTGCGCAACGCCATCTGTGGCAAGGTCCACCTAAGATACGTGGAGCAGTAAGCACGGCCAGGGACGCTATATCTCCCTAACTGCACACTGGGTAAATGTAGTGGTGGCTGGGCCCCAGGCGGAGAGCTGTTTGGCGCACGTCCTTCCGCTGCCAAGGATCGCAGAGCAACATTCTTTGCCTCCTGTCTCCTCCTCCTACTCAGCTTCCTCCTCCTTTTCTTCCACCTGCTCATCCAGTCAGCCACACACCTTCACCACCAACTTCAGCACAGCCCGGGGTAAACGTCAGCAGGCCATTCTGAAACTCATATGTTTGGGGGACAGGCCCCACACCGCACAGGAGTTGTGGGGGGGTATAGAACAGACCGACGAGTGGTTGCTGCCGGTGAGCCTCAAGCCCGGCCTGGTGGTGTGTGATAATGGGCGAAATCTCGTTGCAGTTATGGGACTAGCCGGTTTGATGCACATCCCTTGCCTGGCGCATGTGCTGAATTTGGTGGTGCAGAAGTTCATTCACAACTACCCCGACATGTCAGAGCTGCTGCATGAAGTGCGAGCCGTCTGTTCGCGCTTCCGGCGTTCACATCCTGCCACTGCTCGCCTGTCTGCGCTACAGCGTAACTTCGGCCTTACCGCTCACCGCCTCATATGCGACGTGCCCACCAGGTGGAACTCCACCTTGCACATGCTGGACAGACTGTGCGAGCAGCAGCAGGCCATAGTGGAGTTTCAGCTGCAGCACACACGGGTCAGTCGCACTGCGGAACAGCACCACTTCACCACCAATGACTGGGCCTCCATGCGAGACCTGTGTGCCCTGTTGCGCTGTTTCGAGTACTCCACCAACATGGCCAGTGGCGATGACGCCGTTATCAGCGTTACAATACCACTTCTATGTCTCCTTGAGAAAACACTTAGGGCGATGATGGAAGAGGAGGTGGCCCAGGAGGAGGAGGAGGAGTAAGAGGGGTCATTTTTAGCACTTTCAGGCCAGTCTCTTCGAAGTGACTCAGAGGGAGGTTTTTTGCAACAGCAGAGGCCAGGTACAAATGTGCCCAGACAGGGCCCACTACTGGAGGACGAGGAGGATGAGGATGAGGTGGAGGATGAGGATGAAGCATGTTCACAGCGGGGTGGCATCCAACGCAGCTCGGGCCCATCACTGGTGCGTGGCTGGGGGGAAACGCAGGACGATGACAATACGCCTCCCACAGAGGACAGCTTGTCCTTACCTCTGGGCAGCCTGGCACACATGAGCGACTACATGCTGCAGTGCCTGCGCAACGACAGCAGAGTTGCCCACATTTTAACGTGTGCGGACTACTGGGTTGCCACCCTGCTGGATCCCCAGTACAAAGACAATGTGCCCACCTTACTTCCTATACTGGAGCGTGATAGGAAGATGCGCGAGTACAAGCGCACATTGGTAGACGCGCTACTGAGAGCATTCCCAAATGTCACAGGGGAACAAGTGGAAGCCCAAGGCGAAGGCAGAGGAGGAGCAAGAGGTCGCCAACGCAGCTGTGTCAGCCAGATCCTCTGAGGGCAGGGTTAGCATGGCAGAGATGTGGAAAAGTTTTGGCACCACGCCACAGCTAACTGCACCACCACCTGATACGGAACGTGTTAGCAGGAGGCAACATTTCACTAACATGGTGGAACAGTACGTGTGCACACCCCTCCACGTACTGACTGATGGTTCGGCCCCATTCAACTTCTGGGTCTCCAAATTGTCCACGTGGCCAGAGCTAGACTTTTATGCCTTTGAGGTGCTGGCCTGCCCGGCGCCCAGCGTTTTGTCTGAACGTGTATTCAGCACAGCAGGGGGCGTCATTACAGACAAACGCAGCCGCCTGTCTACAGCCAATGTGGACAAGCTGACGTTCATAAAAATAAACCAGGCATGGATCCCACAGGACCTGTCCATCCCTTGTGCAGATTAGACATTAACTACCTCGCCTTAACCATATATTATTGTACTCCAGGGCACTTCCTCATTCAATCCTATTTTTATTTTCATTTTTCCATTATATTGCAGGGCAACCCAAAGTTGAATGAACCTCTCCTCTGTCTGGGTGCCGGGGCCTAAAAATATCTGACAGTGGCCTGTTCCAGTGGTGGGTGACATGAAGCCTGATTCTCTGCTATGACATGAAGACTAATTCTCTGCTGAGTCGCTGACATGAAGCCAGATTCTATGTTATGGGACCTCTCTCCTCTGTCTGGGTGCCGGGGCCTAAATTATATGATAATGGACTTTTCCAATGTTGGGTGACGTGAAGCATGATTCTCTGCTATGACATGAAGACTGATTCTCTGCTGACATGAAGCCTGAATCTCTGTTATGGGACCTCTCTCCTCTGCCTGGGTGCCGGGGCCTAAATATCTGACAATGGACTGTTCCAGTGGTGGGTGACGTGAAGCATGATTCTCTGCTATGACATGAAGACTGATTCTCTGCTGACTTGAAGCCAGATTCTCTGCTATGGGACCTCTCTCCTCTGCCTGGGTGCCTGGGCCTAAATATCTGACAATGGACTGTTCCAGTGGTGGGTGACGTGAAGCATGATTCTCTGCTATGACATGAAGACTGATTCTCTGCTGACCTGAAGCCAGATTCTCTGCTATGGGACCTCTCTCCAATTTATATTGGTTAATTTTTATTTATTTTATTTTTATTTTTATTTTATTACATTTTGCTGCCTTTTGCAGCCCTCTAGCTCTTTCCTGGGCTGTTTTACGGCCTTTTTAGTGCCGAAAAGTTCGGGTCCCCATTGACTTCAATGGGGTTCGGGTTCGGGACGAAGTTCGGGTCGGGTTCGGATCCCGAACCCGAACATTTCCGGGAAGTTCGGTCGAACTTCTCGAACCCGAACATCCAGGTGTTCGCTCAACTCCAGTCAGCACCATTTGGTGCAAAGGTTGGTGGTGGAAAAGATGAGGAGTCGGTTGTAGTAGAACAGTTAAACTTTTACTTAAATCACTTGTTTCCAGGTAGTCAGTACAGTTCATTAATTTGGCATAAAGCTATGACTCAGATATTGGGTTAGCTGTAATCCTTGTAACAGGCTGACCTGTTGTCAGTTCAGGAGTTTTCCTAAGACTTTTACTTTAACAGGCAAGAAAAAGGCTCTTTCTTATACAAGTCTGCGCTTAGTCCATTCTCTAGTACTTAGTCCATTCTCTGGTACTGAATAGTGATGAGCGGCAGGGGCAATATTCGAATTTACGATATTTTGTAGAATATTCGTCATATATTCGCGAATTTGAGAATTCGAGATTATATTCTTGATTGCGAAAACCGGCAATGTAATATTCGCTTAATGCGCGCGACATAAGGCATGCAAGCTTTATATGCAGATAGAGTGCTCCAATATATTTGCGCTTGCGAATTTCCGTCAATTAATGATGCTCATATTGTTTCGCAATACGTGCAACTTGTGACATCACAGCACTATGTCTATAGCATGTATGTATGAACAGCAGAACCTATAACACCTGCATTGGAACCTATCAGCTACACTATACACTCACCTAAAGAATTATTAGGAACACCTGTTCTATTTCTCATTAATGCAATTATCTAGTCAACCAATCACATGGCAGTTGCTTCAATGCATTTAGGGGTGTGCTCCTGGTCAAGACAATCTCTTGAACTCCAAACTGAATGTCAGAATGGGAAAAAAAAGGTGATTTAAGAAATTTTGAGCGTGGCTGTCACGACTGTGACTGATCAAGACAGGTCTGGGAGGAGAAGGTCGCAGTGACTTGCTACTCGCGATAGCTTGTGAGTTTGCTCCGTGGTTCAGGGTATGTCATCTGGGTTTTGCCTTGTGAACCTTTTTGTCCTGACTGGGAGTTTGTAGGCATCCTTCTCAGGTGAGTCCTGTCTGCCACTCCCAGCTACTATATTAGTTTCAGTTTCACTTGCAGTCATTGCCAGATATAGTCCTTACTTCCAGTGCTACTCTGACCTTGGAAGGAGATCGTTTGATGGTGTTGCTGTGGAGCTCTTGTCCGGCGTGGACTGTCGTGTTTGGGATCGCCTTCTCTGCTCGTGACTGGATAAGTCTATCTCTTCTGTTGTTTGTTTGTTGCTGTCTTCCCCTGTTGTTTTCCTAGACGTGAGTGATGGTGACTAGCGCTTCCATCGGCCTTTCCCCAGTCCAGTCTTGTTAGGGCGACTGAGGGTTTTAGGCATCCTGCTCGCCGCACGGGTTCACACCCCGTCTAGGGTATCAGGGCAGACAGGTGCCAGCTTAGGGTTAGTCAGGGGTGGCCATTCTATTTCCCATCCGTAGATAAGGGTCCCCCTTCCCCTCCGTCTGGTGCGACACGACTGCTGCTGGGATAGCGGTAGTGACAGTGGCATGGTTGTTGGTGCCAGACGGGCTGGTCTGAGTATTTCACAATCTGCTCAGTTACTGGGATTTTCACACACAACCATTTCTAGGGTTTACAAAGAATGGTGTGAAAAGGGAAAAACATCCAGTATGCCGCAGTCCTGTGGGCAAAAATGCCTTGTGGATGCTAGAGGTCAGAGGAGAATGGGCCGACTGATTCAAGCTGATAGAAGAGCAACGTTGACTGAAATAACCACTCGTTACAACCGAGGTATGCAGCAAATCATTTGTGAAGCCACAACACGTACAACCTTGAGGCGGATGAGCTACAACAGCAGAAGACCTCACCGGGTACCACTCATCTCCACTACAAATAGTAAAAAGAGGCTACAATTTGCACGAGCTCACCAAAATTGGACTGTTGAAGACTGGAAAAATGTTGCCTGGTCTGATGAGTCTCGATTTCTGTTGAGACATTCAAATGGTAGAGTCCGAATTTGGCGTAAACAGAATGAGATCATGTATCCACCCTCTGATGGCTACTTCCAGCAGGATAATGCACCATGTCACAAAGCTTGAATCATTTCAAATTGGTTTCTTGAACATGACAATGAGTTCACTGTACTAAAATGGCCCCCCCAGTCACCAGATCTCAACCCAATAGAGCATCTTTGGGATGTGGTGGAACGGGAGCTTCATGCCCTGGATGTGCACCCCTCAAATCTCCATCAACTGCAAGATGCTATCCTATCAATATGGGCCAACATTTCTAAAGAATGCTATCAGCACCTTGTTGTATCAATGCCACGTAGAATTAAGGCAGTTCTGAAGGCAAAAGGGGGTCCAACACCGTATTAGTATGGTGTTCCTAATAATTCTTTAGGTGAGTGTAGATCAATCTAACCTACACTGACTATCTCCCACTAACTATCTGAATTATATATATATATCAGTTAACTGTAATGTAATTGTCACAGGGTTCCAAAGGTGCACTCGGTCCCCCATTGCCCGCAGAACTGTTGCTTAGCTTTTGGAATGAGGTTCTGTGTTTGACCTCATTCCCAGGGCGGCTTTACTAGCTGGGTGGCTCCCTGCTCCTAGTCTGCCTTGAGCGCCGAGCTGATCACTCGGTGCTCGACTGGTTGGTCTGTCGGTCATGTGACGCTGGCCACGTCACATGACCCTCACTCCCCACTATAAATACAGGCAGCCTGCTGGCTACAGGTTGCCTGTTAATTTCTAGGTTCCTGGCTATTTGTTGGACTGCTGAATACTTACCTGATCCTGTTCCCTGACCATCCTTTTGCCTTCTCCTCCTGTACTGCACTTCCGTCCTGGTATTGTGACCTAGGCTCCCACCTGACTACTCTCTTAGGACTCCTCTTGTATTTCTCTGCTCTCCTGGTATTTATGACCCCGGCTTCTCCTGACAATTCTCTGCTTGCTCCATTTGTACTTTGCAGCTTTCCTGGTATTGACTCGGTCCGTTCACGTCCTGTTGTTTGTCTGTCTGTCATCCCTGCACTTACTCCAAGTTAGGGATTGCCGTCCAGTTGTCCCCTGTCATTAGGACTCGCGAGGCAAGTAGGCAGGGCCAGGGGTAAGGGTGGAGCGCAGTGGTCACTTCCCTCCCCCCTGTGTGTGTGTGTGTACGCGACCGTTACAGTAATACAACAAAGCACAGAGCACAGCAATGACACTGCTGTCTCTTTCATAACTGCAATAGACTTTAGAAAATAGCTGCTGAGGAGGTTCTTATATAGTAAGGGGTAAGCAACTTTCCTATTAGTTGCTAGGGATGTTGCTAAGCTATGACAGAGATACTGCAGCCTTCTCATTGGTCCTCAAGCTAGAAACAGGGAGGGATCATGTGTACTATTAAAAAAAAAAATCTAGAATATTCAAAATTACGAATATATATCACTATATTCTAAATATTCGCGAATTCTCGAAGTGCCGATATTCGCGATTAATATTTGCGATTCGAATATTCGCGCCCAACACTAGCACTGAATATAAAAACTCTTACTGGTCAGTAGCAATCCACAGGGCGGCTCCCTAATGGCATGCATCAGTCTTATGCTCCATTCTTTGGAAAGGATGCTCACAAAAGAATTACGGTCCACGACATACATAGAGGCATGTGGTAAAGGATAAGTTTGTGCATTAATCATCCGGATGTGTCCAGGTACTTTCAGGTTCCTCCTGGTCACTGGTGCTTGTGAAGTCCATTGGCTAATTTAGCTCTAACCTCCACTAGACTTTCTCTATATCCAGACGTAGACTTACTGGTCTGTGCTATGCTGCTTTAATACTGTTCTCTATACTCCCTTAGCCTGGCCAGAGCCAAGGGGCTAAAATAGCAGCTACATTGTTGACTAGGCCTGTTCTGCTCCTCCATTAACTTCCTACCTTCTCCTCTGTTCTCCTCTCAACAACCAACCAAATTAGTAAAACCCCAGGCTATATATAGGTTGTGCCAGCACCACCTAGGGGCGAATAAATAAAATGACACTGCCAGCCTGTTAAAGGGAATTATAAATACATTCTGTACATATTCAAAAGTTTAAAGTGTCCCCTTTTCACACAGAGTGGGACACTGCATAACTGCACCGCTGAACGGCAAATATATATTTTTTCGCCACTAATACACGCTAAAAAGGGCTGTAATTTTCTCACTTCACCACAAAACGGCAAATACTTTTTTTTGTGCCACTAATACACACAAAAACGTTCTTTATAACATAACTGCACCGCTGAACGGCAAGTATATATATATATTTTTGCCACTAATACACGCCAAAAACGGGTATCATTTTTTCTAACTTCACCACACAGCTGCCAACACTCATTTGTGCCACTAATACACGCCAAAACGGGCTTTAGAACATATAACTGCACTGCTGAACGGCAAATATATATATTTTTTGCCACTAATACACGCCAAAAAGGGCTGTAATTTTCTCACTTCACCACACAACGGCAAATACTTTTTTTGAGCCACCTAATACACTACAAAATGGTCTTAAGAACAAATAACTGCACTGCTTAATGGAAAATATATATATTTTTTCCCACTAATACACACCAAAAAGGCCTTTAGAACATATAACTGCACCGCTGAACGGCAAATACTTCTTTTGTGCCATAATACACGCAAAAAAGTGGTTTAGAACATATACCTGCATCGGTGAACAGCAAATATACATTTCTTTTGCCACTAATACACACCAAAAAAGGCTTTAATTTTCTCACTTCAAAATACAATGGCAAATACTTTTTTGTGCCACTAATACACATCAAAAAAGTGCTTTAGAACATATAACTGCACTGCTTAACGGCAACAAGACCCATACTTTTTTCCACTTATACATGCCACAAAAAGGTTTAGAACATATACAGTAACTGCACCACTGAACGGCAAATAATATATATCTTTTTGTCACTAATGCATGCCAAAAAGGGCATTAGAACATATAACTGCACCACTGAACGGCAAATAGGCCCTTACTTTTTTCCACTTATACACACCACAAAAGGCTTTGGAACATATAACTCAGGGATGGCCAACCTGAGGCTCTCCAGCTGTTGCAAAACTACAACTCCCAGCATGCCCAGACTGCCTACAGCTATCAGCCTACAGCAGGGCATGGTGGGAGTTGTAGTTTTACAACAGCTGGAGAGCCTCAGGTTGGCCATCCCTGATATATCTACACCACTGAGCAGCAAATAATATAATTTTTTTGCCACTAATACACACCAAAAAGGGCTTTAGAACATATAACGGCCCTGCCGAGTGGCAATTTTTTTTTTTTGCCACTAATAAACGCCAAAAAGGGCTTTAGAACATATAACTGCAGCGACCGGGTCCGCAGTGGCAACACGTGAGCTACGGTGGGCTGATGGGGGTGGTAGTAGTTTACTCACAGTTAGCGGAGCCTCCCTGGGCCGGCGTGCAGTAATATTAAGGACAGCACTAAATCCTCTGGGGCACTCTCTAGTACAGGGATCACCAGCCAGATGGTAGTTGAGGTGCCCTTGATGGTATAGGTGTTTAGGGTGCGTTTGACGCTGGAACCCCGGTTATTTGTGACGCCAGCACCGTTTGGTGCAAAGGTTGGTGGTGGAAAAGATGAGGAGTCGGTTGTAGTCGAACAGTTGAACTTTTACTTAAATCACTTGTTTCCAGGTAGTCAGCACAGCTCATTTAAATGGCATAAAAATATGACTCAGATATTCGGTTAGCTGTAATCCTTGCAACAGGCTGGACAGTTGTCAGTTCAGGAGTTTTCCTAAGACTTACTTTAACATGCAAGAAAAAAGCGCTTTCTTATATAAGTCTGTGCTTAGTTCATTCTCTAGCACTCAGATACTGAATATAAAAACTCTTACTGGTCAGTAGCAATCCACAGGGCGGGTACCTAATGGCAGGCATCAGTCTTATCCTCCATTCTTTGGAAAGGATGCTCACAAAAGAATTACGGTCCATGACGTCCATAGAGGCATGTGGTAAAGGATAAGTTTCCGCATTAATCATCCGGCTGTGTCCATGTACTTTCCGGTTCCTCCTGGTCACTGGTGCTTGTGAAGTCCATTGGCTAATTTAGCTCTAACCTCCACTAGACTTTCTCTATATCCAGACGTAGACTTACTGCTCTGTGCTGTGCTTCTTTAATACTGTTCTCTATACTCCCTTAGCCTGGCCAGAGCAAAGGGGTTAAATAACAGCTACATTGTGGATTAGGCCTATTCTGCTCCTCCATTAACTTCCTACCATCTCCTCTGTTCTCCTCTCAACAACCAACCAACTTTATTAGCAAATCCGAGGCTATATTTAAGTGGTGCCTGCACCACCTAGGGGCGAATAAATTAAATGACATTGCCAGCCTGTTAAAGGGAATTGTAAATACATTCTGTACATATGCAAAGTTTAAAGTGTCCCCTTTTCACACAGAGTGGGACACTGCATAACTGCACCGCTGAACAGCAAATATATATTTTTTCGCCACTAATACATGCTAAAAAGGGCTGTAATTTTCTCACTTCACCACAAAATGGCAAATACTTTTTTTTGTGCCCCTAATACACACAAAAACGTGCTTTAGAACATATAACTGCACGAATGAACGGAAAATATATGTATATTTTTTGCCACTAATACACGGCAAAAAGGGCTGTCATTTTCTCACTTCACCACACAACGGCAAATAATTTTTTTGTGTTACTAAAATACACCAAAAAGGCTTTAGAAAATATAACTGCACCGCTGAACGGCAAATATATTTTTTGCCACTAACATGCCAAAAAGGGTTTAAGAACATGTATCTGCACCGCTGAACGGCAAATATATATTTTTTGGGCACTAATACACTCCAAAAAGGGTTATAATTTTCTCACTTCACCACAAAACGGCAAATACTTTTTTTTGTGCCACTAATACACACAAAAACGTTCTTTATAACATAACTGCACCGCTGAACGGCAAGTATATATATATATTTTTGCCACTAATACACGCCAAAAACGGGTATCATTTTTTCTAACTTCACCACACAGCTGCCAACACTCATTTGTGCCACTAATACACGCCAAAACGGGCTTTAGAACATATAACTGCACTGCTGAACGGCAAATATATATATTTTTTGCCACTAATACACGCCAAAAAGGGCTGTAATTTTCTCACTTCACCACACAACGGCAAATACTTTTTTTGAGCCACCTAATACACTACAAAATGGTCTTAAGAACAAATAACTGCACTGCTTAATGGAAAATATATATATTTTTTCCCACTAATACACACCAAAAAGGCCTTTAGAACATATAACTGCACCGCTGAACGGCAAATACTTCTTTTGTGCCATAATACACGCAAAAAAGTGGTTTAGAACATATACCTGCATCGGTGAACAGCAAATATACATTTCTTTTGCCACTAATACACACCAAAAAAGGCTTTAATTTTCTCACTTCAAAATACAATGGCAAATACTTTTTTGTGCCACTAATACACATCAAAAAAGTGCTTTAGAACATATAACTGCACTGCTTAACGGCAACAAGACCCATACTTTTTTCCACTTATACATGCCACAAAAAGGTTTAGAACATATACAGTAACTGCACCACTGAACGGCAAATAATATATATCTTTTTGTCACTAATGCATGCCAAAAAGGGCATTAGAACATATAACTGCACCACTGAACGGCAAATAGGCCCTTACTTTTTTCCACTTATACACACCACAAAAGGCTTTAGAACATATAACTCAGGGATGGCCAACCTGAGGCTCTCCAGCTGTTGCAAAACTACAACTCCCAGCATGCCCAGACTGCCTACAGCTATCAGCCTACAGCAGGGCATGGTGGGAGTTGTAGTTTTACAACAGCTGGAGAGCCTCAGGTTGGCCATCCCTGATATATCTACACCACTGAGCAGCAAATAATATAAATTTTTTGCCACTAATACACACCAAAAAGGGCTTTAGAACATATAACGGCCCTGCCGAGTGGCAATTTTTTTTTTTTGCCACTAATAAACGCCAAAAAGGGCTTTAGAACATATAACTGCAGCGACCGGGTCCGCAGTGGCAACACGTGAGCTACGGTGGGCTGATGGGGGTGGTAGTAGTTTACTCACAGTTAGCGGAGCCTCCCTGGGCCGGCGTGCAGTAATATTAAGGACAGCACTAAATCCTCTGGGGCACTCTCTAGTACAGGGATCACCAGCCAGATGGTAGTTGAGGTGCCCTTGATGGTATAGGTGTTTAGGGTGCGTTTGACGCTGGAACCCCGGTTATTTGTGACGCCAGCACCGTTTGGTGCAAAGGTTGGTGGTGGAAAAGATGAGGAGTCGGTTGTAGTCGAACAGTTGAACTTTTACTTAAATCACTTGTTTCCAGGTAGTCAGCACAGCTCATTTAAATGGCATAAAAATATGACTCAGATATTCGGTTAGCTGTAATCCTTGCAACAGGCTGGACAGTTGTCAGTTCAGGAGTTTTCCTAAGACTTACTTTAACATGCAAGAAAAAAGCGCTTTCTTATATAAGTCTGTGCTTAGTTCATTCTCTAGCACTCAGATACTGAATATAAAAACTCTTACTGGTCAGTAGCAATCCACAGGGCGGGTCCCTAATGGCAGGCATCAGTCTTATCCTCCATTCTTTGGAAAGGATGCTCACAAAAGAATTACGGTCCATGACGTCCATAGAGGCATGTGGTAAAGGATAAGTTTCCGCATTAATCATCCGGCTGTGTCCATGTACTTTCCGGTTCCTCCTGGTCACTGGTGCTTGTGAAGTCCATTGGCTAATTTAGCTCTAACCTCCACTAGACTTTCTCTATATCCAGACGTAGACTTACTGCTCTGTGCTGTGCTTCTTTAATACTGTTCTCTATACTCCCTTAGCCTGGCCAGAGCAAAGGGGTTAAATAACAGCTACATTGTGGATTAGGCCTATTCTGCTCCTCCATTAACTTCCTACCATCTCCTCTGTTCTCCTCTCAACAACCAACCAACTTTATTAGCAAATCCGAGGCTATATTTAAGTGGTGCCTGCACCACCTAGGGGCGAATAAATTAAATGACATTGCCAGCCTGTTAAAGGGAATTGTAAATACATTCTGTACATATGCAAAGTTTAAAGTGTCCCCTTTTCACACAGAGTGGGACACTGCATAACTGCACCGCTGAACAGCAAATATATATTTTTTCGCCACTAATACATGCTAAAAAGGGCTGTAATTTTCTCACTTCACCACAAAATGGCAAATACTTTTTTTTGTGCCCCTAATACACACAAAAACGTGCTTTAGAACATATAACTGCACGAATGAACGGAAAATATATGTATATTTTTTGCCACTAATACACGGCAAAAAGGGCTGTCATTTTCTCACTTCACCACACAACGGCAAATAATTTTTTTGTGTTACTAAAATACACCAAAAAGGCTTTAGAAAATATAACTGCACCGCTGAACGGCAAATATATTTTTTGCCACTAACATGCCAAAAAGGGTTTAAGAACATGTATCTGCACCGCTGAACGGCAAATATATATTTTTTGGGCACTAATACACTCCAAAAAGGGTTATAATTTTCTAACTTCAACACACAATGGCAAATACTTAATTTTGTGCCACTAATACAGAACATGCTTTAGAACAAATAACTGCACCGCTGAACGGCAAATATATATTTTTTATCCACTAATATGTGCCAAGAAGGGCTGTAATTTTCTCACTTCAAAACAAAACTGCAAATACTTTTTTTGTGCCACTAATACAGGCCGAAAAGGGCTTAAGAACATAAAACTGCACAGCTGAATGAAAAAGAATATATATTTTTTTGCCACGAATACAGGCCAAAAAGGGCTTTGGAACATATAAGTGCACTGCTGAAAGGCAAATAATATATATTTTTTGTGCCACTAATACACGCCAAAAAAGGCTTTAGAACATATACCTTAACTGCACCTCTTAACGGCAAAGAGGCCCTTTTATTTTTTCAACTTATATATGTCACAAAAGGTTTTAGAACATATAACTGCACCGCTAATCGGCAAATAGGCCATTACTTTTTTTCACTTATACACGCCACAAAAGGCTTTTGAACATATAACTGCAACCCTGAATGGCAAATAATATATTTATTTTTTTACACTAATACATGCCAAAAAGGGGTTTAGAACATATAACTGCACTGCTGAATGGCAAATAGGCCCTTACTTTTTTTCACTTATACATGCCACAAAAGGCTTTACAACTAGAGATGGTCTTGCGGTTCACCCGGTGATCGTTTTGTGGCAAAGTTTGCGCTTTCGAGATTTGCCTAACATGCGAATATATGGTGATGTCCGCCGTTGCCACATTATTTTGCATTGCGCCGAACTTTGACCCATGACACATCCATCAGGTGGAATAGGACATCCAATTGAGACATTTCAGCACATGGACACACTCCCACCCTATTTAAGAACCCGATCTGACAGCCATTTTACATTCTGTGTTTTGCCAGTGTAGGGAGAGGTTGCTTTGTGGAGCAGGGACAGGCTGTTAGGGACACCAAACGCTAATAGGGCCACAAAAGTCCTTATATGACTAGTATAGGTGTGCTATTGATAGGTGTGATATACTTATAATATACTTTCTAACATAGAAAGTATATTATAGTGCATTTGTATTGTGCAGCAGTTGTGTGCGGTTCTGCTACGATAACGCAGCTATATAGATGGACAAACTCTATTGGAACAACTATTTGCAACGGGTGTGATATACCTGTTGCCCCCAAAAAAAAAAACTGATTGAGGGGTGTGATATACCTTCTTCTACAAAATACTGATTGAGGGCTGCGATATACGTGTTGCCCCAAACAAACAGGGTGGTGTGATATAACTGTTGGGCAAAAATAAATTATTGAAGGGTGTGATATACCTGCTTCCCCAAAATACTGATTAAGCGGTTCGATATACCTGATTCCACCAAATATTGATTAAGGGCTGCGATACACCTGCTTCCACAAAATACTGATTAAGGGGTTTAATATAAATGTTTCCACCAAATATTAATTGAGGCCTGTGATATACCCGCTTCCACAAAATACTGATTAAGGGGTTTGATATATCTGCATCCACAAAATACTGATTGAGGGCTGCGATATACCTGCTTCCACAAAATACTTTATGAATGAAGTAGGAGGAGCAGGCGTGTGACGTCAGTGAGTTGCGCTGCCGCACGGCCTGCTGCTGAGTTTGTGAGTACAGAGAGCTCAGAGGGAGAGGATCGCAGAGGATTTCAAGTTGTTCACATATGAATATTAGTATTACAGTGAGCAGGGCCCGGTGTAATAGAATACAGTGACTGCACCGGGCCCCGCTGCCATTACAACACCAGATGCCGGCCCCCAGACCCTGTATTGGGGATCATTCACTCACAGGGACACTGTCATGGGGGGGGGGGATCTGTGGATGACACATATATAGCATAAGGTGCTATATATGTGCCATCCACAGAGCCCCCACAACAGTGCCATCCACAGAGCCCCCACAACACCTTTTGGTTCAAAATATTTTTTAATTTGGCTATTCCCCACCCCTCTTGTAATTGTTCCGCTACTTGTGGGCTGCGCGGGAATGAGTTCAGTCACTTCGGTGGGCAATCCCGTCCTGCAGCGCATGATCCCGCAAGACCCGCCGCTGTAGGTCACGGGTCTCACGGGATCACGCGCCGCAGGATGGGATTGCGCACTGAAGTGACTGAACTCATGCCCATGTAGCCCGCAAGTAGCGGATCAACTTTCGATGCTCTTTTATTCGCCTACTATGGTAATCATGGGTGGCGGTGAATCAGGGTTCCAGGCCAGAGAGGGAGTGTGAGAAAAATAGACCAAATTTAAGGGAGATAAATGTATAAAACAAAATTGGGATCGATCAGAAATGTGGGAAAAGCTATTGAGGTGCAAATGTGGGACAAATTACAGAAGCCCAAATGTGGGCCAAAAGAGTCAAGCGGAATTGTGGGAAAAGCTATTGAGGCGCAAATGTTGTCCAAAAGAGTATTGCGGAAATGTGGGACAAATTATTGAAGCTTAAATGTGGTACAACTTGTTTAAGTTTAAGCATTGAATCAAAGGAGGTGGCACGCATCAATTAAAGAAGCATTTCAGAAATTTTATTCCCTGTCACCTATGCAGAGCAGGGGTTTATTCACATCTAAAATTGTATAATGTCAACCCAAGAATGTAACAGAAAAATTACAGAAATTTATTAACCTGTCTACTTAGTAGAGCAGGGGTCTATGACAGAAAACAATTGTTTATTGTCACCCGAAAATGTAAAATAACAATTTTTGAAATGTATTAAGCTGTCAACTAGGTATAGCAGTGGTACATCACACCAAAAAAATTGCTGAATTTCACCAGAAAATGTAACTGACAATTTTTTTTTTTTTGTTAACCGGCCTACTAGGTATAGCAGTGGTACTTCATTCCCAAAAATTGTTGAATTTCACCCGAAAATGTAAATGAAATATATATTTT
The DNA here is from genome assembly GCF_905171765.1 of Bufo bufo. NCBI lineage: Eukaryota > Metazoa > Chordata > Amphibia > Anura > Bufonidae > Bufo > Bufo bufo. The sequence continues at coordinate 91,286,738 of NC_053398.1, read as the reverse complement.
TTTAACGGGCCTACTAGGAATAGCAGTGGTACTATACACCCAAAAATTGGTTAATTTCACCAGAAAATGTTAATGACAATAATTTTTTTTTTTTAACGGGCTTACTAGGTATAGCAGTGGTACTATATACCCAAAAATTGGTGAATTTCACCCGAAAATGTAAATTACAAAGTAGTGAAATGATAAAATAAAACACGTACAAAAAAACTAAAAAATAAAAAATGGATTCATGGAGGTGGAGTTCCATATGGAGTAGGAGTTTGAGGAGGCGGTGGACGTAGCAGAGTAGGTGGAAGCAGCGGTGGAGGAGGACGAGATAGACAACACTGTTTTTTTGTTTTAATTTAATTTTGTAAAATTAAGGTACACTCCAAAAGATGTGAAACATCCAAAATACAAATATGAGCAATTGCGCTGCAGTATAACAATGGCTGTTTAGTGCCGGTATGCATGTCTATTCTGCACAAGGTACAGACAAGTCCTGAGGGATCCATGCCTGGTTCATTTTAATGAATGTGAGCTTGTCCACATTGGCTGTGGACAGGCGGCTGCGCTTGTCTGTGATGACGCCCCCTGCAGTGCTAAACACAGATAATACACTGGCTGCAGGGCAGGCCAGCACCTCCAAGGCATAAAGGGCAAGCTCAGGCCATGCGCCCAATTTGGAGACCCAGAAGTTGAAGGGGGCAGACCCGTCATTCAGTACGTGTAGGAGTGTGCACACATACTGCTCCACCATGTTGGTGAAATGCTGCCACCTGCTAAGACGTTCCATATCATTTGGTGGTGCTGGTTGTTGTGGCGTGCTGACAAAGCTTTTCCACATTTTGGCCATGCTAACCCTGCCTTCTGAGGTGCTGGCAATGCCCCAGCTGCGTTGGCGACCTCTTCCTCATCCTCTGCCTTCGCCTTGTGCTTCCACTGTGCCCCTGCTGTCATGTGTGAATGCCACCAGCAGCGCGTATACCAGCGTGCGCTTGTACTCGCGCATCTTACGATCACGCTCCAGTGACGGAATTAAGGACGGTATGTTGTCCTTGCAACGGGGATCCAGCAGCCTAGCCACCCAGTAATCAGCACAAGTTAGAATGTGGGCAACTCGCGGAGACACTGCAGCATGTAATCGCTCATGTGTGCCAGGCTGCCCAGAGGCAACGAAAAGCTGTCCTCTGTGGGAGGTGTATCGTCTATCTCCTCTGTATCCCCCCATCCACGCACCAGTGATTGCCATGAGCTGGTCTGGGTGCCACCCTGCTGTGAACATGGTTCCTCCTCCCCCATCTCCTCCTCCTCATCCTCCACCTCCTCATCCTCCAGAACTGTGCCCTGGCTGGACAACTGTGTACCTTGGGTTTGTGGGTGCAGGAACCAACACTCGGAGCCACTTGGGAATGACTGGCCGGAAACTCTACGAAATGATCCCTCTTCCTCCTCCTGTGCCACATCCTCTTCCATCATCGCCAGGAGCATTTTTTCAAAGAGGCATAGAAGTGGATAGTAACGCTGAGAATGGCGTTATCAGCACTGGCCAGGTTGGTGGAGTACTCGAAACAGAGCAACACGGAACACAGGTTTCGCATGGAGGCCCAATCATTGATGGTGAAGTGGTGCTGTTCCGCCGAGCGACTCACCCGTGCGTGCTGCAGCTGAAACTCCACGATCGCCTGCTGCTGCTCGCACAGTCTGGCCAGCATGTGCAAGGTGGAGTTCCACCTTGTGGGCACGTCGCATATGAGGCGTTGAGCGTGAAGGCCGAAGTTACGCTGCAGCGCCGACAGGCGAGCAGCAGCAGGGTGAGAACGCCAAAAGCGCGCACAGATGGCCCGCACTTTATGCAGCAGCTCTGACATATCGGGGTAATTTTTAAGGAATATCTGCACCAACAAGTTCAGCACATGCGCCAGGCAAGGGATGTGCGTCAAACCGGCTAGTCCCAGAGCTGCTACGAGATTTCGCCATTATCGCACACCACCAGGCCGGGCTTGAGGCTGACTGGCACAAACCACTTATCGGTCTGTTGTTCAAGGCCCGTCCACAGCTCCTGCGCGGTGTGGGGTTTGTCCCCCAAACAGATAAGTTTTAAAACTGCCTGCTGTCATTTACCCCTGGCTGTGCTGAAGTTGGTGGTGAAGGTGTTACGCTGATCGGATGAGGAGCTGGTAGAGGATGAGGAAGCAGAGTAGAAGGAGAAAGCAACAGGAGGCAAACTGAAGCGCCCTGCAATCCTCGGTGGTGGAAGGACATGCGCCAAACTGCTATCCGCCTCAGGCCCAGCCACCACTGCATTTACCCAGTGTTCTGTGATGGAGATATAATGGCCCTGACCGTGCTTACTGGTCCACGTATCCGTAGTGAGGTGCACCTTGCCACAGATGGCGTTGCGCAGTGCACACCTGATTTTGTCCCCAACTTGGTTGTGCAGGGAAGGGATGTCTCGCCTTGAAAAGTAGTGGCGGCTGGGCACGACGTACTGTGGGACAGCCACCGCCATAAGGCCTTTAAAACTATCCGTCTCCACCAGACGGAATGACAGCATTTCAAAGGCCAGTAATTTAGAAATGCTGGCATTCAGGGCTAGGGATCGCAGGTGGGTAGGAAAGTACTTACTCTTCCTCTCCAGCGTTTGGGAGATGGAGAGCTGAACGCTTCTGTGGGACATTGTGGAGATGGTTGGTGACCCAAGTGTTGGTGTTCTTCCTGGCAGATCCTCTGTTTGCGGGGTGGCAGGTGGCACTGTCACTCCAGAGGTGGATGAAGAGGCCACGACTGCAGCAGAAAAGGAAGCAGGAGGAGCCAGAGACCTTTCTTGGTTTTTGAGGTGTCTACTCCACTGCAGCTCGTGCTTTGCACTTAAATGCCTGGTAATGCAGGTTGTGCTCAGGTTTAGAACGTTTATGCCTCGCTTCAGGCTCTGATTGCACAGCGTGCAAACCACTCGTGTCTTGTCGTCAGCACATTGTCTGAAGAACTGCCACGCCAGGGAACTCCTTGGAGCTGGCTTTGGTGTGCCCAGTCCCTTGCTGCGGTGAGCAGTAGGAGGCCTACTGTCTAGAGGACGGCCGCTCTGCTTTTGCACCCTGCTCCCTCTTCTGCTGTGCTGGTGGCTATGTGTGACCACGCCTCTTCCTCCGAACTACATAGGTCACTCGCATGACCTTGATTCCATGTGGGGTCGAGGACCTCATCATCCTCCACATTATCTTCCACCCAGTCTTCACCCCTGTCTTCCATGTCAGTCTGCACTCTTTCGAAAGCCCCAGCAGTTGGCACCTGTGTTTCGTCATCATCCGAGACATGCTGCTATGGTCCTCCCATGTACTCATCTTGAAAGATGAGTGGTTGGGCATCGGTGCACTCAATCTCTTCCACTTCTGGGGCAGGGCTAGGTGGATGGCCCTGGGAAACCCTGCTAACAGAGTATCCAAAAGCAGAAGAGACTGCTGCATGACTTGGGGCTCAGACTGCTTGGCTGATTTGCAAGGGGGTGAGGTGAAAGACTGATGGACATCGGCTGCAGGTGCCAACTGTGGTCTTTCAGCCGGAGACTGGGAGGGAGACAATGTGAAGGAACTGGATCCACTGTCAGCAACCCAATCTACTATCGCCTGTACTTGTTCAGGCCCCACCATTCGTAGAGCAGCATAAGGCCCGACCAAATACCGCTGCAGGTTTTATCACCTACTTGCACCTGAGGAAGGGGTTTCACTTGTGCGTGTAGCTGGCACAGATCGACCACGTCCTCTCCCTGCAACAGGAGCTCCACCAGCAGCACCACGACCTGGGCCACGTCCCATATTTGACGCTCTCCTCATATTTTTCGAATTTAGGATCTTGCTCTAAATGATTGTTTAATTAATAGTAGAATAGAATGACAGTATGTAAAGGGTGTATCTCACACGGCCTAAAACAGACTAGGCCTCAATTAAATCTTTTTTTCTCTCTAAATGTCTTTCAAATGCCTAAATCAAACCCCTGTATGTAGAGGGTGTATCTCACACGGTCTAAACCAGTGTATTCCTGAAGTAAATTTTTCTTTCCCCGAAATGACTGTATTTCAAATGCTTGATTCAAACCCCTGTATGTAAAGGGTGTATCTCATACAGCCTGAACCAGTGTAGGCCTGAATTCAATATTGGTGCACCAAATGGCTGTATTTCAAATGCCTGAATCAAATACCTGTATGTAGAGGATGTATCTCACACGGCCTGTACCAGTGTAGGCCTGAATTAAAGATTTCTTTGCACAAAAGGGATGTATTTCAAATGGCTGTATTTCAAAAGCCTGATTCAAAGCCCTGTATGTAGAGGGTGTATCTCACAGGGTCTGAACCAGTGTATGCCTGAATTAAAGATTTATTTGACCAAAATGGCTGTATTTCCAATGCCTGAATCAAACCCCTCTATGTAGAGGGTGTATCTGACACGACCTGAACCAGTGTAGGCCTAAATTAAATATTTCTTTGCCTAAAATGGCTGTATTTCAAATGGCTGTATTTCAATTGCCTGAATCAAACCCCTGTATGTAAAGGGTGCATCTCACACGGCCTGACCCACTGTAGGCCTGAATTTAATATTTCTTTGCCCAAAATGGCTGTATTTCAAATGCCTGAATCAAACCCCTGTATGTAGAGGATGTATCTCACACTGTCTGAACCAGTGTAGGCCTAAATTTAATATTTCTTTGCACAAAATGGACGTATTTCAAATGGCTGTAATTCAAATGCCTGAATCAAACCCCTGTATGTAGAGGGGGTATCTCACAGGGCCTGAAAAAGTGTAGGCCTGAATTCAATATTGGTGCACCTAATTGCGGAATATAAAATCTCTGAATGTAACCCAAATGTATTAAGGGTGTATCTCACAATGACATCTGCATCAAAGGCTGCCAACTAAATTTTTTGTGCCCAAACGAGTGTTTGTTTATCAATTGAATTTGACAGCAGTATATAAGCCTGTAATTTCACACGTGCTGATGCTGCAAGGCCTGAAAATAGTGTTTGTCAAAAAAGTGTGTTTTTCAAACCCCAGAAAATGATGGGTGTATTTCTAGCTTAAATTGCACACTGTCTAATCAAGATGTTGTAGTTTGCCAAAAAATATGGTGATTTGCAATGTCCCAAAAGCTCAGATGCAGTGCTGGTGCACTGAGCTTGCTCAAAATGGCCGCCGCCACCGCCCACCTAACTAACAGAATTATAAAAAAATATATTTTTTAGTCAATGGGCTCAGGGCAGGGTAAAACGATTGTGCCCTGCACCCACACAACTATTTCTCTATAGATCGCTAAGTTACATTCTCTCCTATTCTCTCCCTGAAATCACATGTCCAGCAGCATACTCTCCCTACACTTGTAACAGCAGAGTGACGTGCAGCGCTATGTGACCCAAGCTTATATAGAGCCTGGGTCACATGCTGCTCTGGCCAATCACAGCCATGCCATTAGTAGGCATGGTTGTGATGGCTTCTAAGGTCAGACAGTTAACCGCTTGTTGATTGGCTGCTCTGCAGCCTTTTAAAAAGCGCCAAGAAAGCGCCGAACACCAAACTTTTACTGAAATGTTCGGGTTCGGGTCCGTGGTCCAAAAATCTTAAAGTTCGGTACAAACCCGAACTTTACTTTTCAGGTTCGCTCAACCCTAATTAAGGTGTTTGATATACCTGATTCCACAAAATACTGATTGAGAGATGCGATAAACCTGCTTTCACAAAATAATGATTAATTTTTTTGATATGCCTGCTTCCACAAAATATTGATTGAGGGCTAAGTTTTACCTCCTTCCACAAAATAATGAGTAAGGGGTTTGATATGCCTGCTTCCACAAAATACTGATTGAGGGCTGCGATATACCTGCTTCAACAAAATACTGATTAAGGGATTTAATATTTCTGCTTCCATAAAAAAAATGATTGGGGTCTGCGATATAACTGCTTCCACAAAATAATGATTCAGGAGTTCAATATACATGTTTCCACCAAATATTGATTGAGGCCTGCGATTTACCTGCTTCCACAAAATACGGATTGAGGGGTTAGATATACCTGATTCCACAAAATAGGTATTGAGGGGTTTGATATAGCTGCTTCCACCAAATATAAATTGAGGGCTGCGATATACTTGCTTATAAAAAATACTGATTAAAGGGTTTTATATCCTGTTTCCACAAAATACTGATTAAGGGCTGCAATATACCTGCTTCCACAAAATACTGATTAAGGGGTTTAATATACCTGCTTCCACCAAATATTAATTGAGGCCTGCGATATACCTGCTTCCACAAAATAATGATTAAGGGGTTTGATATACTGTTTCCACAAAATACTGATTGAGGGATGCAATATACCTGCTTCCAAATAATACTGATTAAGGGGTTTGATATTCCTGATTCCATCAAATATTGATTACGATATATCTGTTTCCACAAAATAATGATTAAGGGGTTTGAAATACCTGCTTCCACAAAGTACTGATTGAGGGCTGCGATATACCTGCTTGGACAAAATACAGATTCTGGGGTTTGATATGCCTGCTTCCACAAAATACTGATTAAGGGGTTTTATATGCCTGCTTCCACATAATACTGATTACGGGGTTCGATATACCTGCTTCCACAAAATACTGATTAAGGCGGTTTGATATGCCTGCTTCCACAAAATACTGATTAAGGGCTACATTTTACCTGTTTCCACAAAATACAGATTAATGGGTTGGATTTGCCTGCTTCCACAAAATACTGATTGAGGGCTGCAATATACCTGCTTCCACAAAATAGTAAATACGTTTTTTTTATAAACAATTTTATTGATTTTAAACAATAAAGCAATATTTAAAGGATGAAGTAACAGTACATTGAGTATATCAAATATTCCCTGACACAGCAGGGTAAATGTTAATCTCGACAGGTATCAAAATATGCATATAAATAAGGTATGCAGAGAATACACTATGCAATTAATTATGCAGAGATCAGACATCAAATAGGACATAAAACAAAGAGGTGGGGGAGGGAACAAGTTATCCAATGGATAAGGAAGCAAGATGAGGGGAAAACAAGGGAGATTCATTAGCTAAGAGAAGTTTCTGTATTTTTTCCACGCGGACCAAGTAGAGAGAAACTTCTTTCTGGTCCCTAGTTCCCAGTTAGAAATCTCCTCAAGACGGTAAATTTTGTCTACTCTGCTTCTCCATTGTTTAATGGAGGGAGTTTCAGAAGATCGCCACTTAGTGGGGATCAAGAGGCGGGCTGCTGATAACAGGTAGGATAGTACATTTTTTTGATTGTCAGTATTTGTTATGCCTAAAGATTAAAGGGCAATTTTCAGGGGTGCAGGGGGAAACTGATTTGCAAATGTTATTGCTTATTTGGAAAATTTGTTTCCACTATATTGATATTGGAAGGCAATTCCACCAGATGTGTAGAAAAGTGCCTTTTTCCGAGCCACATCTCCAGCACATATCGGGAACGTCGGGGTACAGGAGAGCTATCTTATCAGGAGTCTTGTACCACCTAGACAAAATTTTATATCCGTCCTCCTGCACCCGGAAGCACCTTGAGAGTTTGTGTGGAATATTGAGAAGTGTATTGATTTCTTTGTCAGAGAGTTGTCTGACTAGGTCTTTTTCCCATAGGCTAACAAAGGCAGGTTTAACCCTTGTGGGGGGAGGTTCAGTTTTTTGTAGAGAAGGGAGATCAGTTTAGGGGGGGTAGCAGGGATTGGTCAATAGGTTCTCAAGCCAATTAGGGGAGTTTGTGTTGGGAATAGACCTAGCTCGTAGGAGTAACTCAGCTCTAAGAAATTTAAGAGTGAGAAAATTAGTGGAAGGGACATTAAATGCGGAGGCTAGATCTAGTTCAGAGAGAACACAACCATCTTTGTTGAGGAGGTCTGTTATAAGGGTGGAGGATGTTTTAAGCTCTGGAGGGGCTGAAGATCTAATCTCTACAGGGGCTAGGGAGTATAGATCTTTGATTTGTAGGAGGGGAAAGAGACAATAAATCACTGGTTGGAAAAAAAACAATTCCATACTCTAATGGTAGAACGTATCAAGAGGTTAGACACTGGGGGTAGAGTCGCTAGGGGTTTGCCTGACAACAAGAGAGACCTGAGGGGGAAGTTAAAGTTAGCATTTTTGATTGGGAGCCACAGCTTGTGGGGGGAGATGCGGATCCAATCTATTGCTCTACAAAGGTGGATGGCCTTCATATTTAACTCCGGGGGGGGGGGGCGGAGCTTGGCAGCGGAGCGAGATGCACATGTCTGTGTGAGCTCTGCTTCTGGCTACGGGAACACGAGCTTTTTAAGCCACAAACGGAGCCCAGAGATGGGGAAAATCAGCAGAGATAAGGCCAGAGACACTCCAGGCACACGTGGGACTCACCCTAACCACGGGGAGATGGAGAAATTTCTGAGGAAAGGCGCCGGGCCGACACGAGCTGAATCAAAGATGGCGCCGGAGTGAGATGTCTCTGAGCGAGTAGGGCACACGGACGCCTCGGTCGACTCTGATGGAGGTAGGGACAGTGAAGCCTACTTCAGACGTCCCAGAGATAACCTCCCAGTGTCCAGGGACTTTATTACACAAGCCCTAGGAGCGGCGTTAGCTCCATTGAAGCAGGATCTACAGGACATTAAATCCGATCTGAAGCAGGTCGGGGATAAGGTGGAATCACTAGAGGCTGGCTGGGAAGGGACTATATCCTTCAACACAGCGGTCACTAACAGCTTTGACCATGCTCAGGCCCATATAAATCAACTGTATAATCTGATTGAAGATCAGGACAATCGTGGGCGCAGAAATAATTTGCGTATTAAAGGTGTCCCGGAGACCCTGCCTTCAGACGCCATCATGGCCTCCTTATTGGAATTATTTCACAAATTACTAGGCCCGGATGCCATAGATGATTTTACAATGGACAGGGCACACAGGGCGCTACGCCCCCCTCCCAAGTCTCAAGAATCACCAAGGGATATAATATGTCGACTGACCAGCTTCAGTGTGAAAGAAAAGCTGCAAGGGACAAACATCCAGTATCCTGTTTCGGATCTACAATAACCCTATTTCAGGACTTGTCACCTATGACACTACAAAAGCGACGAGCTCTGAAATCTCTTTTGGAAGTTTTACAAAGTAGGAACATTACTTATCGCTGCTTCACCCGTTCGGGCTGTTGGTGAATGCTCCGGGGCTCAAAGCTGTGATCAGAGCTCCTGCAGACCTTATTCAGATTTACAACACCTTGAAAATAGATCCACTGGATATTCAGGACTGGACCATTGTAAGAAATCTTACTGATCTCCCTGCCGTTCCAGCATTAACTGCTTGGACTCCTGCCTCGTCCTCCAGACCTCAGCGCCACAAGAAGAACCTACCCAGGATGACGCCAAAGAGGTTACCACTACATCCAGAATGAGACTCTTTTCTCATACCATTCACCGCATTTAACATTCCTGCAGCAGGGCGCTGAGGAGATCAAGAAAGATCTTGAGCTTAACTAAATGTCAGTTCTGATGTTGTTCTTATGTTATCACACAATGTTAGGTAACGTTATAGGTGGTTATCTAGTTATCCCACTAAAACGAAGGAATTATATGCTCCCCCCCTCCCACTTCCTTCCCCCCCTATCAGTCATTCCCTTTACCCCCCTTTCTCGTCCCCTTTACCCTATTACCACCTCCCCCCCCTGCTCCTCCATTTTCTTGAAATGTATGATGGTTTATTAGTTCTGATGTATAAGAATTACTTAAGTGGATGTAACTTATGCTTAACGATCTTCCTCAATGAGGCGTTGAATTCGGGATCCTATACGGGTCGGACGTGCATCTCAGGCACGCCTACCGCATACAGGCCTTGTTGTTCTCAATGTCCAATCTGCCTTCTCTCTCTGTTATTAGAGAAATCTACCTGCTCGTGTGCCCGGATAAGCCGCGTTCTCAGACCAATTCTCTCCTCCCAGAGTGCCTCCTCTTTTAAGGAGACATTCTTTTCACTATAGTTCACTTATTATTACCGTTCATTAGTGTTACATGTCTAGAAATATCATTAGGTCTTTTCACTAATGTTATTCTCTTTGTCTTTTCGTATTGCATATGCCATTCCTCTCCCCTCCCCACTCCACTTTATTCCCTGCAGCAACCGTTTCGATACTCATCCCTCTTAAGCCGGGACAGCTGTTTACTGGACCTCTGTGACGGCGTGACATGGCTACCATAAAGATATGCTCCTTCAATGTCAGAGGGTTAAATTCACCTGCCAAAAGAAGTCAGATAGTTAAACTTATGCGTAAACAAAAGGTGAGCGCCATGATGCTACAAGAAACACATTTTAAGAAGCCATCTAACTTACAATAGGTGGTACCACAGTACATGGCCTTCCTCGGCTTCTAAAGGGGTATCAATTGCCCTACACAAAAACTTCCCTTTGGCTGTGAGTTCTACGTTAGCGGACCCGGAGGGTAGATTCCTTTTCATAAAGGACACAATTGGGAACTGTACCTATACGTTTGGTAACCTGTATGCACCAAATTCGGCGCAAACCAAATGGATATGTACTTCTCTGGACCTTCTAAAGGACTTTACTGAGGGTACTTTGATACTGGGGGGAGACCTAAATATCACATTGCACCCATTGCTAGACTCGTCGGGCATCTCCTTCACTTCACGAACAGCCTTAAAACGTGTTCATTCAGCTATTAGCTCCTTGGGACTAGTGGATGTCTGGAGGACTCTAAACCCCGCTGATAGGGACTACTCTCACTATTCGGTGGCGCATAGGTCATACCAATGCCTCGACTATTTATTTGTGCCTGCTCATAAGCTGACTTCAGATCATGCTCTGGTATATGTAGAAATGGGTTTTGGGTCTTTGCCTAAACCTATGTTGAACTGGAGGCTCAATGAAACATTGCTTGACTCACCGGAGCATGTTCAGAAGGCTACGGAACAGCTGGAGGAATACTTTCAGCTCAATACAACCCCGGACGTATCACAAGGTATAGTCTGGGAAGCCCATGAATCTGTGATAAGAGGTCATTTTATTAGTTTGGGTTCCTTCCTAAAAAAACAAAGGGAAGAACAAGTGGCATCCCTCATGAAAAAGATACAATCTTTAGAAACTTCCCATAAAAATAATCGATCTGAGGAGGTGCTAGAACAGTTAAATTGATTGCGCTCCTCCCTTAAAAATATCCTGAACCAAAGGACAGCTAAGCTGTTCCTTTCTGCGCATTTTAAATATTACACGCATGGGGATAAAGCTTCAAAATTTTTACTCGCACAGATTAAAAAGCGGAAAGCTAAATCATATATACAAATGATCCGTACAATGACGTCCTCATTGGCCAGAAATACGGGGGAGATAGCACTGCGGTTCAAAGAATTTTACGAATCCTTATATAACATACGCTCGACTGACATCACAAGAAAGTGAAAAAAAGATCTAAGAGGATTGACGACTGGTTAGCTACTCTGAACCTTCCCACACTTAGGGACCCGCAGGTTGCCTCTCTATTGAAACCATTTACACTACAGGAATTAACAGATGTGGTTAAATCAATCCCGATGCATAAATGTCCGGGCCCTGATGGCCTTCCAATGGTCTATTACCGTAAGTTTCAGACAGTCCTACTCCCCCAATGTTTAGCGCTATGTAATGATACACTCAAAGGGAAACCTCTGCTGGAACAGATGTTGATGGCTCACATTACTATAATTCCTAAAGAAGGAAAAGATGAAAGGGTCTGTGCCAGCTATAGGCCTATCTCACTCCTAAACAACGATTTGAAAATGTTTGCCAAACTTTTGGCGCACCGGCTGAAGCCGCTATTGCCAAATCTTATCTGCAGCAAACAAGTTGGGTTTGTAGCGGGGAGAGAGGGGAGAATGAACACCACTCGTCTTATAAACATCATTCAATACGCAAATAGCCGTTCTGTGCCTTTAGTATTGCTGGGTACAGACGCCGAAAAAGCATTTGACCGCATTGATTGGCTGTTTATGCAAAAGGCTTTGACAAAATGTGGAATTCCTGCAGATTTCGTCACTGCTATCATGGCTATGTATTCTAAACCCTCTGCTAAAGTGGTGGTCAATAGCACTCTCTCTCCCTCCCTGCAGATCTCCAATGGGACAAGACAGGGGTGCCCTTTGTCGCCCTTGATCTTTGTCCTGACGGTTGAATGTTTTTTTCAGGCTATAAGACAGGACGATAGAATACGGGGTGTTGAGCTACAGGGGGTTCACCACCAGTTAGCAGCGTTCGCTGACGACTTGTTGGTATTAATCACAAATCCAGACGTAGCTTTCATGGCTATACAGTCCATATTTGATCTTTTTGGGGATTTATCTAACTTCCTGGTTAACCCTACCAAGTCTCAAATCTTAAACGTGACACTGGACATTCAGTGGCAGAAGAGACTGGAGCTCAATACCCTGTATCAGTGGTCTGCTTCGAGCCTGAAGTTTTTGGGCATTAAGCTGACATCTGATCCTACCCGGATATACGAAGAGAATTTTCAAGGCTTACCTGACGACATCAGACGTTTATTAGACTCATGGGATATACCATTCACATACTGGTTCGGCAGACGTTCCTTAATTAAAACCATTATATTACCCAAGATTCTGTATTACCTCCAAACCCTCCCTATTCATCTGCCTCGTCCTTTTTTTTCACTAAATTAGAGTCAATACTTTCTAAGTTTTTGTGGAACAAGAAGAAACCTAGACTCACTAAACAGTACACTACCTTACCCGTCAGTCAAGGAGGTATGGGGGTACCGGATTTTTATGGATACTACCTAGCGGTCCATGGGATGAGATGTTTAGAGTGGTTGCGCTACAAGGGAGATAGACTTGATAGTCAATCTGAGATGGCTATTAGTTACTCCACAGTGCGACCATTACTTCTATTCGGAAAATGTGTCACCGGAGCACCTATTGGGAACTCTATTACTAAAACTACGATCCAATTATGGAAACAAAAACTGAGTACTCCCCTACTCACTACTACAATCTCCCCTTTGACGCAACTCAGGGATATTCTACAGGATGCACTCCTGCAATTTATACAGACACTCCCTGAGAGGATGAACACATATACTTCACCAGTGGTGGACTTATTAGACACGTGGGGTGCAATGAGCATCGAGTGGGATAAAGGAGATAATATATCCTCTGTCATTTTTACAGCGGTCATATATTAGGGACTATCTGAAACCGGTTTTACCAATAAATAAAACAGACCCAACAAGGTTTGAAAAAAATGGTTCTCCAGAGAAAGGAACCTGATAAAAAGATCTCTACACTTTACTCTATTATACTAACGCATTGGAGCCCGAAAATCAATCCTTATATAAAAAGATGGGAATCGGATCTACAATTAGATCTGAAGCAAAACTCCCTACATAAATGTCTCTCACTCACCCCGAAAATCTCGACTTGTGTGAGATTACAAGAAAATGACTTTAAAATACTCACCAGGTGGTACTACTCGCCAGATGTTCTTCATAAAATGTACCCTGAGGTCAGTGAAATATGTTGGAGATGCAACAAGGAAATAGGCACTTTTTTACACATCTGGTGGCAGTGTGATATAATTACAAAATATTGGGAACAGATATCTTCGGCCGTCAAGGAGGTCTGCAAGAATGAGGTTCTGCCCTCTCCACAGGTATGTCTATTGAATTTACTAGACCAGATAAGGTGCTCGGTTTTCACCAAACAACTCATTACACACCTTCTGGCAGCTCACGTATTTTAGTTGCTGCTCAGTGGCGAAAAAATACCCCTCCTTCAATGGAACAATGGGAACTCAGATGTGACGACATATACAGGATGGAGCAGATTGCAGGATGGGAGAATAGACATACCCCTGTGTTCCAAAAAGTCTGGGGCCTTTAGGTGGCTCACAGAGGTTTTCATACCCCTCAGTGAATTTCTTCCCTTTTTCCCCTCTCAGGGCTTAAGAGTAGGGATGAGCGAACCCAAACTGTATAATTCGGGTTCGAACCGAATTTTGGGGTGTTCGTGACACGGACCCGAACATTTACATAAAAGTTCGGGTTCGGTGTTCGGCGCTTTTTGAAAGGCTGCAAAGCAGCCAATCAACAAGCGTCATACTACTTGCCCCAAGAGGCCATCACAGCCATGCCTACTATTGGCAAGGCTGTGATTGGCCAGTGCAGCATGTGACCCAGCCTCTATTTAAGCTGGAGTCACGTAGCACCGCACGTCACTCTGCTCAGTGTAGGGAGAGGATGCAGCTGCTGTTAGGGCGAGATTAGGCAGGGATTAACTCAGCAAAAACACTTAATGAAGTGATCGATCTACAGCTGTGAATCATTCAACTTCTGCTAGTTAATTGCTCACTGTTTTTAGGCTGCCCAGAGCGTTTTTCTGTCACTTTTTTCTGGGGTGATCGGCGGCCATTTTGTTTATTGTGGTGCGCCAGCACAAGCTGCGACCAAGTCCATTTAACCATCAATAGGATTTTTTTCTTTTTTGCTATATCCTACATCAAGGGCTTGGCTGTGCTTATTGTCACCCCTAGAAACTCAGGATAGAATTTTCTATATTTTATTGAGGGGTGAAATTCACTTGCAAAAATAGCAATCCCCTAAATCTGGTGTTCCAGCTGTGGCTAGCCAAGTGTAATACTGTCTGCTGTCTGGCAAAGGATATATTTTTTTATGGGGTGAAATTCAATTGCCAAAATAGCAATACCCTAAATCTGGTGTTCCAGCTGTGGCAGGACAAGTTTTATAGTGTCCGTCAAAGCATAATGTTTGTTGTGGCTTGAAATTCAATTCCCAAAATAGCAATACCCTAAATCAGTGGTTTCTGCTGTTGCAGGCCAAGTGTAAATCTGTCCGTAAAAGGGGAGATTACACTCAGCGTGCATCTCCAAGTGTATTTTTTTACGTAAAAGGGTATATTACACAAAGTGTTAAATTACAATTGCTGAAAGCATAAGCCTTTAAATTTGCACTCACTATTGTGCATCTCATAATGTATTTCTGTCCGTAAAAGGGTATATTACATTCAAGGTGCAAATTCAAGTGCTGATAGGGTCATCCTCAATAACTTCACACGCTACCGTGCATCTCCAAGTGTAATTCTGTCCGTAAAAGGAAACCTTTCATCCAGGGCCTAAATACTAGGCCTACAATTGATATTCAGCTAAATCTGTGGTTACTGCTGTGCCTGTATTAGTGTAATACGGTACATAAATAGATAGCCAGATAGTGTTAGGTGCCTGTAAAAAAAGGCCTGAATTTGAATTCAATACATTGGGCCAAATAATTTTTTTCTTATTGTGGTGACAATGAGGAAAACATCTAGTAAGGGATGCGGACGCAGACATGGTCGTGGTGGTGTTAGTGGACCCTCTGGTGCTGGGAGAGGACGTGGCCGTTCTGCCACAGCCACACGTCCTAGTGAACCAACTACCTGAGGTCCCAGTAGCCGCCAGAATTTACAGCGATATTTGGTGGGGCCCGTTCTAAGGATGGTAAGGCCTGAGTAGTGATGGCCCGAATAGTTCGCCGGTGAATAGTTCCCGGCGAACATAGCTTGTTCGCGTTTGCCGCGGCGGGCGAACATATGCGATGTTCAGTCCGCCCCCTATACATTATCATTGAGTAAACTTTGACCCTGTACCTCACAGTCAGCAGACACATTCCAGTTAATCAGCAGCAGACCCTCCCTCCCAGACCCTCCCACCTCCTGGACAGCATCCATTTTAGATTCATTCGGATTCTGCATTCTCAGTGAGAGGAGGGACAGTGCTGCTGCTGCTGATTCAATAGGGAAAGCGTTAGCTAGGGCAGTGTTCTGTGTCCACAGACTCATCTGCTGTAAGGACAGCGTCCTGACAGCACCCAAAAAAGCCCTTTTCAGGGCTGGTACATCAGTCTGTATATATATATATATATATATATTTTTTTTTTTTTTTTTTTGCAGTTGCCTGCCCGTGTGTGAGAGGCTGCAGGCTCAGTCACAGACAGTACTGTGTGCACACCATTCATACAGGATGTGACAGAAAATACCTCGCAGATAAAAAAAAATTCTATTTAATATTTTTCTGTGATATAATCACAGTTGAAAGCCCGTGTGTGTCAGGCCCACACAGACTGTATTGTGGCCACTGGCTAGGTGTAACAGTCCTACGGCTCACCTGAGTCAGAGGACAGCTGGCTGGAAGTAGGAGTGGAGCCCAGTGGCAAGGACCGCAGGCAGGTAGTAGGTGCAGGAAGTCTGGCAGAGGCGTAGTCGGTAGGCAGGCGGTGGGTCAGGGCAGGCGGCAGTAAGCGTGGTCAGACAATCCGGATGGCAACGGTGGTAGCAGTTCAGTAGGTAGGGACAAAGCAGAAGGGTAGTCGGTAGTCAATTCCTGGTCAGCAGTGGATTTCCAGTAGTAGCAAGAGCAGCAGATGAGGAGAAGCTTGATCAAGGCTCAGGAGCTCAATAATCAGCAAACTGGAGTGCAAGGGGCTGGACTTATATAGGGAAGTACCAGGTGTGGGGAATCAAGGGTGATGAGCAAGGCTTGGCAAGACTGAGGTTAACTAATAGGCTTCAGGGAGGAATGTCCAGAGAGGACGGTAGCCTAGTAAGCAGGGCTACCGCCTGGGATGTGGCTGGTCACAGGTTCAAATCCCAACACTAGGCCTCCACTTATACAGTTACAAGGTGTCACTCACTCAAATACCTTTCAGATAAAAAAAATTATATTTAATATTTTTCTGCGATCTAATCACATTTGCAAGCCAGTGTGTGTCAGGCCCACACAGACTGTATTGTGGCCACTGGTTAGTGGCTAGGCCTCCACTTATACCGTTACAGGGTGTCACTCAATCACAAATACCTTGCAGATAAAAAAAAATTATATTTAATATTTTTCTGTGATCTAATCACATTTGCAAGCCCGTGTGTGTCAGGCCCACACAGACTGTATTGTGGCCACTCGCTAGTGGCTAGGCCTCCACTTATACCGTTACAGGGTGTCACTCACTCACAAATACCTCGCAGATAAAAAAAAAATATATTTAATATTTTTCTGTGATCTAATCACATTTGCAAGCCTGTGTGTGTCAGGCCCACACAGACTGTATTGTGGCCACTGGCTAGTGGCTAGGCCTCCACTTATACCGTTACAGGGTGTCACTCACTCACAAATACCTCGGAGATAAATAAAAATTCTATAAAAAAAATTTCTGTGATATAATCACAGTTGCAAGCCAGTGTGTGTCAGGCCCACACAGACTGTATTGTGGCCACTGGCTAGTGGCTAGGCCTCCACTTATACCGTTACAGGGTGTCACTCACTCATAAATACCTCGCAGATAAATAAAAATTATATTTAATATTTTTCTGTGATATAATCACAGTTGCAAGCCAGTGTGTGTCAGGCCCACACAGACTGTACTGTGCCCACTGCCCACCACTTATTTAGGGTGGCACAGTACCTTGCACGCATAGTAACACTTATCTAATAAAAAATGACAGGCAGAGGCAGGCCACGCCGCAGGGGCCGTCGTTTTCGTGGTGCTGTGATTTCCACTGGCCCTGGAATAATGCCCAGTGTTCAGAGGCCACGTACCCTGAACCCAAAAAATTTGGAGAAAATAGTTGACTGGCTTACACAGGACACCAAATCTTCAACAGCTTCCGCTAAGAACCTTGATGCACCATCCTCCTCCAGCTCAGCTTTGGTCACCTGCTCTCAAGTTACCTCTCTCCCGCCCGACGCCACCACCACCACTACCACCACAGCCACCACAGCCGCTTCACTTGATCCCTCAGAGGAGTTATTTACACATCAGTTGGATGAAATTAGTGATGCGCAACCACTATTGCCAGAGGATGGAGATAACAAGGATATGTCTCAGTCAGGCAGCATTACACACATGGACGTACAAAGTGATGATGATGTTGTACCCGCTGCTGCTTCCTTTGCTGAGGTGTCAGATACAAGTGAAGTGGTTGATGATGACGATGTGTCCGTGGATGCCACGTGGGTGCCTGCTCGAAGAGAAGAAGAAGAGGGGGAAAGTTCAGAAGGGGAGACAGAGAGAAGGAGGAGACGATTTGGAAGCAGGGGGAGGTCGTCGCAAGGAGCTAGTGGCACAGTCAGACAGCATGTATCGGCACCCGGGGTCAGCCAGACAGCACGCCAATCAACGCATGCTGTTGCCACCACCAGAATGCCGTCATTGCAAAGCTCAGTAGTGTGGCATTTTTTTT
The DNA here is from genome assembly GCF_905171765.1 of Bufo bufo. NCBI lineage: Eukaryota > Metazoa > Chordata > Amphibia > Anura > Bufonidae > Bufo > Bufo bufo. Next base: position 91,268,499 of record NC_053398.1, on the reverse strand, counting down.
GTGTGTCTGCCTCTGACAACAGCGATGCCATTTGCAACCTGTGCCAAAAGAAACTGAGTCGTGGGAAATCCAACACCCACCTAGGTACAACTGCTTTGCGAAGGCACATGATCGCACATCACAAACGCCTATGGGATCAACACATGATGACGAGTAGAAGCAGCACACAAGCTCAAAGCCACCATACTCCTCCTGGTCCAGCATCTTCAGCCACGTCAACCACTGCTGTCCTCCTTGCCCCCTCTCAACCACCCGCCACTCCGCCTCTCATCTTCAGCAGTTCCATCTCATCTGCCCACAGTCAGGTGTCTGTAAAGGAAATGTTTGAGCGTAGGAAGCCAATGTCACAGAGTCACCCCCTTGCCCGGCGTCTGACAGCTGGCTTGACGGAACTCTTAGCCCGCCAACTTTTACCATACCAGCTGGTGGAAAAATTTGTCGCTATTGGGACACCACAGTGGAAGGTACCCGGACAAATTTTTTTTCAAAAAAGGCAATCCCAAACCTCTACTCAGTGATTGAAAAGGAAGTCATGGCATCTCTGGCATACAGTGTTGGGGCAAGGGTCCATCTGACCACTGATACCTGGTCTGCAAAGCACGATCAGGGCAGGTATATCACCTACACTGCGCATTGGGTCAACCTGCTGACGGCTGACAAGCATGTAATGCGTGGCTCTGCAGCGGAGTTGGTGACACCGGCACGACGCCTACTGCCACCTCCTCTACTCCTCCTACTCCATCCTCTTCCATAACCTCCTCGGCTGAGTCCTCTTCTTCTGCTGCGGTGTCTGGCTGCACATCAACTGAATCCCCCCAGCTCCCCAGGTGCTATTCCACATCCCGGATACGACAGTGTCACGCTGTTTTGGGGTTGACTTGCATGAAAGCAGAGAGCCACACCGGACCAGCACTCCTGTCCGCCCTGAACGCACAGGTGGATCAGTGGCTGACCCTGCACCAACTGGAGATCGGCAAAGTGGTGTGTGACAATGGAAGCAATTTGTTGGCGGCATTGAATTTGGGCAAGATGGCACATGTGTTGAATCTCATCATACAACGCTTTGTGTCTAAGTACCCAGGCTTACAGGACGTCCTCAAGCAGGCCAGGAAGGTGTGTGGCCATTTCAGGCGTTCCTACACGGCCATGGCGCACTTTTCAGTCATTCAGCGCCGAAACAACATGCCAGTGAGGCGCTTGATTTGCGACAGCCCGACAAGATGGAATTCAACACTCCTAATGTTCGACCTCCTGCTCCAACAAGAAAAATCCGTCAACGAGTATTTGTATGACCGGGGTGCTAGGACAGCCTCTGCGGAGCTGGGAATTTTTTTGCCATGTTACTGGACGCTCATGCGCAATGCCTGTAGGCTCATGCGTCCTTTTGAGGAGGTGACAAACCTAGTCAGTCGCACCGAAGGCACCATCAGCGACCTCATCCCATTTGTTTTCTTCCTGGAGCGTGCCCTGCGAAGAGTGCTGGATCAGGCTGTAGATGAGCGTGAAGAGGAAGAGTTGTGGTCGCCATCACCACCAGAAACAGCCTTGTCATCATTGCTTGCCGGACCTGCGGCAACGCTGCAAGAGGAGTATGAGGAAGAGGAGTCTGAGGAGGAATGTGGCTTTGAGGAGGAGGAAGACCAAGCACAGCAGGCATCCCAGGGTGCTCGTAGTTGTCACCTATCTGGGACCCGTGGTGTTGTACGTGGCTGGGGTGAAGAACAGACCGTCAATGACATCTGTGAGGACGAGGAACGGGAAATGAGTAGCTCGGCATCCAACCTTGTGCAAATGGGGTCTTTCATGCTGTCATGTCTGTTGAGGGACCCTCGTATAAAAAAGATGAAGGAGAACGACCTGTACTGGGTGGCCACGCTACTAGACCCCCGGTATAAGCAGAAAGTGGCAGAAATGTTACCAACTTACCGAAAGTCAGAAAGGATGCAGCAGTTCAAAACAAACTAAAAAATATGCTTTACACAGCTTATAAGGGGGATGTCACAGCACAACGGGAATCTAACAGAGGAAGAGGTGAAAGTAATCCTCCTCCTACCACGACCACGGCGGCAAGGACAGGACGCTTTGCAGATGTGTTGTTGATGGAGGACATGCAGAGCTTTTTCAGTCCTACACATTGCCACAGCCCTTCGGGATCCATCCTTAGAGAACGACTTGACCGACAGGTAGCAGACTACCTCGCCTTAACTGCAGATATCGACACTCTGAGGAGCGATGAACCCCTTGACTACTGGGTGTGCAGGCTTGACCTGTGGCCTGAGCTATCCCAGTTTGCGATAGAACTTCTGGCCTGCCCCGCTTCAAGTGTCCTGTCAGAAAGGACCTTCAGTGCAGCAGGAGGCATTGTCACTGACAAAAGAAGTCGCCTCGGTCAAAAAAGTGTTGATTACCTCACCTTCATTAAGATCAATGAGGCATGGATCCCGAAGGGACTGACAGTGGGGGATACGTTTGACTAACAAAAGGCCTGATGACATGCCTTGGCCTCAAAATGGTCCCCATGCTGCGGTATTTAATGTCTGCATACCGGATGACTTTCGTGAATTCTCCGCCACCAACTAGGGTTCAAGCCGCAATGTTTTAGTCACCTTTCTGCTTTGAAAACATCAATTTTTCCGGCCGCTGCTACAACAGCGGCTGCAACAATAACATTATTTTTCAGGCATGTGTACATGCCTAATTTTTCTGGCCTCTGGTGCTGCACTGTGGCTGCAAAAAAAAAAAAGGCACATACAAGTGTCAATTCCCCTTCGTGATCGTTACCTTGTTGTGGTGAAGGGGCTTGCGTATCACAATGAAGCAATCATCACCTCTGAGTGTGTTGGCAATGTTGCCACACCCCAGATGATAATGCTGCTGCTTCATTATGATCAGACCAAAAGCGATCGGCTGGATAATTTTTCAGAGAAAAAACTAAAATTTTTTTATTTATTTTTTTTAAGTTGAATGGGTGGGTTTTTAATACATAAAAAAAAAAAATCATAATAAAGTCTCTTAATAGTTTATTAGAAATAATGCAGACAATTAAAAAAATCCCCATCAATTCCAATACAAAGCAAGTACAAAGCTCAGAACTAAATTATTCCAGGATGTCGTAATGGTTCGTTAATTCGATAATGGTTAATCAATTCGACACACGTCCCCGGATAGGGGACGTAACAGGGATTAAACAGATAGGAATAGTACTAGTTAAGACACCACTCATATAGGGTGTCACAGCACATTGCTCCGTGCACGCGCAGTGCCCCAACTTGGGAGTAAGAGGACCGACCAAGCTGCTTTTTCCATCTCCCGGTTCCTAAAATCAATGCAGTTTGTTGTATCAGAGTTTGGTCTGTCACTGTGAAGGCAGTCGAAGGTATCCAGCCTAAATATTTTTTCACAAAAGGCAATCCCACCCTGATATGGGACGTAACAGGGATAAAACTGATGAGAATAGTACTACAGAAAATAGCACTCATATCGGGTGTGACAGTAAATTGCACGGCGCAGACGCAGTGATCGTGGCGTAAATTCAAACAAAGGGGAGGGAGCCAGTGTTTTTTTAACCATCTCCCTGTTCGAAAAATCAATTTAATAAATGGACCCCAGATTGGGGACGTAACAGGGATTAAACTGATGAAAAGAGAGAACTACAGAAAATACCACTCATATCGGGTGTGACAGTAAATTGCACGGCGCAGACGCAGTGACCGTGGCGTAAATTCAAACAAAGGGGAGGGAACCAGCGTTTTTTTAACCATCTCCCTGTTCGAAAAATCTATTTAATAAATTGACCCCAGATTGGGGACGTAACAGGGATTAAACTGATGAGAAGAGAGAACTACAGAAAATAGCACTCATATCGGGTGGGACAGTAAATTGCACGGCACAGACGCAGTGACCGTGGATTCAAACAAAGGGGAGGGAGCCAGCGTTTTTTTAACCATCTCCCCATTCGAAAAATCAATTCAATTCACCTTTCCGGGACCATTGGTGTTGTATGTGGCTGGGTGGAGGAAGAAACCTTCAATGACATCAACGGGACATGGCTAGCTTGGTATCCAACCTTGTACAAATGGTGAGTTTGCGGTTGGGGAAATGGAATGTTTGCGGTTGTTTGCGGTACATTAAAAGGGGAGTTTGGTCTGTCAATGTCTGTGAAGCGGGCGTAACCCTTACACTACCTGATCGATACAACATCATACCTGATCGTATACACACACTGAATGGTTTAAACCACGTTGTTCAAAAAAAAATTGGATTGTTAGGTGATTTATGCCCTTTATGGATTAAAATCCAACTCTGCGTCAACTATGTAATTTTCCATGAAAGTTTTGCCATGGATCCCCCTCCGGCATGCCACAGTCCAGGTGTTAGTCCCCTTGAAACAATTTTTCCATCACTACTGTGGCTAGAAAGAGTCCCTGTGGGTTTTAAAATTCGCCTGCCTATTGAAGTCTATGGCAGTTTGCCCAATTCGCCCGTTGGCAAACATTTGCAGAAATTCGCGTTCGCCTTTCGGGAACGGAAAATTTTATGTTCGCGACATCTCTAGGCCTGAGCAGGTACAGGCATTAGTCAATTGGGTGGCCGACAGTGGATCCAGCACGTTCCCATTATCTCCCACCCAGTCTTCTGCAGAAAGCGCACAGATGGCGCATGAAAACCAAGCCCATCAGTCTGTCACATCACCCCCATGCATATCAGGGAAACTGTCTGAGCCTCAAGTTATGCAGCAGTCTCTTATGCTGTTTAAAGACTCTGCTGGCAGGGTTTCCCAAGGGCATCCACCTAGCCCTTCCCCAGCGGTGGAAGACATAGAATGCACTGACGCACAACCACTTATGTTTCCTGATGATGAGGACATGGGAATACCACCTCAGCACGTCTCTGATGATGATGAAACACAGGTGCCAACTGCTGCGTCTTTCTGCAGTGTGCAGACTGAACAGGAGGTCAGGGAGGAAGACTGGGTGGATGACGATGCAGGGGACGATGAGGTCCTAGACCCCACAGGGAATGAAGGTTGTGCCACTGACTTTCAGAGTTCAGAGGAAGAGGCAGTGGTGAGACCGAGCCAACAGTGTAGCAAAAGAGGGAGCAGTGGGCAAAAGCAGAACACCCGCCGCCAAGAGAGTTCGCCTGCTACTGGCCACCGCCACCAGGGACCGAGCACCCCAAAGGCAGCTTCAAGGAGTTCCCTGGCGTGGCAGCTCTTCAAACAATGTGCTGACGACAAGACCCGAGTGGTTTGCACGCTGTGCCATCAGAGCCTAAAGCGAGGCATTAACGTTCTGAACCTTAGCACAACCTGCATGACCAGGCATCTGCATGCAAAGCATGAACTTCAGTGGAGTAAACACCTTAAAAACAAGGAACTCACTCAGGCTCCCCCTGCTACCTCTTCTGCTGCTGCCTCGGCCTCTTCCTCCGCCTCTGGAGGAATTTTGGCACCTGCTGCCCAGCAAACAGAGGATGTACCACCAACACCACCACCTCCGTCACCAAGCATCTCCACCATGTCACACGGCAGCGTTCAGCTCTCCATCTCACAAACATTTGAGAGAAATCGTAAATTCCCACCTAGCCACCCTCGATCCCTGACCCTGAATGCCAGCATTTCTAAACTACTGGCCTATGAAATGCGGTCATTCAGGCTGGTGGACACAGACAGCTTCAAACAGCTCATGTCGCTTGCTGTCCCACAGTATGTTGTTCCCAGCCGCCACTACTTCTCCAAGAGAGCCGTGCCTTCCCTGCACAACTAAGAATCCGATAAAATCAAGTGTGCACTGCGCAACGCCATCTGTGGCAAGGTCCACCTAACCACAGATACGTGGACCAGTACGCACGGCCAGGGACGCTATATCTCCCTAACTGCACACTGGGTAAATGTAGTGGCGGCTGGGCCCCAGGCGGAGAGCTCTTTGGCGCACGTCCTTCCGCCGCCAAGGATCGCAGGGCAACATTCTTTACCTCCTGTAGCCTCCTCCTCCTACTCGGCTTCCTCCTCCTCTTCTTCCACCTGCTCATCCAGTCAGCCACACACCTTCATCACCAACTTCAGCACAGCCCGGGGTAAACGTCAGCAAGCCATTCTGAAACTCATATGTTTGGGGGACAGGCCCCACACCGCACAGGAGTTGTGGCGGGGTATTGAAAAACAGACCGACGAGTGGTTGCTGCCGGTGAGCCTCAAGCCCGGCCTGGTGGTGTGCGATAATGGGCAAAATCTCGTCGCAGCTCAGGGACTAGCCGGTTTGACACACATCCCTTGTCTGGCGCATGTGCTGAATTTGGTGGTGCAGAAGTTCATTCACAACTACCCCGACATGTCAGAGCTGCTGCATAAAGTGCGGGCTGTCTGTGCGCGCTTCCGGCATTCACATCCTGCCGCTGATCGCCTGTCTGCGCTACAGTGTAGCTTCGGCCTTCCCGCTCACCGCCTCATATGCGACGTGCCCACCAGGTGGAACTCCACCTTGCACATGCTGGACAGACTGTGCGAGCAGCAGCAGGCCATAGTGGAGTTTCAGCTGCAGCACGCACGGGTCAGTCGCACTGCGGAACAGCACCACTTCACCACCAATGACTGGGCCTCCATGCGAGACTTGTGTGCCCTGTTGCGCTGTTTCGAGTACTCCACCAACATGGCCAGTGGCGATGACGCCGTTATCAGCATTACAATACCACTTCTATGTCTCTTTGAGAAAACACTTAGGGCGATGATGGAAGAGGAGGTGGCCCAGGAGGAGGAGGAGGCAGAGGGGTCATTTTTAGCACTTTCAGGCCAGTCTCTTCGAAGTGACTCAGAGGGAGGTTTTTTGTAACAGCAGAGGCCAGGTACAAATGTGGCCAGACAGGGCCCACTACTGGAGGACGAGGAGGACGAGGATGTGGAGGAGGATGAGGATGAAGCATGTTCACAGCGGGGCGGCACCCAATGCAGCTCAGGCCCATCACTGGTGCATGGCTTGGGGGAAAAGGGAGGACGATGACGATACGCCTCCCACAGAGGACAGCTTGTCCTTACCTCTGGGCAGCCTGGCACACATGAGCGACTACATGCTGCAGTGCCTGCGCAGCGACAGCAGAGTTGCCCACATTTTAACTTGTGCGGACTACGGGGTTGCCACCCTGCTGGATCCCCGATACAAAGACAATGTGCCCACCTTACTTCCTGCACTGTAGCGTGATAAGGAATATGCGCGAGTACAAGCGCACGTTGGCAGACACGCTACTGAGAGCATTCCCAAATGTCACAGGGGAACAAGTGGAAGCCCAAGGCGAAGGCAGAGGAGGAGCAAGAGGTCGCCAACGCAGCTGTGTCACGGCCAGCTCCTCTGAGGGCAGGGTTAGCATGGCAGAGATGTGGAAAAGTTTTGTCACCATGCCACAGCTAACTGCACCACCACCTGATACGGAACGTGTTAGCAGGAGGCAACATTTCACTAACATGGTGGAACAGTACGTGTGTACACCCCTCCACGTACTGACTGATGGTTCGGCCCCATTCAACTTCTGGGTCTCCAAATTGTCCACGTGGCCAGAGCTAGCCTTTTATGCTTTGGAGGTGCTGGCCTGCCCGGCGGCCAGCGTTTGGTCTGAACGTGTATTCAGCATGGCAGGGGGCGTCATTACAGACAAACGCAGCAGCCTGTCTACAGCCAATGTGGACAAGCTGACGTTCATAAAATTGAAAATAGGCTTGGATCCCACAGGACCTGTCCATCCCTTGTGCAGATTAGACATTTATAACTACCTCCCCTTACCATATATTCTTGTACTCTAGGGCACATCTTCATTCTATCCTCTTTTTTTTATTTTACTATTATATTGCGGGGCAACCCAAAGTTGAATGAACCTTTCCTCTGTCTGGGAGCCGGGGCCTAAAAATATCTGACAGTGGCCTGTTCCAGTGGTGGGTGCCATGAAGCCTGATTCTCTGCTATGGGACCTCTCTCCTCTGTCTGGGTGCCGGGGCCTAAAAATATCTGACAGTGGCCTGTTCCAGTGGTGGGTGACATTAAGCCTGATTCTCTGCTATGACATGAAGCCTGATTCTTTGCTATGGGACCTCTCTCCTCTGTCTGGGTGCCGGGGCCTAAAAATATCTGACAGTGGCCTGTTCCAGTGGTGGGTGACATGAAGCCTAATTCTCTGCTATGGGACCTCTCTCCTCTGTCTGGGTGCCGGGGCCTAAAAATATCTGACAGTGGCCTGTTCCAGTGGTGGGTGACATGAAGCCTGATTCTCTGCTATGACATGAAGCCTGATTCTTTGCTATGGGACCTCTCTCCTCTGTCTGGGTGCCGGGGACTAAAAATATCTGACAGTGGCCTGTTCCAGTGGTGGGTGACATGAAGCCTGATTCTCTGCTATGACATGAAGCCTGATTCTCTGCTATGGGACCTCTCTCCTTTGTCTGGGTGCCGGGGCCTGAAAATATCTGACAGTGGCATGTTCCAGAGGTGGGTGACATGAAGCCTGATTCTCTGCTATGACATGAAGCCTGATTCTTTGCTATGGGACCTCTCTCCTCTGTCTGGGTGCCGTGGCCTAAAAATATCTGACAGTGGCCTGTTCCAGTAGTGGGTGACATGAAGCCTGACTCTCTGCTATGCGACCTCTCTCCTCTGTCTGGGTACCGGGGCCTAAAAATATCTGACAGTGGCCTGTTCCAGTGGTGGGTGACATGAAGCCTGATTCTCTGCTATGGGACCTCTCTCCTCTGTCTGGGTGCCGGGGCCTAAATATCTGACAGTGGCCTGTTCCAGTGGTGGGTGACATGAAGCCTGATTCTCTGCTATGACATGAAGCCTGATTCTCTGCTATGGGACCTCTCTCCTCTGTCTGGGTGCCGGGGCCTAAATATCTCACAGTGGCCTGTTCCAGTGGTGGGTGACATGAAGCCTGATTCTCTGCTATGGGACCTCTCTCCTCTGTCTGGGTGACGGGGCCTAAATATCTCACAGTGGCCTGTTCCAGTGGTGGGTGACATGAAGCCTGATTCTCTGCTATGGGACCTCTCTCCAATTGATATTGGTTAATTTTTTATTTTTTTTATTTCCCTATCCTACATTTTGCTGCCTTTTGCAGCCCTCTAGCCCTTTCCTGGGCTAATTTACAGCCTTTTTAGTGCCGAAAAGTTTGGGTCCCCACTGACTTCAATGGGGTTCGGGTTCGGGGCGAAGTTCGGCTCGAGTTCGGATCCCGAACACGAACATTTTTGGGAAGTTCGGCCGAACTTCTCGAACCCGAACATCCAGGTGTTCGCTCAACTCTTGTAAAGATGAATGAGGCATGGGCCAGCCAGGATTTCCATATGCCGGTGCCTGATGCATCAGATTAGATCATTTTGCCAGTAATTTTCTGACTGTAGCGTGCTGCCACTCCAAAACATTGTGAAAAATTGCCTGTTACTCCTGGCCACATGCTTTACTATTCTGATCCTGCCACCTGCCTGATGCCACACATCTGCTGCCTTTGCTGCCATCTAATCCCATAATGTGCTGTTACTGACGCTGCTGTTGCTCCCCAACTCAGCACTCTGTGAATAGACCACTATGATGACTCCTCATGCTGTTGCCACCCTCAACACTCTGTGACTTGACTGCTATGATGACTACTCATTCTTTTGCCACCCTCATTTCTCTGTGATTGGACCACTATGATAAATCATTATGTTGTTGCCACCCTCACCCACTCTGGATCCACTCCTGTTTTTGCCTTACCAATACTGCTTAAATACTGATGCAAGAAACGGACCAAATACTGACTGTGTGATAGAGGCCGTTAAATTCCTGTATGCAGTACTTTTTTATCATCTGAGTAAAACCAATGTCAGGCGCACATAGCCCAAACCCATGCAAATTGAGCATTAGGCCTCTATCCCACGGTCAGTGTTTTGCATCAGGATCTGCTCATGATTTGGAAGCCAAAAGCTAGAGTGGGTCCAAAGAACAGAAGACATGCAAATCCTTCCTTCACTTGTAATCTCTGTTTTGGACCCACTCCTGTAGTTTTTTTGGGGGCCAATTACTGACTGTGTGAAGGTGGATGCTCAAAAAACTTACAGTAGCAGCTTCATCCCAGTTTTACCTCTCAGTTCTCCTTGTTTTCTATCTTTATCCATATGGTGGGATTCTGTTCTATATTGTTCATAATTTTCAGTTAATTTAAAAATGTGTGTGCTGAACATATAAAATAAAATTATACATGGAAGTAGTATACAATGTTTGTTGCAAAAGATTATATTTTAAACATTTCTTATACAGATTTACAGAATAGCTGGTGTTTTCTAACGCTATGTAATGTTGGGATGTGCATGACTATAAAAAGCTCTGATCACTTCTCTATATTATGTGATACAGATTCCATCATCTACACAGACCAGCTGCTCTGTCTTTCTTCTGTGGGATCTGTTTTCTTATAGCTAGAATAAATAGATTTCCATTTTAAACCTAAAATCTTTCACACAAGAAGTCATTTACATAAGAGGATTACACAATGAAGATTATAGCATTTAGCTCATACTTTACAGTATATTAGCATCTTTAATTATCACCCAATTTAGCGCTGGATAAACATTTTGATTATTCATGTCATTTTCAGAGGAGTTCTAATTAGTTATATGAGTACATGCAAGCTAATATTTCATTAGGATTAATGGATAAATAGGAACAATCATAAAGTGGGGGTAGTTATTGCATATATGTTACATCAACTTGTTTAATAGTTTTTTATCATGCCTATCTTTTTATACTATTAACTATACATTTTACTGTACTCCCTGATGAAGCCTGTTCGGCGAAACGCGTTGGGCAGGTGAGGTGACACTGGGAAGGGGATCACTATCTTGTTTGATTAACTTTGTAACTTGTTGACTGTGATTGTATTTACATTCTGTAAACCCTGTGCAGTACCGCTGTTACATTTGCAGGCTGTGTGCTTGCTTGATCCCTGCACATTTCCCTCATACCGGTGGTGTGCAGTGGACCAGGCACGTTCCAGCCTCCATTCAGTATTACCACATATGACTCTCTGCACTTGTATATGATTATTACTATCCCCTTCCCATGTGCTCTCCTCATATTCTTGCTACCACACTGGTTCATGTTTACTCCCCTTGCTATATGTATTTTTTAAGTGATATCTAATAAATTACATTTTGCTACGTTGTTGGACTCATGTGCTAATTTGTTGGGTATGCACACCAATTTTGTTAGGTTTTGTTTTATACATTTTACTGGTTTAAACAGTCTAAAGATGTGCCAAATTTAGCAAAGAGGTTTATGGTGGATAATAAATGTATATCCTGTAATTCTGATAAGGTGGGTGGACTTAAAAGACTTAAAAGAAACTTGGCACTGATTTTTGTTTTCTGCCACTTAATGCCACATAGCAACACATATCCCTTTTTCAAATCTGTTTTACAGCCACCACCATGGACCATAGACACAATGGACAGGAGGAGGTCTTATTGACTTTTATGAAAGCCACCTGTGCAGAGGTCAGATGAAAGCAGATAAGCTTTGACAATTACCTATTTTGAATGGTTGATCCTGTGTTATCTACATATAGATATGTCACTGTAATCCTTCCTATAATAATAATAATAGGCAGATAACTGCAATAAAATCTGTACAAATCAAGAAGTGCCGCATATTATTAAGCTTAGTGGCCAGTGTGAAAACTGCAAGATTTAATTTTTTTAATATTTTTTTATATATAGAGATCTACATGAAAAATTTAATATAACATCATCAAATATTCTTTAGAAATATGTTTAAAGTGTGCCTAAACATTATTAAAACCTATTGTAAATGTGATAAAATGAAAATTAGTAAATAGTGTTGAGTAAATCGAAGTTAACAAGGTGGACTTCAATCCGAATTTCAGGAAAAATTTGATTTGCCGCAAAGCCGAATTTCCTCATGCTTCGTGGGAATGAATGAATTTTCCCTGAAACGGCAGGGAATAAAAATTATACTTACCTCATTTATTTGAGTGCAAAGAGGCCGTCTGGCCATCCTGCATGAAGATCCAGCACAAAATCTCATGTGCAGTGATGTAAGATGTCACCACACCAGCCGAAATAATGATATCATTATGTGCCACACGAGATTTCACACTGGATCTTCAAGCAAGATGGCCGCAGCTGGATGAGGTAAGTATATATATACAGTACAGACCAAAAGTTTGGACACACCTTCTCATTCAAAGAGTTTTCTTTATTTTCATGACTATGAAGGCATCAAAACTATGAAATAACACATGTGGAATTATATACATAACAAACAAGTGTGAAACAACTGAAAATATGTCATATTCTAGGTTCTTCAAAGTAGCCACTTTTTGCTTTGATTACTGCTTTGCACACTCTTGGCATTCTCTTGATGAGCTTCAAGAGGTAGTCCCCTGAAATGGTTTTCACTTCACAGGTGTGCCCTGTCAGGTTTAATAAGTGGGATTTCTTGCCTTATAAATGGGGTTGGGACCATCAGTTGCGTTGAGGAGAAGTCAGGTGGATACACAGCTGAATAGACTGTTAGAATTTGTATTATGGCAAGAAAAAAGAAGCTAAGTAAAGAAAAACGAGTGGCCATCATTACTTTAAGAAATGAAGGTCAGTCAGCCGAAAAATTGGGAAAACTTTGAAAGTAAGGGCTATTTGACCATGAAGGAGAGTGATGGGGTGCTGCGCCAGATGACCTGGCCTCCACAGTCACCGGACCTGAACCCAATCGAGATGGTTTGGGGTGAGCTGGACCGCAGAATGAAGGCAAAAGGGCCAACAAGTGCTAAGCATCTCTGGGAACTCTTTCAAGACTTTTGGAAGACCATTTCAGGGGACTACCTCTTGAAGCTCATCAAGAGAATGCCAAGAGTGTGCAAAGCAGTAATCAAAGCAAAAGGTGGCTACTTTGAAGAACCTAGAATATGACATATTTTCAGTTGTTTCACACTTGTTTGTTATGTATATAATTCCACATGTGTTAATTCATAGTTTTGATGCCTTCATAGTCATGAAAATAAAGAAAACTTTGAATGAGAAGGTGTGTCCAAACTTTTGGTCTGTACTATATATATATATATATATATATAATTTTTTATTTTTGCTATGAGCAACCCCTAACATGCTTTAATATTGATCTCAGATGCTACAATGAGGGGTTCAATGATGGGGGGGCAGTGCAATCGCTGTTCTTTGTCATTAAACTCACTACTTACGTCATGAAGCAAATTTTTGGCAAAATTTGGCGAAACAGCCGAATCAAATTTTGAAAGAACTGTGCTCATCACTATTTGTAATATAGTTTATTTTTTAAGTTTTCCTAGTGAAATAAGCATCTGAAAGTGCTGTGGAATTCATACACTGTTACACCACTGACAAATCAGTGCTGTACCAGTGTACAGGTTCCATTGGGGCCGTACTGAGCGCTGTACAGGCTGGAGCACACATCGCTGATTCTGCTCTGCTCACTAAAAGCTCTGCCTGGTACAACACCAATGTGCTATGCCAGGGTTTAGCAGAGTGAGCACAGGCAGGAGTTACAATGTGCTATGTGAGCTCCTGGATCTGCTCTGCTCAAGCCTTGCCTTTTGTCCATGGCAAAATTTTGCCGGCAGCCACATGGTTTCTGCCTTCAATTGATTTCAGTGGCAGGCTGGGGTTTAGATTCCAGAGCGATGGTGTGACTGCAGCTTCAAAACACTGCTTCGCGATGTTCGATTAAATGGAAAGCAGAAACCATGCGGCTGTCGGTGAAATTTCAGTGTGAAAGTCAGTGCTAAAATTCTGCTGGCAAAAAATGACACGTGAATGGGCCTTTAACTGCATTTATCATTAGATAAGAAATTAGTAGTGTTGGGCGAGCATGCTCTGCGGAACACTAATTTTACTCGAGCATCGCGATGCTCGGCACATCGCGGTGTTCGGCCCAACACCGCGTGTGCTCGAGCCCAATGCTCAAGTCTCCTCCCCACACGTTTGTTGTCTACTACGCAGCCAATAAACGTGCACAGAGGTACTGGAACTCACTGTAATGCTGTAGCCATGTTGGTTACTGGCATTACAGTGATTGGTTGGCTGGAACTCGTCATCGGGTTCTATATAGCACCCAATGACACGTGTTCGGCTCAGTCTTAGTCAGGGAGAGCTGTGCTGAAGAAGGGACAGATAGTGTATGGAATGAAATAGTAATATTTTAGTGAAAAACTTGTTAGAGACCCAAAAGTCCTTTTAAGGACTATTGTTGTATCTGGCAGCAATATAATTATTAGTGCAACCTGCGCTGAATTGCGTGCAATTGTTAGTGCCGCTTCTGATAGTGACACAACCTTTGCTACATCTTTTATTTTTTATTTGCGCAGCCTAAATATCTGTGACATTCAGAGCAATTGTTAGGACGCTGGTGACAGCGACATTACCAGCGCTACACCTCCTGTATAACGTTTGCGCATCCTAATTATCAGTGACATTAATTCAGTGTAATTTTTTATTAGCCGCTGGTGACAGCAACATTATTTGCGCTATACCTCCTGTATAATGTTTGCGCATCCTAAATATCAGTGACATTAATTTAGTGTAATTTTTTTATTAGCCACTGGTGACAGCGACATTACTTGCACTATGCCTACTGTATAACGTTTGCGCATCCTAAAATTTTCTGTGACATTTAGTGTACTTTTTTCATAGATGCTGCAGACAGCGACATTATCTGTGCTACATCTCCTGTTTAACGTGTGCGCATCCTAAAAATATATGTGACATTCTGTGTACTTTATTTGTGCATACACTTACAAAACCTGCGCTACTATACGTGTGACATACTGCCACGGCTGATGATAGGGAAAACCCTCAGCCGTGCGGTATCAGCAGATGTTCTGCATGAGCCGCCCTTGAAGGTAGGAGGGCTCATGCTCAGGAACCTTGGATCCCTTCTGACCCTCCGTCGATCCCTGTACTAGGAGCTGGGTAGACAGCCCGTTCCTCCTGGACACGGAGTAACAGGAGTCTAAAATGGCCAAGCTATAAAGAAAAGGGAACATAAACAGACATATGGCAATGGCAGGTAAGTGAGATTAGTACCACACTTACCTGCCACAGACACACAACCTGGAACCCACGTGCAAGTGCTGCTGTCCACAAACAACACAAAGGACACCGCACACACAGACATCACACGGGAACCCAGGAAACCATATACTGCAATAAACAAAGACCAAACAAACATCTTCTAAAGACCATACATAAACCTATGACCACAAGGGTGGCCCCCACTGGCAGATGGAATACACAGAGGCTGCTCCAGCTAACCATGGCTGAAGTACCCCTCAGACAAGTGATATTCACTGAGGCTTTATAGGCCCAAGTAGCCACACCCACACAGACAAACCCAGTGTTCACACACACAGAAGGGATTTAACCCTTCTAACACCAGGCAAGGGAAGACAGACTCTTAAAGGGGAATACACACATAAACAAACACACTTCACCTGTTGCCGCGGGCAACGGCATGCGTGGCAAACATGTCCTGGGGATCAGCCATAGGGCTGAGACACTGCCACCACATGCACATGACACCACACGTTGCCACGGGCAACCAAGTGAAGGAAAGTGTCACAAAACAAACCACTGGCCGTGACACATACTTGCAAGCATATTTACCATTTAATATGAGCAATGCGAGCAGTAAGGGACGGGGAAGTAGCCATGCTGCTGATGGTGCACGCAGAGGCCATGGCCCTGGGTGCGGTGAAACTGTGCCTGCTGCCAGAGCACAAGAAACAAACTCATTCACGATACCTAGCTTCATGTCACAGTTTGCAGGGTGGCGCAGAACACCACTCTTGAAGTCAGACCAGTGCAACCAGGTGGTCTGTTCTATTGCAGCAGATAATGCTTCCAGTCGGTTAAGCACCACCCTGTCTTCCAAAAAGTCCAGTCTCAGTAGCCAATTAGTGTCTCAAGAGGTTCATGATGAGGATGAGATACAGTTGTCAATAACTGAGGTTGTTGTTAGGTCAACAAGTCAGAAGGATAACCAGAGTGAGGAAGTGGAAGAGGAGGTGGTGGACGATGAAGTCACTGACCCAACCTGGGAAGGTGGCAAGCCGAGCAAGGACAGCAGTACAGAGGGGGAGGGATCCGCAGCACTGCAACAGGCTGAAAGAGACAGTGGGGTGGCAAAAGGGAGAAGGCGGACCACACCAAACAGTCCCGCAACTGTTCCCCGAAGCACCCCCTTGTGGCAATCTCCCTTGCCAAGGGCTAGGTGTTCCACAGTCTGGCGCTTTTTTGAGGAAAGTGCGAACGATAAAAGAATTGTCATTTGCAACCTGTGCCGTACCAAAAAGAGCAGTGGCGTGAACACTAGCAACCACACCACCACCAGCATAATTCGCCACATGGCATCAAAGCACCCTAATAGGTGGGCCGAACGCTTGGGTAAACAATCAGTGTCTGTGGTTCACACCACTACCTCCTCTTCCCCTGTGTTATGTGCTGGCCAATCCCCTGTCCAATACGCAGGCCTGGGTGCCTCCCGCCATGCACCAGGACCTTCGCAAGCACCATCAGCTAGCACAGGGGTGGCTACCCGCGGCTCGCGAGCCAAATGCGGCTCCTTGAGCCTTCATTTGCGGCTCGCAGGGGAGCGGTGCGGCCAGCGATTACAGTCTCCTCTCTGCAGCGCGTAAGTGAACTTCAAGCGCTGGAACGAGGTGGAAGAGTGGAGAGGACTCAGAGCGCCGAGAGCGGGCATGTGACTCCTCCAGCAGAGAAGGCGAAGCTGCAGTGCTTAACCCCGCCACCAGCCGCCGATGTGCCTGCCCGCGGCCCCACACCCCCATCTGTGAGTGTGTTTGTGTGTGACCTAATGCCTGCCCCCAGTCTTCTCAGTGCCAGCCCAGCAGCCAGATTCATCAGACCGAGGGCTGGGGCTATGGGGGCGGCAAGAAGTGGCGCAGCAAGCAAGGAGGACCTGCTTCCAGCTCCATAGTAAATTTTAATGAATGTGAATGGTGGACAGCAGGTCAGTGGGCACTCAGTGCAGCAGTGGCAGAGAGACTCACTGAGGCCAGCAGCAGCCATTTTAGTCCGATTACAGCCACTCTGCAGCTTTGGCTCTAATCTGACTGAAATGGCTGCTGCTGGCCTCAGTCTCTCTGCCACTGCTGCTCTGCCTTTTTTTTCACAAGTGCCACTGCCCAGCACACCAAGTGTGTTTGAGCATATGGGTGGTAGTCTAAGCATGGGGGGGTCATCTGAGCATGGGGCGGTCATTTGAGCATAGAGCGGTCATCTGAGCATAGAGCGGTCATCTGAGCATGGGGCGGTCATCTGAGCATGGGGCAGTCATCTGAGCATGGGGCGGTCATCTGAGCATGGGGCGGTCATCTGAGCATAGAGCGGTCATCTGAGCATGGGGCGGTCATCTGAGCATGGGGCGGTCATCTGAGCATGGGGCGGTCATCTGAGCATGGGGCGATCATCTGAGCATAGAGCGGTCATCTGAGCATAGAGCGGTCATCTGAGCATGGGGCGGTCATCTGAGCATGGGGCGGTCATCTGAGCATGGGGCGGTCATCTGAGCATAGAGCGGTCATCTGAGCATAGAGCGGTCATCTGAGCATGGGGCGGTCATCTGAGCATGGGGCGGTCATCGGAGCATGGGGCGGTCATCTGAGCATGGGGCGATCATCTGAGCATAGAGCGGTCATCTGAGCATAAAGCGGTCATCTGATCATGGGGCGGTCATCTGAGCATGGGGCGGTCATCTGAGCATGGGGCGGTCATCTAAGCATCGGGCGGTCATCTGAGCATCGGGCGGTCATCTGAGCATAGGGCGGTCATCTGAGCATGGGGCGGTCATCTGAGCATGGGGCGGTCATCTGAGCAAGGGGCGGTCATCTGAGTATGTGGCGGTCATCTGAGCATGGGGTATCATCTGAGAAATCTTGAAACACATTGTGAAAAACAAAGATTGCCAGAAGTCTCACTAAAGCTGTCTACACTACAGGTAGGAAAGGTGGTTTAAATGCACTTTTAAATGTTTGATAACTCAATTGCAGTAATACTGTCGTGTGCACGCATATTTGTGTAAACGGAAAGCTTGTGGCTCCTGGCAGTCATACGATTTTTTTTTCTGGCTCTTTGTGCCTGTAAGGTTGGCCACCACTGAGCTAGCACATCCACTTCTGTATTCCAGCGCAGCGTATTTGCCTTTGAACGAAAGCGCAAATACTTAGCCACCCACCCACAGGCCATAGCACTAAATGCGCACCTTTCCAAATTGCTGGCCCTGGAAATGTTGCCATTTAGGCTTGTGGACACTGAGGCTTTCCGCAGCCTGATGGCGGTGGCCATCCCGCATTACTCTGTCCCCAGCCGCCAATATTTTTCACGGTGTGCCGTCCCCGCCTTACACCAGCATGTGTCTCGTAACATCACCCGTGCCCTGACCAACGCAGTTATTGGGAAGGTCCACTTAACGACGGACACATAGACAAGTGCTTTAGGGACACTACAGACAAGACTTTACTGTCCTCATCAGCAGGATGACTCTCAATCAGCCACTAATGTAGGTGGTGGCGGAAACCCTGATGAAAGTAGGGCCTGCAATCAGTGAATGTTGTGGAGGCCGGGAGCAAGTCGTACCCTGGGATTACACAGGTGCTCCCGACGCCAAGGATTGCAGGCGCTACTTCTATCAGGGTTTCCGCCACCACCTACATTAGTGGCTGATTGAGAGTCATCCTCCTGATGAGGACAGTGAAGTCTTGTCTGTTGGGACTCTGGCACACATGGCTGACTTTTTGTTAGGCTGCCTTCCCCGTGACCCTCCCATTGTACGCATTTTAGCCAACACCAATTACTAGTTGTTCACCCTTCTCGACCCCCACTACAAAGAGAACTTCTCATCTCTCATTCCTGTAGTGGAGAGGATGAGCAAAATGGTGCAATACCAGAAGATCCTTGTGGAAAAATTGCTCCAAAAATTTTACAGCTGACAACGCTGGCTGCAGAGTACGCAGTTCTTTGGCCAACCGAGGAGGGGATACGAGGGGAACACACAGCAGTTCCAACAGAGGCATGGCAACATTCTCCAAGGCCTGGGACAGTTTTATGACACCCCGCCAGCACCCTCAACCTGATGCATGGCCTAGTGTCACAAGGAAGGAAAAAGTCCTCAGTGATCCATCTGTGCCTTACAACTATTTAGTGTCCAAGCTGGACACGTGGCACGAACTGGCGCTCTACGCCTTGAAGGTGCTGGCCTGCCCAGCCGCCAGCGATTTGTCAGAGCGTGTATTTAGTGCTGCTGCGGGCATAATAACTGATAATCGCATCCGACTGTAAACTGAAAATGCTGACCGGTTGACTCTTATAAAAATGAACAATGCCTGGATTGCCCTTTACTTCTCTACTCCACCAGAGGAAAGCGGCTGAACATAAAGGCACTCTAAATGTGGCTTTTATGGTGTATTGAATGCACTTCTTCCACCAATAAAAAGGGTATATGGTTCAATCTCCCTTTTCTCATCCTCCTCCATCATATCAACATGCTTATTAGGTTTTTAAAGGTCACCAGCAGGCCCTCATCCATAATGTTTTAGAGGGTCACCAGCAGGCCCTCACCAATAATATTTTAGAGGTTCACCAGCAGGCCCTCACCCATAATGTTTTAGAGAGTCAACAGCAGGCCCTTGTTCATAATGTTTTTGAGGGTCACCAGCAGGCCTTCGCCCCTAATATTTTAGAAGGTCAGATCAGCAGCAGGCACTCGCCCCTAATAAAAAATAAATATATCACCAGTCCGCAAAAATTGCTATGCAGCAGGTCCGAAAAGTGATGTGGGTTCAATCACGTTATAAACAGGTACAATATATGGGGTTCGGACCGCGCTTCTAGTCCAGGTCAGTGTGCAAGTTCTTAGTCCTTCTTACTTCTTCGTTCACAAAGAGAGCCTGAGGGCTGCAAATATCCCTTAAGTAGATATCCTGCAACCAATGGAATTATAATAGTGTAAGTCCGTATGTGACAGTAACCTGCATTGCACTGATTATACTCACAAGATGTGTATCACACAAAGCGTAAATGTAATCCCTCCGTGGTAAGTTGCACTTGTTCTATCGGAACAGCCACGTTTCCATACAATCTGGTTAGATCCCCACACGGACCCAAATGGTATATACCTCAGACCAATCTATATTTCTTTTCTTCAGATTCCTGAAGGTTTTCTGTGGACAAGAATGGCTTCTGCAATAGTGAAGCTCCGTATTCCTTATTAAAAACTTTTATTTGTCCATACTTACAAGACAACTTCTTAAAACAGCTTTTTAAAACACATAAAATTCCCAGCGTCTGCTGCTTCTGCCCGACCCGGGTTTCACTCCTAGAGCTTCGTCAGGGGCACACTTGTTTTCACCCTCCCCCTCCTTCTTATTCATCCATTGCAACTAATTAGGAGTCAGGTGTGTTCCTCCACAGTGTTTTCCTATCCTGCTATTAACCCTATACTGGACTCTCCTCATCCCCAGGGGAAAAAAGGCAGATGTTATTAAATCCCTATTCACATGAGCATGCTTTTTTGTATATCGTTTGTTCGCTAATTCAATACAGCTTGCAGGTCGAAATCCACATTTAGACCTCCCGGCTGTAGTGTACCTAATTCGTATATCCACTTGGTTTCTTGCCTATTAATTTTTTCCAAAAGACTGCCTCCCCTCCAATGGTTTTGTACGGATTCCACTCCCATAAACTTTAGACCTTCTGGATTTTTTTTTGGTGGTATCTTTTATAATGGGCCGATACTCCATGACTTTCAAGACCTTTTTTTATATTTCTTATGTGTTCCTGTATGCGGACTTTTAGAGGTCTAATAGTCCGTCCAACATACTGAAGGCCACAAGGGCACTCCAGTACATATACAACCCCTTTACTATGACATGTCATCTCACCTACTACTTCTAATTGTTTGTCTTTATTGGTACTTTTAATTAGCGTATTCTTTTGTAATTTTTCTGTTCTTTTTCTGTTCTTGCATGGAATGCAAAAACCGCACCAATTAAAGCTATTTTTCGTTTTTTTATTCCTGTATTTATTTTCAAAACGATTTGCGCTGTGTACCAATTTATTTTTTAGGTTGGGAGCCTTTTGATAGATGACTGTCGGTTGTTCAGGAATTACACGTCCCAATACTGGGTCATTTTTTAAAATCGACCAGTTCTTTCTGATTGCGTTTTTCAGTTCACCAGAACACTGTGTGAACTGGGTTATGAATGAAAAACGGAAATCCATGGTCTTCTCCATTTTTTTAAGTTTATTGGGGGTTCCCTTTTGCTGTTCAGTTACATCTTTTATGCACCTATCCAGGTCTTCACTTTTATAGCCTTTTTCCACAAAGCGCTCCTTTATTACATTGCTTTGTTTTTTAAAAATCGCCGAATCAGTGCAGTTGCGGTGGATTCTCTGGACCTGTCCCTTCGGTACATTAAGTAGCCAAGGGGCATAATGACAGCTCGTTAAATCTATATAGCCGTTTACATCAGTTGGTTTAAAAAAGGTCTTAGTTTTGAGCCGTCCTTCTTCGGCATATATAGTTAGGTCCAGGAAATCCACAGCAACCGCACTGATCGTACTGGTAAAGCTAAGATTCCATTCTTTATTTTCCAAACCGGCAATGAAGGTCTCAAGTAGGTTTTTATCCCCTTCCCATATCAACAGGCAATCATCTATATATCTTTTCCAGGTTTTTAGGGTTCCCCCTTTCTTGGATTTTTTTAACTCGGGGTCAATGAACTGCTTTTCCCACCTGGTCATGAAAATATTATCGAAACTGGGGGCGAATTTCGCCCCCATCGCCGTCCCGACCTTCTGCAGGTAAAACTGATCCTTGAACCAGAAGTAGTTATGTTCTAAACAGAATTCGACACATCGTATTATGAAATCCGCTTGTATTCTAGTCATATCAGGGTCACTGTACAGGGTTTCTCTTATTGCGAAGCTCTAGGAGTGAAACCCGGGTCGGGCAGAAGCAGCAGACGCTGGGAATTTTATGTGTTTTAAAAAGCTGTTTTAAGAAGTTGTCTTGTAAGTATGGACAAATAAAAGTTTTTAATAAGGAATACGGAGCTTCACTATTGCAGAAGCCATTCTTGTCCACAGAAAACCTTCAGGAATCTGAAGAAAAGAAATATAGATTGGTCTGAGGTATATACCATTTGGGTCCGTGTGGGGATCTAACCAGATTGTATGGAAACGTGGCTGTTCCGATAGAACAAGTGCAACTTACCACGGAGGGATTACATTTACGCTTTGTGTGATACACATCTTGTGAGTATAATCAGTGCAATGCAGGTTACTGTCACATACGGACTTACACTATTATAATTCCATTGGTTGCAGGATATCTACTTAAGGGATATTTGCAGCCCTCAGGCTCTCTTTGTGAACGAAGAAGTAAGAAGGACTAAGAACTTGCACACTGACCTGGACTAGAAGCGCGGTCCGAACCCCATATATTGTACTCGCCCCTAATGTTTTACAGGGTCAGCTCAGCAGCAGACCCTCACCCCTAATGTTTTAGATGGTCACATCAGTAGCAGGCCATCGCCCCTAATGTTTTAGATGGTCAGATCAGCAGTCCCTTTCTCCAATAGTTTTTGAGGGTCACCAGCAGGGCATCAACCATAATTTTTCAAGGGTGTGTAGGATGCCTTTTTGTGTAATGAAGGGTGTATCGGATTGCCTCTTCCTTGTAATTTTTGGCAGCACTTGCACTTTATATACAAGTAAATATTCAGGAAAGAATGTTTCTATCAATTTTTCCTCTAAAATCGATTTTTTTCCGTTGGTTTTGTGCGTATTATTGTCATTATGTAAAAGTGGCGTACTATTCGGTCAGCATAGTTCCCAGCAGTGACCAGCGAGTCCAAGATACATCCATACATCCTCCCAATGCTGTTACAGAACCATTTCGGTGGTGTTACAACAATTTCTGACATTTTCTTATGAACCAGGCACCCTCCCCTCTTCAGAACAGAGGGTACCTGGTTTAATGCTCGGGTTCTCCCATTGACTTCCATTAGACTCAGGTGCTCGGTCAAGCACCCAAATATCACGATGTGTTCGGCCCGAGCCCCCGAGCACCCGACCTCTACGGTGCTCAATCAACACTAGTGCTAACCACTGAGCCACCGTGCGTGTAGGAGTCTACCTGAACAATTGTACCACAATATGAATGAGGCCCTCCTTTATGTGATATACAGGTTGTATCGGAGTGCCTCTTCCTTGTAATTTTTGGCAGCCCTTTCACTTAGTGCATAGGCTTTATGAGTGTAGGAGTCCCACTCTCTGAACAATTGTACCACAATGTGAACGAGGCCCTCCTTTACGTAATATACAGGCTGCTTCGGAGTGCCTCTTCCTTGTAATTTTTGGCAGCACTTGCACTTTATATGCAAGTAAATGTACAGGAAAGAATATTTCCTATAAATTTTTCCTCTAAAATCGATTTTATCTTCGGTTTTGTGCGTATTATTGTCAGTCTGTAAAAGTGGCGTACTACTCGGACAACATCGTTCCCAGCAGCGACCTGGGAGTCCAAGATGCATCCAGACATCCTCCCCATGCTGTTCCTGAACCATTTTAGTGGTGTTTCCATCAATTTCTGACCTTTTCCTGTGAACCAGACACCCTCTCCTCTTCAGAGCAGGGGGTGCCTGATTTAATGCTCTGGTTCTTCCATTGACTTCCATTGTGCTCGGATGCTCTGTAGAGCACCCGAGCATCCCGAGGTGTTCTACTCGAGCACCCGAGTAGTGTTGATCACGCATATTCGAATTTTGAACTTTTATCGCGAATATAGGTACTTCGAAAATTCGCTAATATTTAGAATATAGTTATATATATTCGTAATTTCTAATATTCGATTTTTTGTATTTTTATCAGTACACATGATCCCTCACTGCTTCTAGCTTGTGGGCCAATAAGAAGGCTGCAATATACTTGACTTTAGGAGTAGTAGTGTTTGCGAATTTTGCTCTATATTAGTTTTTTTTTAATATTCGCTATATTGCTATATATTCTTGTTTTAGAATATTACGAATATTCGAAAAAACTAAGTTATAGCAATATAGAGAATATTCGAAAAAAAATCGAATATAGAGCAATTTAGCTAATATAGTGCTATAATCTTCTTTGTCTAATAGCTGTAAATTGAAAAATTCGCAATAAAAAATTTTAATCCAAAAAATTCGAATTCCGAAAATTCGCATATTACACAATCATTACCTTTCCGATTTTTCGAGTAAAAAAAAATATCGCGAATTCGAATATGACCCCTGCCGCTCATCACTACACCCGAGCACTTTGGTGCTCGACCAACAGTAGAATCTAGCCATTTTTGTATGCTGTCATAGTATCAGTTATTATTACCATTTAAGCTTGAGTATTCCCTGGTTTTCAAAAAATCCATACCTATGTTGATGCCTAAATTGTCTTTCTTCTGCATGTATAGGATGTAACTTGAAAGGCCTGTCATTCTATCTAATAATCTAGATGCCCATCTCTGAACCCCGTCCAACCCTGCAATACAATGTGGAGCTCAAGATTAATTCTTATATTCGAGATGTGGTCTCAAAAGAAGGCAATATAACGAGGTTATACTACTTTGGGATTTCAGTGTTTTATCTTTTTATAAACCCCAAAAGTCTCATTTGTTTCTGCAGCTGCTGTCTGACATTAAGTACTGCTCCTTAGCTTTCATGCAACCAGATTACCCATGTCCTTCCCTTGATCTGCTGTTTTTAATTTAATTCCAATTATTGTACACTGCTCAAAAAAATAAAGGGAACTCAAAATTAACACATCCTAGATCTGAATTAATTAAATATTTTTCTGAAATACTTTGTTCTTTACATAGTTGAATGTGCTGACAACAAAATCACACAAAAATAAAAAAATGGAAATCAAATTTTTTAGCCCATGGAGGTCTGGATTTGGAGTCACACTCAAAATTAAAGTGGAAAAACACACTACAGGCTGATCCAACTTTGATGTAATGTCCTTAAAACAAGTCAAAATGAGGCTCAGTAGTGTGTGTGGCCTCCACGTGCCTGTATGACCTCCCTACAACGCCTGTGCATGCTCCTGATGAGGTGGCGGACGGTCTCCTGAGGGATCTCCTCCCAGACCTGGACTAAAGCATCTGCCAACTCCTGGACAGTCTGTGGTGCAACGTGACGTTGGTGGATAGAGCGAGACGTGATGTCCCAAATGTGCTCAATTGGATTCAGGTCTGGGGAACGGGCGGGCCAGTCCATAGCATCAATGCCTTCGTCTTGCAGGAACTGCTGACACACTCCAGCCACATGAGGTCTAGCATTGTCTTGCATTAGGAGGAACCCAGGGCCAACCGCACCAGCATATGGTCTCACAAGGGGTCTGAGGATCTCATCTCGGTACCTAATGGCAGTCAGGCTACCTCTGGCGAGCACATGGAGGGCTGTGCAGCCCTCCAAAGAAATGCCACCCTACACCATTACTGACCCAATGCCAAACCGGTCATGCTGGAGGATGTTGCAGGCAGCAGAACGTTCTCCACGGCGTCTCCAGACTCTGTCACATCTGTCACATGTGCTCAGCGTGAACCTGCTTTCATCTGTGAAGAGCACAGGGTGCCAGTGGCGAATTTGCCAATCTTGGTGTTCTCTGGCAAATGCCAAACGTCCTGCACGGTGTTGGGCTGTAAGCACAACCCCCATCTGTGGACGTCGGGCCCTCATATCACCCTCATGGAGTCTGTTTCTGACCGTTTGAGCAGACACATGCACATTTGTGGCCTGCTGGAAGTCATTTTGCAGGGCTCTGGCAGTGCTCCTCCTGTTCCTCCTTGCACAAAGGCGGAGGTAGCGGTCCTGCTGCTGGGTTGTTGCCCTCCTATGGCCTCCTCCACGTCTCCTGATGTACTGGCCTGTCTCCTGGTAGCGCCTCCATGCTCTGGACACTACGCTGACAGACACAGCAAACCTTCTTGCCACAGCTCGCATTGATGTGCCATCCTGGATAAGCTGCACTACCTGAGCCACTTGTGTGGGTTGTAGACTCCGTCTCATGCTACCACTAGAGTGAAAGCACCGCCAGCATTCAAAAGTGACTAAAACATCAGCCAGGAAGCATAGGAACTGAGAAGTGGTCTGTGGTTACCACCTGCAGAACCACTCCTTTATTGGGGGTGTCTTGCTAATTGCCTATAATTTCCACCTGTTGTCTATCCCATTTGCACAACAGCATGTGAAATTGATTGTCACTCAGTGTTGCTTCCTAAGTGGACAGTTTGATTTCACAGAAGTGTGATTGACTTGGAGTTACATTGTGTTGTTTAAGTGTTCCCTTTATTTTTTTGAGCAGTGTATATGCAACCATACGATTAATGTGGCCTTGGTATCTATATATATAAAAAAGGACGTACAGTATATACGTATGTATGTATGTTCCGCGATCACTCAAAAACATAAACATCGATTTCAAGGAAACTTGGTATACACATCCCTTGCTACCTGGAAAGAAATCTTGTGGGGGTCTCAGCTCTCTGTGACGTACCATTTCTGAGATATTCCCAAAAAATTACCTGCATTAGCCAATAGAAGCCTGCAAGTCTTTCTCTTCATATCCCAACTGCCATACACACGGTCACATGTCCCTTATCAGCCAATAGAAGCTTGCAGGCCCTTAGTCTCCACATACACACAGTTTTACTCCATGTTTCCATAACAGCCCAGCCATTTTTATTCACTGCTGTAGGTCAGCTTTAGGCTAGGGCTACACACCAATAAGTTTGACGACACATAGGGCATAACTACATTGCCACATGTGTCACACGGCAATTTTTATAATGATAGTCTATGGTGTTGCACTGCGACATGTGACATGCTGCAACTGCAACACATCTCAGCAGACAGTATCACACAATAGACTTAGATAAACAGCAGACAGTATCACACATGATAGAATTAGATACACAGCTCAGCAGAAAGTATCACACATGATAGGATTAGATACACAGCTCAACAGACAGTATCACACATTCCAGGATTAGATACACAGCCCAGCAGACAGTATCACATGATAGGATTAGATACACAGCTCAGCAGGTAGTATCACAATAGATAATATTGGATACACAGCTTAGCAGGCAGTATCACACAGCATAGTATTAGATACACAGCTCAGCAGACAGTATCACACATGAAAGGATTAGATACATAGCTCAGTAGACAGTATCACACAGGATAGGATAAGATACACAGCTCAGCAGACAGTATCACACAGGATTTGATTAGATACACAGCTCAGCAGACAGTATCACACATGACAGGATTAGATTCAAAGCTCAGCAGACCATATCACACAATAGGCTCAGATACATAGCAGACAGAATCACAGATGATAGGATTAGATACACAGCTCAACAGATAGTATCACATAGGATAAGATTAGATGCATAGCTCAGCAGACAGTATCACACAATAGGCTTAGATACATAGCAGACAGTATCACACATGATAGGATTAGATATGCAGCTCAGCAGACAGTATCACACATAATAGGAGTAGATACACAGCTCAGCAGACATTATCACACATGCCAGGATTAGATATACAGCTCAGCAGAGAGTATCACACATGCCAGGATTAGATATACAGCTCAGCAGGCAGTATTACATGAAAGGATTAGATACACAGCTCAGCAGAGAGTATCACACATGATAGGATTAGATACACAGCTCAGCAGACAGTATCACACATGCTAGGATTAGATACACAGCTCAGCAGTTAGTATCACAGTAGATAATATTGGATACACAGCTCAGCAGTCAGTATCACACAGCATAGGATTAGATACACAGCTCAGCAGACAGTATCAAACATGGCAGTATTAGATACACAGCTCAGCAGAGCCTGGAAACTATAGGCCGGTAAGTTTAACATCTGTTGTGGGTAAACTGTTTGAAGGTTTTCTGAGAGATGCTATCTTAGAGCATCTCAACGGAAATAAGCAAATAACGCCATATCAGCATGGCTTCGTGAGGGATCGGTCATGTCAAACTAATTTAATCAGTTTCTATGAGGAGGTAAGTTCTAGACTTGACAGCGGCGAATCAATGGATGTCGTATATCTGGACTTCTCGAAAGCATTTGAGACTGTACCACATAAAAGGTTAGTATATAAAATGCTCGGACTGGGAGAAAACGTCTGTAAGTGGGTAAGTAACTGGCTCAATGATAGAAAACAGAGGGTGGTTATTAACCGTACACACTCAGATTGGGTCACTGTCACTAGTGGAGTACCTCAGGGGTCAGTATTGGGCCCTATTCTCTTCAATATATTTATTAATGATCTTGTAGAAGGCTTGCATAGTAAAATACCAATTTTTGCAGATGACACTAAACTGTGTAAAGTAATTAACACTGAAGAGGACAGTATACTACTACAGAGGGATCTGGATAGATTGGAGGCTTGGGCAGATAAGTGGCATATGAGGTTTAACACTGACAAATGTAAAGTTATGCACATGGGAAGGAATAATGCAAGTCACCTGTACATACTAAATGGTAAAAGACTCGGTAACACTGACATAGAAAAGGATCTAGGAATTTTAATAAACAGCAAACTAAGCTGCAAAAAACAGTGTCAGGCAGCTGCTGCCAAGGCCAATAGGAAAATGGGTTGCATCAAAAGGGACATAGATGCCCGTGATCAGGGGCGTAGCTAAAGGCTCATGGGCCCTGGTGCAAGAGTTCATCTTGGGCCCCCTTCCCTCGGTGCTTTGTGGCCAGGGGCAGGGAAGCACATATCTCTCGTACTGCCTGAGGCAAAAATTGTAATGGCAAAAGATAAATTCTTGACCTAACTCCTTACCTCCAACCAGAGGTGTAACTTGACCAGCATGCACTTTCTGTAGAACTGGTGTTTTCTTATGTGGCACAAAGGCTACCTCTGCACCCCCTATAGCTACGCCCCTGCCCGTTATAAGAACATAGTCCTACCACTTTACAAATCACTAGTCAGACCACACATGGAGTACTGTGTACAGTTCTGGGCTCCTGTAAACAAGGCAGACATAGCAGAGCAGGAGAGGGTCCAGAGAAGGGCAACTAAAGTAATAACTGGAATGTGGGGACTACAGTACCCTGAAAGATTATCAAAATTAGGGCTATTCACTTTAGAAAAAAGACGACTGACGAGGGGAGATCAAATTAATATGTATAAATATATCAGGGGTCAGTACAGAGATCTATCCCATCATCTATTTATCCCCAGGACTGTGACGAGGGGACATCCTCTGCGTCTGGAGGAAAGAAGGTTTGTACACAAACATAGAAAAGGATTCTTTACGGTAAGAGCAGTGAGACTATGGAACTCTCTGCCTGAGGAGGTGGTGATGGTGAGTACAATAAAGGAATTCAAGAGGGGCCTGGATGTATTTCTGGAGTGTAATAATATTACAGGCTATAGCTACTAGAGAGGGGTCGTTGATCCAGGGAGTTATTCTGATTGCCTGATTGGAGTCGGGAAGGAATTTTTTATTCCCCTAAAGTGGGAAAAATTGGCTTCTACCTCACAGGTTTTTTTTTTTGCCTTCCTCTGGATCAACTTGCAGGATGACAGGCCGAACTGGATGGACAAAGGTCTTTTTTCGGCCTTATGTACTATGTACTATGTATCACACAATAGGCTTAGATACATAGCAGACAGTATCACAGACGATAAGATTAGATACACAGGTCAGCAGACAGTATCACACAGGATAAGATTAGATACATAGCTCAGCAGACAGTATCACACAATAGACTTAGATACACAGCAGACAGTATCACACATGATAGGATTAAATACACAGCTCAACAGACAGTATCACACAATATAAGATTAGATACACAGCTCAGCAGACAGTATCACACATGGCAGATTTAGATACATAGCTCAGCAGACAGTATCACAGAGGATAAGATTAGATAAACATCTCAGCAGACAGTATCACACAGGATAGGATTAGATACACAGCTCAGCAGACAGTATCACACAATATAAGATTAGATACACAGTTTAGCAGACAGTATCACATAGGATAGGGTTAGATACACTGCTCAGCAGAAAGTATCACACAATATAAGATTAGATACGAAACTTAGCAGATATTATCACACAGGATAGGATTAGATACACAGCTCAGCAGACAGTATCACACAAGATAGGATTAGATACACAGCTTAGCAGACATTATCACATAGGATAGGATTAGATACACAGCTCAGCAGACAGTATCACACAAGATAGGATTAGATACACAGCTTAGCAGACAGTATCACATAGGATAGGATTATATACACAGCTCAGCAGGCAGTATCACACATATCGCAGCATGTCACATGTCAGTATGACACCTAGCCTATCATTATAAAAATTGTTGAGACAAAATGTTTCACGACACATGTCGTCATGTTACAAAGAAAAAATGTGGGGGGTTGAGTCCGCACAACCTGCATGTAGGGGCATATCACTATGGCGAAATACATATACAAACGGAAAATGCAAATGTGATCGCACACTACATCCAGCACTCTGCCCTGCCTCCATGCTGGATGAGACATTGGTGTACATTTTGGCCAAAGCGTAATAAGCCACTCACCGCGTCAAGGTCGTCTCATTTGAGTGGTCCCTAACACTAGTTCCTACCTGTTCATGGGCCATGACAGCCACACAAAGTCCAGGGAATGCAGGTCAGTATGCAAGCCAAGCACACTCTGCTTTTAACCCCGTCCGGTGCCATTACAGCTTTCATCGGATCCAGGGATGCAAGTACCAACATGCATGCCGAGCCCACCATATACTTCTCCTGGAGCCAAATGGCTACTGGTAGGTTCTATATAAGCAGACTCAGTTTTATACTGACTTTAAAACCAGCCTCCAGGACAGATTGACTGGTCAGGTGTGCATGACTCCAAGGAGATCGCCACGCCTCCAATATATGCTACAAAGAAAAAATGTGGGGGATTGGGTCAGCACAACTTTGTGTGGCTGTCATGGCCCATGAACAGGTAGGAACTAGTGTTAGGGACCACTCATTAGAGGCGACCTTGACGTGGTGAGTGGCTTATTACGCTTTGGCCAAAATGTACACCAATGTCTCATCCAGCATGGAGGCAGGGCAGAGTGCTGGATGTAGTGTGCGATCACATTTGCATTTTCCGTTTGTATATGAATTTCGCCATAGTGATATGCACCTACATACGGGTTGTGCTGACTCAATCCCCCACATTTTTTCTTTGTAGCATATATTGGAGGCGTGGCGATCTCCTTTGAGTCATGCACACCTGACCAGTGAATCTGTCCTGGAGGCTGGTTTTAAAGTCAGTATAAAACTGAGTCTGCTTATATAGAACCTACCAGTAGCCATTTGGCTCCAGGAGAAGTATATGGTGGGCTCGGCATGCATGTTGGTACTTGCATCCCTGGATCCGATGAAAGCTGTAATGGCATCGGACGGGGTTAAAAGCAGAGTGTGCTTGGCTTGCATGCTGACCTGCATTCCCTGGACTTTGTGTGGCTGTCATGGCCCATGAACAGGTAGGAACTAGTGTTAGGCTGCGTTCACACGGGCGAGTATTCCGCGCGGGTGCAATGCGGTAGGTGAACGCATTGCACCCGCACTGAATCCTGACCCATTCATTTCTATGGGGCTGTTCACATGAGCGGTGATTTTCACGCATCACTTGTGCGTTGCGTGAAAATCGCAGCATGCTCTATATTCTGCGTTTTTCACGCAACGCAGGCCCCATAGAAGTTAGAGGGGTTGCGTGAAAATCGCAAGCATCCGCAAGCAAGTGCGGATGCGGTGCGATTTTCACGCATGGTTGCTAGGTGACAGTCTATTCACTATATTATTTTCCCTTATGTAACATGGTTATAAGGGAAAATAATAACATCTACACAGCCCCGATCCCAAACCTGAACTTCTGTGAAGAAGTTCGGGTCTGGGTACCACAGTCGGTTTATTATCACGCGCGTGCAAAACACATTGCACCCGCGCGATAAAAACTGAACATCGGAACGCAATCGCAGTCAAAACTGACTGCAATTGCATTCCTACTCGCGCGGGTTTGCCGCAACACACCGGGACGCATCCGGAACTAATCCGGACACGCTCGTGTGAACCCAGCCTAAGGGACCACTCAAATGAGACGACCTTGACGCGGTGAGTGGCTTATTACGCTTTGGCCAAAATGTACACCAATGTCTCATCCAGCATGGAGGCAGGGCAGAGTGCTGGATGTAGTGTGCGATCACATTTGCATTTTCCGTTTGTACATGTCGTCATGTAGCCCTTGTATTAAAGAGGCAGGTGTCACGAGGGTGTCAAGAGCCACGCCTGACTCCGTTATACCCGGGGTCAGGAAGTCGCAGCGGGTGGCTGCGCGCTCGATGTACAAAGACAGTGCTGTTTCGTAATGGTAGCTTTCTGGGTTTGCCTTGCAACCCTTTTTGGCTCACTCAGGGATCCGTGGCTTCTCCTCCTCAGCTGTTTCTTGTCCAGCAATCCCAACCTCCTTATATTCCCATCTCCCGCTTCTCTGGTTGCCAGATATAGAGCTTCCTGCCTGGATTTCTATACTGACCCACTGGAGCTGTGTAGTTGTGTTCCCTGGTTGTTGTTCCAGAACATTACCCTCCGGATCCCTGTTGGGCCTTGGTGGTCTGTTGTTGTCGCCCACCTGGGATTATATGTTTGTCTGTATTGTCTGTCCTCTCCTTGGTGTTTTCTTCTTAGTGTCAGTGGTGCGGACTAGTGATCCCACCACCCCGTTCACTACTCAGGGCTCATCCTAGGGAAAGCCAGGGTTTAGGCACGTGATCAGCGTACGGGTAAGAAACCCGTCTAAGGACGTCAGGGCAGTCAGGTGCCACCCGCAAGGTGAGTCAGGGGTCACCACCTTTCCCTCTCCCTTGGACAGGGCCTTCCCATTTCCCTCCCTTTGCGTGACGCCGGTCATTACAGCAGGGCGCTGTGGAGGTCACTATTAAAGGGGCGTTCACTGTGGATGTTACTATTAAGGGGGGCTGGTCACTGTGAACGTCACTAGTAAAAGGGACGGGCACTGTGGAGGTCACTGTTAAGGGGGCAGGGGCCACTATTAAAGGGTAAACTGCTCTGGGGGTCACTTATAAGGCAGCAGGGTACTGTGGAAGTCACTGTTAAGGGAGTGGGTTGCTGTGAAACTTACTGTTAAAGGGGCGGGCTGCTGTGAAGGTCAAAGTTAAGGGGATGGGCTGCTGTGGAGTTCCCATTTTAAAGTGGTGGGGCACTGTGGGGGGGTCAGTGTACAGGAGTGGGGGACTGTGGATTTCACTGTTATGGGGGATACTGTCGATATCTTTTAACCACACACACAAACATTACATGAAATAGATGAAATATACCCGTGCAAAGCCTGGTCCTTCTGTAAGTATTACTATATTTATCAACATTAAAATTAATCTTGCAGGATAACAGGCTGAACTAGATGGACAGATGTCTTTTTTCAGCCTTATAAACTACGTTACTATGTTATTATGTTCTTGCCAATGCCACAGCTTATGTAATTTTTTCTGTAAGATTTTACAATCAAATCAAGTTTTTTGTAAAAAAGGTTTTATCATATGTAAAAACTGACCTTTTACTTTCATTAATGACCTTGTGGATGGCATTGAAAAGATTAAAAAGAACTGGGACTAACACCAAACCTTGCAGTAGCCAACAATATTAACACTATCTACCACTAGAAAGAAAAAAACTGGGGTGGGACAATCTATTTAATCTTATTTTAGTTCTTAGTATTTTATTGTGATTGTCTTTATGTCTAGAAGCAGAATGCCCTGAGATTTCACAATGCTAAAAAGGTAAAACATAATGTACAAATTAATAAAAAAAACACATCTGAGTGTGTAACACCCCAGAATTGTGTTTCTACACGCCTCTATCGCCTAAGAGCCTTTATACTGTCATCAGATATGATTTTGCTCATGTCTTCCACAAATATGCATATAAAACTATGTTAAATGCAATTGTTCATGTAATTATCCTGGCTTACCAGCAGGTGGCAGCAACTCATTGGCAGGTACAAGTACCAATTTAGTATATCTGAGCTGGAATGGTTTATTCCAGCTTAGCTCCCCTTCTGTGGACTATGCAGTATGGGTGGAGAAGGAAGTTAGGGTGAGTGCCAGCCACCCCCTGCTAGGGGAAGGCTGTGTGATAGTGTTCAAGAGAACCCGTTCTTAGTGAAGACAGCAAGGACATAGTCTCGGCTGAGACATGGCCATATATATTCCCCAGCTAGAGCACCTTCAGCTCTGCTGGAGGAAGAAGCAGAAACTACAGACCAACTCCAGAGTTCCAGGAAGAAAGCATCCCCTGAGAATCCATCTGTGAGATAAGTCCAGAGTCCTAGGAGAAGCCTATTCCTTCTCAGCTGTCCCCACACAGCAGAAGTTACAGATAAGTGCAGAAGCTAATCCTGCCATAGTTACAGTGCTACCAAGCAGATGTTTATCCTCCAAGCTCCACATTTAAAGCAGAAGTACTCATTCCTGCCAATCATTGCCAAAACCTGCTGGGACCAAGAGACCAAAGCTGTATACTGTTTGGATGCAAGTTATTTCAAGTAAAGCAACGTTTGAACTTCATCTAAAGGTCTTGACATAATTTATTCTGCAAAGTTCCTCTATTACTCCTACTATCACTACACTCAAATTTATTGCAAGTGAGCCAGGAGCCAGGAGTCCAGCCATACCCAAGTAGGAGACACCGTCACACAACTACCATAAAACTACAGAGACATTATAGGCCTTCACACCACTCTGGCATTCCTCATCTGGGATGTGCGTTATAACACCTTGGAAGGGCCCTGGGATAGTACCCTGCGCACGCTGCAATTGGCGTCACGACAAATACAGAATATTGTCCACCCGTACCTGGCCACTGCATGTGTATAGCTTTAGGAGTCAGAACATGCCTTCCAGTACACAAAATATAACAGGCTGCAGCTCAGGTGACAATATGAAAAACTAGAAAATAAATGAATTTTCTGTTTGTAAAATTTTTAGCTATTTCCTATCTATTTCTTCAACTGAACACATCCACACTATAAAAACCTTAAACATATAAATAATGCATCATAGCCCCTCCTTGGCACTCACAAAACATTTTCAGGGGAAAAAAAAAACAATAATACAGTACATTTGTGACAGATGGGCTATCAAATTATTTTGCAAAAGTGTGAGCATTCATAAGTTTACATTCTGTAAAAATCAATATCACAGTATTCAATGGAAACTGAACATGAAAAAAGGAGCTAAGAGGTTTCTGAAGATAAAAGAAAGACGTACAGCAGATCAATTGTTGGGTGCTATCTTGTGAATGTTACCAGACATCACTCAGTGACAGGAGCTTCTAAGAGTCCCCTGGTGAAGAAAATGTGGACTGTTCAGACATAATGAATTTCTATTAAAAATGTACTGTCATGGAATTGGACTAGACAGTATTACACCTTCTCTATACCATACCGAAAAGTCATTGAAAAAACAGGATATATGAGGTGACATGGTTGAAGAATTTTATCTCATTTTGATTATATAGATTTGCTAAGTGGAATTCAATTGTACTATTCATAATAATTTTATGGTTAAGAGTTTAAAAAGAAGACTTGCTCTTTTTTGACAGGATATTAGCCTTTCAAATCAATAAGCGATAGCTCATTTTATATGTAACAAAGTCATATTTTATGCAGACGATTAACTTTATAGGCTTGTAATGGATTTGGCAATGGAAGCATAGGGCCATCAAAATGAAACAAAATTGAAATGGTACCAAAATTAGATGGACAAGAGAAAATGTGCAGTGATATTCTGTGAAAATTAGAGAGGAAATTTTTACTGAATAGCCATGAGATGGGTGATAAAATCTGGGCAGGAAATGGGGGATATGTAGACATTTACATAGAAACCTCTGTCCTATATAAAATTATGTGATTGCTGCCTGGATTATCACGCTATACATATTTGCATTGTGTGCAACAGAGTACTATCTATACAGCCACTGTTTAAAGTCTCTCTGCCTGCAAGATATATATGTATCGTTAAACAGGTTGTCCAATTTTTTTTCTTTAAAAAAATGAGAGGATACAAAATATATGGTTGAACTTGATGTACTTATGTCTTTTTTCAACCGTATTAACTATGTAACTAGATAAAATAAATGACACTCCCTATACCAAACTCTATCCATTCCAGCACCACTGCTCCACTCTCCCCCTGCAGTGGCTGTGAAGGAGGAGCGGAAGAGCTGGATTGGAAGAGATTCAGTATAATTTTATTTATTTATTGTAGTGTCCATGCCTGTTTAAAAAAATATATCTCATATATAACTTGTTTGAGCTAGGATCGCCTACTGTGATATATCAACTGAAATAGTTGGGTGGTTCACACGGTTAAAGGTCTCATGCACTTGGCAAAGCCATGTGCACATAAACTTTATGGGGCCATATGGCGTTCCTACACTCCTGTATCACATACAGTCCCTTAATCTCATATGAAATCATTCATAAAAACACTTTGTATGCCTTCAAGTACTGACACTTTCTCACCGCATCTTGAAATGCTTATATGCATCACAAAAGCTTCCGTTGCATACATCAGTCTCATCTATAGGGCCCCATTCATCCGAGGGAGACCGAAAAAACACCCCATTGTTTTCTATAAGGCTGGTATTTAAAATAGTGCAGTCATACAGTAAAAAAAAAAGGGTACTACATAGTATACTTTTTCAACATGGCAGCCTAAGGGTAATAAATTTCATGGCACCTATCAGAAGTATACATTGGGAAATCCTCGTAATGTAGACTTCTAATGGACACTGCAAAATGTAATGGGATAACAGCTATAAAACCTCTACAAAATCATATATATATATATATATATATATATATATATATATATATATATATATATATCAAACCAAATAGCGTAGCAGCACACTGGTAAATGCACTAAGACTGAGTGAATAGGTGAATGTGTGAACAGGGTCAAATACATGACGCCAATACTTACTGTTAAGCAGTGAAGAAGCTCTTAGCACATATTATTGATCAAAAATATGTCGGGCCCACCTACCAGACGTCAAGGTAGCTTCTCATCAGGTGGGACCTACTCTAACACGGAGGGTCCAGCTTCATTGTTACTCTGATTAAAAGCATCAAGGGGTGGGGGATGGGCAGGGAGTGCTAAGTTCCCAAGAGGATGCCTGGTCCTCTATAATATACCTATAACCAAATAACGGAACAGCACCTCCATATATATATATATATATATATATATATACAGTACAGACCAAAAGTTTGGACACACCTTCTCATTCAAAGAGTTTTCTTTTGTAACCCTGTGAAGTTACACCGGCTGCGTTATCTGAAATGCCCAGTAGATGGACTCAGTATGCTGTTAATAAGACATTGAGCATTGATCACATGACTGGCTGAAATGAGTCACATGGTTAGTGACATCATCGCAGGTCCTAAAACGACGCTGGCTGCACAGCTCTAAGGAGGAAGGTCCTGGAAAAGTTTCTAGAAGCTACGACTTGCTCAGCCAGAGAGAGGACATGGGTCTGGCATTGAGAGACTGCAGCACAGAGATAGAACCTGGCGGAAGATCACACCTGCTGAGAGAGGGACCGCTGGCAAAGACAAGCACTGAGTCCAGACGTCTGGTGAATCCAGTGAAAGGAGATTGCTGCGGACTGGCCTGGTAAATGGTGTTGCGAGGGTAAGTCAAACCTCTCCCTGTATCACCACAGGCCACCTGTCTCCTCACTACAATAAAGACTCTGAGGTCCAGTGACGGACATTACACAGCTCAGGCTGCTTCAGTGACCCTGCGGAGCAAGAGCTTATAAGGGCCCCAACTCTCCTATGTGCACCAACGGCCATTAGGGCGAAGATAGGGGGTGGGACGCAGGTGTGCTAGTGGGTGGGTGAGGAAAAATCCACATTACACTGTTATTTGTGTTACTCTATTGTATTTTCCTGTGTATGTTGGTTCATTTTGTTACGCATTATATAAAGTTAATTCCAGTTAGGCTGTGTCAGTCTCATTTGCACCAAGTATGTTCCCAGTGGAGTCTCACATCCCTACCCCGGATGCTCCACTGGGTGGAGGCACTGCCGCAGACATGTACCCCAACTCCCAGATAGCGGAGGCTCAGGATCCGCCTGTCAGGCATAGTGAGTTAACTAGGGTTAGGGACCCCATAGACACTAGGGGGCGCCCCCAAAACCCCGTTACATATGGAGGCACTGCTGAGATGAATTGGGGTACAACCAGTGAGAATAGATTAAATCCTCAGGCCACTCCCTCCTTTGCAAAAGAGTGGGCCCAGCAAAGAAATGTACCATTGCAGCAAGCTGTGATGTTATGCAAAGTTCCATCCTGCTGTGAGATGAATCACGTCATCTTGTGTATAGAACTTCGATTGGGAATAGGAATGGCGACCGTCAGGGATATCCTGCAGGATTCTGAAGGACAAACTTACATGTTAATATATTGTCATACGGACTTGGGAGACCATGAGATGCCTACCAACATTCATTTATATGGAGCCCCGGATGAAGGATGCTCTTTAGTGTACGCTCTCCTTGATAAGAAAGAAAGGGTCTCGCTGCAGCAACCTTTTAAATTAGAACAGAGAGATTATGTCACAGAAAATTATTCTAAGCTCCTGACTCCCATCTCCAGAAAGGCCGGAGCCATTCCTAAACAAGCTGCCCATCCTCCTAGAGAACAGGGGATGAGTACTCCTAAAGCAGAATTTCATCCATCTACAGCATTACTGAAACCAGACAACCCTGAAGTCCGCACCCCGCCTACAGGAGGTAGTGATGTATCGGACATACTCCAGAAACTCTCAGAAGCCATAGTGACGGCAAACCACACCCATAGTTACCGCAAACTAAAGGTGTTTTCTGGGAATCAGCCTGTTCCTTCAGGAGAAGAGCCTTTTGAGGTCTGGAAGGATAATGCTATGCAGTTGTTGGAGGAATGGTCTTGTACGGATACCATAAAGAAACAGCGGTTGGTGGAGAGTCTTCTTTTTCCCACTACAGACATGATAAGACTGTACAAGGGAGTAAATGGGCAAGCTACTGTGCACGACTATCTACAAGTTTTGCAGGATGCTTATGGGAAATCAGAAGATTTGGATGATCTGCTGGTTAAGTTCCTAGCCACTAAGCAGAAGGAGCATGAAAAAGCCACTGACTATATCAACCGGTTACAGCTATCGCTTGGAAAGTTATTCCATAAAGGAGCAGTTCCTGCCTCTGAGTTGGATGCTCGGCTATCTAAGCAAATTCAGAGAGGTGGTTTAATCAATAATCCAATTATGATTCTGCTGAGAGCCAAGTTGGATGATAAAGTCCTGCCTTATTCCACCTTAATAAATACAGCCAGGAGATTGGAAGACCAGATGTGTCCACCCCTACAGAAGGAGAAAGAGGATACAGAACTGTCAGCTCTTAGGAAGAAGGTGGCTGAATTGGAGTTCTTATGCAAGTCACCACCAGAGAGAGCAGATCCTCCCCCTGGAAGTGGGGGGCAACACAGGAAGACTCAGAAAAAACTGTTTCCTGAGGATTCACCCCGCCGAGGGGATTGCTTTAAATGTGGAAAGTCAGGGCATTTTCAGCGGGAGTGCCCTGCAAACTCCATGGAGGTGGATGTGGAGGTGCTGGCAACCGAGCTTGAGGAGACTCAAATGACCAGGTCTTACAAGCGAAGGAAGACCCGGCCTACATATGGTTTATCTGTAGGAGCCAAGATTGGGCCTAAATCTTTGATACACGTGCAAGTAGAAGGAATTCAGGCTTCAGCATTGCTAGATACAGGTTCTCAAGTCACTATTATCTACCGAGACTTCTATGAACGTCATTTGAAACACATTCCTATGGAACCTGCAGGAGAGTTTCAGCTATGGGGCGTTGGTTCTCAAGCTCAACCTGTGGAGGGATGCATAAAAGTGACCATAACTATTCCCCAGTTAAACACTGGGATAATATGTCCTATGGAGCTGGAAGCTTTAATATGCCCTGCAGCCAGGAAAGTGTGTGCCCCAATAATATTGGGCACTAATGCAAAGATGGTACAGGATGTATTCAAGGCCTATCTGACAGAAGTGGGAGATGTCTCCTTAGACCGACTGATGGAGGTCAGCCCTGTCCTAGGGAAAGAGCGTAGACGACTAGCCCTTGAAACAAAACCAGGGTCGTGCCACTATTCAGGAACAGAACCTGCATTTGTGAAGCCTGGTGAGACCAAAACCTTACGAGCCATAGCCTCAATGCACCATGAAATGTTGGGGGGAACTGGACAATACCTTATTGAGTCTCTGCCTGAAGAGGATCAGAAGAAGGGGTGGACTCTCA
Organism: Bufo bufo; assembly: GCF_905171765.1. Taxonomy (NCBI): domain Eukaryota; kingdom Metazoa; phylum Chordata; class Amphibia; order Anura; family Bufonidae; genus Bufo; species Bufo bufo. Next base: position 91,227,978 of record NC_053398.1, on the reverse strand, counting down.
TACCTGAGGTGAAAGATTGGCTGAAAAGGTGGTGTCGGAGCTTTCCTGTGATGGTACAGAATTTAACCCCCACGGAAATCCGGATTGATCGTCATCAGAAGATTGGTGTGATACACCTTTTAGATCAAGTTTCGTCCATCATGTCTGTGAGTGCAGAACAGAAGGATCATGTGAAAGCACCTTTAGATTTTGATCTAGAAGATTCTCCTCTACCACAGGAGTGGAAAGACAGCCTTCGTTCAAAACTGGTCACCCGAGAGGGAGTGTTTTCCAGAGCAGAGATGGACGTGGGGTGTTCTAAGAGTGCCACCCATACTATAAGACTTGCTGATTCTACTCCTTTCAGAGAAAGGTCAAGAAGAATACCCCCTCGAGATGTGGAAGATGTCCGGGACATACTCCAGCAGATGGAAGGAGCAGGCATCATCACAGAGTCTCGGAGCCCCTATGCCTCACCTATTGTGGTAGTGAGAAAAAAGAATGGTTCAGTTCGGCTATGTGTGGACTACCGTACTTTGAACAAGAGGACTGTGCCAGATCAGTACACGTTGCCCCGGATAGAGGATCTTCTGAACGCCCTATCTGACAGCCAGTGGTTCAGTGTGCTTGACTTGAGGTCTGGATATTATCAGGTACCCATGAAGAAGGAGGATCAGGAAAAGACAGCTTTCATCTGCCCTTTGGGGTTCTTCCAGTTTACCAGAATGCCACAGGGAGTCACAGGAGCTCCTGCTACTTTTCAGAGGCTGATGGAGAAAACTGTGGGGGATATGAATCCCAAAGAGTGTCTAGTGTATCTAGATGACCTAATTGTTTTCGGGAAGACACCAGAGGAGCATGAACAAAGATTGCTAAAGGTGTTGGATCGACTTCAAGCTGAAGGCCTGAAGCTATCAGTGGACAAATGCCGATTTGCCCAGAACTCTGTCACTTATGTGGGGCATATAGTCTCCGCTGAAGGAGTAGCCACAGATCCTGCTAAAATTGAAGCAGTGTTGAATTGGCCAAGACCAGATAACATCAGTGAGTTGCGGTCCTTTCTCGGATTCTGTGGTTACTACCGAAGGTTCGTGAAAGACTACTCAAAGATTGCTCGAGAGTTACATGACCTACTGAAGATTACCTCTGACGTAACGGGTGCTAAGGCACCATCTCCTAAAGACCCCTTTGGAGAGAAATGGACTTCAGGATGTGAAGATGCCTTTCTGACATTGAAGAAGAGACTTACAGAAGCTCCTGTTTTAGCCTATGCAGACCCTGAGAAACCATATATCCTCCATGTGGATGCCAGTATGGAAGGTCTAGGGGGTGTACTGCACCAAAGTTATCCAGAAGGATTGAGGCCGGTGGCTTACATAAGTAGAAGTCTTACAGGTGCAGAGAAGAACTATCCAGTCCATAAATTGGAATTTCTGGCACTCAAGTGGGCCATCGTAGATAAACTACATGACTATCTGTATGGAGCAACATTCGAAGTAAGGACTGACAACAATCCACTTACCTACATTCAGACTACAGCTAAGCTGGATGCCACAGGACATAGGTGGTTGGCTGCCTTGTCAAGCTACAGTTTCAGCCTGAAGTACAAGCCTGGGCCCAAGAATGTCAGCGCAGATGCCCTGTCCCGCAGACCTAGACTCCCTCCTCACCAAGAAGAAGAGGAGTGGGAAGAGATCCCTGGGCCGGGGGTAGGAGCCTTTTGTCAGATGTATGTGGTGGCCGAGAGACAAGAAGAGTTTGCCGAGCTAAGGGGGATAGACTCCATTAGCCACTCTCCAGAAGCCGTGCCTGAGGTGTTCCATGCTCCAGTCATGCTTCAACAGTGGTCCAGTATAACCACAGAAGACAAGAAGAAGGCTCAAGCGCAGGACTGGTATATTGGGATAGTTATCAGAGCAATAAAGACTAAGAATCCTAAATTGCTGACTTCTCTACCTGTGAGTCAAAGAGAATTATACCGAAGAGAATGGAGCCGACTACATCTTGAAGATGGAGTACTCTATAGGGTCGTGAAGTATCATGATCACCCTCACAGAAAACAATTGGTACTACCCCACAGATACCGTGGCATGGTCCTGAGAGCTCTCCACGATCAACATGGGCATCTCGGGGTGGACAAGACCTATGGCCTAGTACAAGATCGGTTCTATTGGCCTCGCATGAGGGAACATGTCGAGCAACATGTAAAGACATGCAGGAGGTGTATCCAGAGGAAGACCCTGCCTGTGAGAGCTGCCCCTATGGGTCATCTGAAAAGTACGGGACCCATGGATCTTGTGTGCATGGACTATCTTGGCATTGAGAGCGATACAGCGGGAATTGGAAATGTGCTGGTGGTAACGGACCATTTCACCAGATATGCTCAAGCCTTCCCCACTAAAGATCAAAAAGCTGTGACTGTAGCCAAAGTCCTTTGGCAGAGGTATTTTATTCACTATGGACTACCCAATCGGATACACTCTGATCAAGGTAGAGACTTTAAGAGTAAGTTGATCAAGGAGCTGTTGGACATGTTGCAGGTGCAGAAGTCCAGAACCACACCTTATCATCCGGAGGGTAATGCACAGCCAGAACGGTTCAATAGGACCCTCCTAGATATGCTAGGGACTCTCAAGCAAGCCGAGAAGCGGTCTTGGAGTAAACATGTGGAAGCCATGGTCCAGGCATACAACTGTACAAGGCATGAATCTACAGGGTTCTCACCCTATTTCCTAATGTTCGGAAGAGAAGCTCGATTACCGATAGATGTCCGTTTGGGAGTGTCTCCTGATGGAACAGATTCAACTTCACACTTTCAATATGTGAGGAACCTCAAACAAAACCTTCATCGGGCCTATGAGTTGGCCACCCAAGCTGCATCAAAAATGGAAGAACGGAACAAAAGAAGGTATGATTCTAAGGTGAGATATCGGGAGATTCAAGCAGGGGATAAAGTTCTTCTCCGGAATCTAGGTGTGCCTGGAAAACACAAACTGGCTGACAGATGGAAAGATACCCTGTTTGAGGTTGTGTCCAAACTGGAAGGACTGCCAGTGTACAACATTAGGGGCCCGGAGGGCCGAATAAAGGCTTGGCATAGAAACCATCTGCTTCCAGTTGTGTATGCTGATGAAGAGGAAGAGAATAGTGAAGAACTGGAGGAAACCCCAGCAGAGAATCCTGGAAATGGGGCAGAGGAGACCCCGGGAACTCCCAGTGCAGAGGATCAGTGGTGGTCATCAACCGCAGAAGAAACACAGCAATTGCCTCCTTTAACTCCGGTGGTTCCACAAAGTCCCGGAACCTCTCCTGGGTCACAAAGTTCTCCAAGGTTGAATCCAGAAAGTCCATGTTTTGTGCCTGGAACTTCCCTTAGAGACTCTACTTCGAGGGCAGGAGTCGAAGTCCCACAGTTGATGTCCCAAGATCCTCTCCCACAGCGAGAACTGAGAAACAGTACCAGAGTGCGGCAACCCCCTAGGGCCTTAGTTTATGATAATATAGGAGAGCCCAGTTATGCCCCACTGACACAAGCAGCATCTAAAATGGCCACATTCCTACATGCACTAGCTGAAGTGGTAAATGTTAGTGACTCTTTACCCTAAATAAATAGCTAGCTAGGATATTACTGTGCCAACTGTACTGTATGTATGCTAAACATTTTTCTGTTGAATTTTTGTTAAGCCCCCTGGCTAGGACTTGCCAGTGGAAGGCAAGTATTTTTCAAGGGGGAGCATGTAACCCTGTGAAGTTACACCGGCTGCGTTATCTGAAATGCCCAGTAGATGGACTCAGTATGCTGTTAATAAGACATTGAGCATTGATCACATGACTGGCTGAAATGAGTCACATGGTTAGTGACATCATCGCAGGTCCTAAAACGACGCTGGCTGCACAGCTCTAAGGAGGAAGGTCCTGGAAAAGTTTCTAGAAGCTACGACTTGCTCAGCCAGAGAGAGGACATGGGTCTGGCATTGAGAGACTGCAGCACAGAGATAGAACCTGGCGGAGAGAACTTACTTCACCCAAGATCACACCTGCTGAGAGAGGGACCGCTGGCAAAGACAAGCACTGAGTCCAGACGTCTGGTGAATCCAGTGAAAGGAGATTGCTGCGGACTGGCCTGGTAAATGGTGTTGTGAGGGTAAGTCAAACCTCTCCCTGTATCACCACAGGGCACCTGTCTCCTCACTCACAATAAAGACTCTGAGGTCCAGTGACGGACATTACACAGCTCAGGCTGCTTCAGTGACCCTGCGGAGCAGGACTTATAAGGGCCCCAACTCTCCTATGTGCACCAACGGCCATTAGGGCGAAGATAGGGGGTGGGACGCAGGTGTGCTAGTGGGTGGGTGAGGAAGAATCCACATTACCCTGTTATTTGTGTTACGCTATTGTATTTTCCTATGTATGTTGGTTCATTTTGTTACGCACTATATAAAGTTAATTCCAGTTAGGCTGTGTCAGTCTCATTTGCACCAAGTATGTTCCCAGTGGAGTCTCACATCCCTACCCCGGATGCTCCACTGGGTGGAGGCACTGCCGCAGACATGTACCCCAACTCCCAGATAGCGGAGGCTCAGGATCCGCCTGTCAGGCATAGTGAGTTAACTAGGGTTAGGGACCCCATAGACACTAGGGGGCGCCCCCAAAACCCCGTTACACTTTATTTTCATGAAGGCATCAAAACTATGAATTAACACATGTGAAATTATATACATAACAAACAAATGTGAAACAACTGAAAATATGTCATATTCTAGGTTCTTCAAAGTAGCCACCTTTTGCTTTGATTACTGCTTTGCACACTCTTGGCATTCTCTTGATGAGCTTCAAGAGGTAGTCCCCTGAAATGGTCTTCCAACAGTCTTGAAGGAGTTCCCAGAGATGCTTAGCACTTGTTGGCCCTTTTGCCTTCACTCTGCGGTCCAGCTCACCCCAAACCATCTTGATTGGGTTCAGGTCCGGTGACTGTGGAGGCCAGGTCATCTGGCGCAGCACCCCATCACTCTCCTTCATGGTCAAATAGCCCTTACTTTCAAAGCTTTCAAAGTTTTCCCAATTTTTCGGCTGACTGACTGACCTTCATTTCTTAAAGTAATGATGGCCACTCGTTTTTCTTTACTTAGCTTCTTTTTTCTTGCCATAATACAAATTCTAACAGTCTATTCAGCTGTGTATCCACCTGACTTCTCCTCAACGCAACTGATGGTCCCAACCCCATTTATAAGGCAAGAAATCCCACTTATTAAACCTGAGAGGGCACACCTGTGAAGTGAAAACCATTTCAGGGGACTACCTCTTGAAGCTCATCAAGAGAATGCCAAGAGTGTGCAAAGCAGTAATCAAAGCAAAAGGTGGCTACTTTGAAGAACCTAGAATATGACATATTTTCAGTTGTTTCACACTTGTTTTTTATGTAAATAATTCCACATGTGTTGATTCATAGTTTTGATGCCTTCAGTGTGAATCTACAATTTTCATAGTCATGAAAATAAAGAAAACTCTTTGAATGAGAAGATGTGTCCAAACTTTTGGTCTGTACTGTATATATATAACAATAGAGCTAAGAAATGGGGGTCATTCTAAATAAAAGTGGTACAATACCGACTATAAATGAGTTAATGGAAGCTATTCGCGCACATATTTGATCAAACATGTGTCGGGCCCATCTACCAGGCGTCAAGGTGGCTTCCGCAGATGGGTCCCTAACACTAGTATACTGCCTGTCTTTGGACTTACCTAAGCCTACAGTTTTCAAGGCAGTGTAGGAACCAGCTACATACAGTACAGACCAAAAGTTTGGACACACCTTCTCATTCAAAGAGTTTTCTTTATTTTCATGACTATGAAAATTGTAGATTCACACTGAAGGCATCAAAACTATGAATTAACACATGTGGAATTATATACATAATAAACAAGTGTGAAACAACTGAAAATATGTAATATTCTAGGTTCTTCAAAGTAGTCACCTTTTGCTTTGCACAATCTTGGCATTCTCTTGATGAGCTTCAAGAGGTAGTCCCCTGAAATGGTTTTCACTTCACAGGTGTGCCCTGTCAGGTTTAATAAGTGGGATTTCTTGCCTTATAAATGGGGTTGGGACCATCAGTTGCGTTGAGGAGAAGTCAGGTGGATACACAGCTAATAGTCCTACTGAATAGACTGTTAGAATTTGTATTATGGCAAGAAAAAAACAGCTAAGTAAAGAAAAACGAGTGGCTATCATTACTTTAAGAAATGAAGGTCAGTCAGTCAGCCGAAAAATTGGGAAAACTTTGCAAGCAAGGGCTATTTGACCATGAAGGAGAGTGATGGGGTGCTGCGCCAGATGACCTGGCCTCCACAGTCACCGGACCTTAACCCAATCGAGATAATTTGGGGTGAGCTGGACCGCAGAGTGAAGGCAAAAGGGCCAACAAACGCTAAGCATCTCTGGGAACTCCTTCAAGACTGTTGGAAGACCATTTCAGGTGACTACCTCTTGAAGCTCATCAAGAGAATGCCAAGATTGTGCAAAGCAGTAATCAAAGCTAAAGGTGGCTACTTTGAAGAACCTAGAATATGACATATTTTCAGTTGTTTCACACTTGTTTGTTATGTATATAATTCCACATGTGTTAATTCATAGTTTTGATGCCTTCATAGTCATGAAAATAAAGAAAACTCTTTGAATGAGAAGGTGTGTCCAAACTTTTGGTCTGTACTGTACGTACTCTGCTCAGAAGTCCCAGGTAGATGGGCGTGTTCAGTCTAAAAGAGGCGCTACCCTCAATTAATACTACAAGACAATTTAGACTAGAACCTTCAGACTCACAGGTGCATATCCATGAAGCAAACATGATTGATAAAAAAGAAAATGGCTGCACACCATTATACATACAAACAATAGAGCTAAGAAATGGGGGTCATTCTAAATAAAAGTGGTACAATGCCAACTATGAATGAGTCAATGGAAGCTCTTAGGTACATATTTGATCAAACGTGTGTCGGGCCCATCTACCAGGCATCAAAGTGGCTTCTGCAGATGGGTCCCTAACACTAATATACTGCCTCTCTTTGGACTTACCTAAGCCTACAATATTCAGGGCAGTGTAAGAACCAGCTACATAGGTACTCTGCTCAGAAGTCCCAGGTAGATGGGCGCTAGAGAGGCAGTATACTAGTGTTAGGGAGATGGGCCCGACACACGTTTGATCAAATATGTGCGCTAAGAGCTTCCATTGACTCATTTATAGTAGGTATGATACCACTTTTATTTATTTAGAGTGACCCCTATTTCTTAGCTCTATTGTTTATATGTATAATGGTGTGCAGCCATTTTCTTTTTTATAATCATGTTTGCTTCATGGATATGCACCAGTGATTTCTGAAGGTTCTAGTCTAAATTTTCTTGTAGTATATATATTTATATATATACAGTACAGACCAAAAGTTTGGACACACCTTCTCATTCAAAGAGTTTTCTTTATTTTCATGACTATGAAAATTGTAGATTCACACTGAAGGCATCAAAACTATGAATTAACACATGTGGAATTATATACATAACAAACAAGTGTGAAACAACTGAAAATATGTCATATTCTAGGTTCTTCAAAGTAGCCACCTTTTGCTTTGATTACTGTTTTGCACACTCTTGGCATTCTCTTGATGAGCTTCAAGAGGTAGTCCCCTGAAATGGTTTTCACTTCACAGGTGTGCCCTGTCAGGTTTAATAAGTGGGATTTCTTACCTTATAAATGGGGTTGGGACCATCAGTTGTGTTGAGGAGAAGTCAGGTGGATACACAGCTGATAGTCCTACTTAATAGACTGTTAGAATTTGTATTATGGCAAGAAAAAAGCAGCTAAGTAAAGAAAAACGAGTGGCCATCATTACTTTAAGAAATGAAGGTCAGTCAGTCAGCCAAAAAATTGAGAAAACTTTGAAAGTAAGGGCTATTTGACCATGAAGGAGAGTGATGGGGTGCTGCGCCAGATGACCTGGCCTCCACAGTCACCGGACCTGAACCCAATCGAGATGGTTTGGGGTGAGCTGGACCGCAGAGTGAAGGCAAAAGGGCCAACAAGTGCTAGGCATCTCTGGGAACTCCTTCAAGACTGTTGGAAGACCATTTCAGGGGACTACCTCTTGAAGCTCATCAAGAGAATGCCAAGAGTGTGCAAAGCAGTAATCAAAGCAAAAGGTGGCTACTTTGAAGAACCTAGAATATGACATATTTTCAGTTGTTTCACACTTGTTTGTTATGTATATAATTCCACATGTGTTCATTTATAGTTTTGATGCCTCCATAGTCATGAAAATAAAGAAAACTCTTTGAATGAGAAGGTGTGTCCAAACTTTTGGTCTGTACTGTATATATATATAAAATATCAAAAAAAGGCAGCCTCCAAGGATTAAATGAAAAAACAATTACCCTATATTCACCAATGTGGGCAGCGCAACGTTTCGGCTCAGCACTAGAGCCTTTCTCAAGCTATATATATATATATATATATATATTTATATATATAAGTAAAAAAAAGTGGGCAGCACTCCATAAGATAAAAAAGTACAAAAATCTTTATTTACCCAAACAGGACATGCAACGTTTCGGCTCTATGCTGGAGCCTTTCTCATTCAGTGCATACAGACAAAGTGCTCAGTATATATAGCAATCTAAATTAATGTGCCAATTTATAACAATTTACATAACATTATCAGTGCCATGTGTAATCAATTCATAGCAATTTGCAAACAATCATGTAATAACACAGTGAAACAAAAGAAATAATAAAATGTAATCAAGACTTCATATGTTTTATGATCGCATCATGTATAACAGTGATTAAAGTACATTCAAAAAATCCATCTTATGAGAAAAACTCCATATGTGTACATAATTAATATCAATATCATTATTAGTGCCATGTGTAATCAATGATATAAAGTGCTGAGTGCTTACTGGATGATATCGCTGATGAAGGGTGAAGGAGGATATGCGCATGTCAGGATGACGTATGTTTCTCATTTCCAAATTTCACCGCCCTCATTACCATGCAGTTGCGCACTGTGACCCAGATGCAGAGTCAACCATTTTAAGTGCGGGAATAACACATAGAGTATCGGGCGCATGCGCATTCATACAGGTCTCATCTGATATACACAGTCATTGGGAGAACCCAAGCATTAAACCAGGTACCCCCTGCTCTGAAGAGGGGAGGGTGCCTGGTTCATAACAAAATGTCAGAAATTGTTGGTAACACCAACGAAATGGTTCTGTAACAGCATGGGGAGGATGTATGGATGCAACTTGGACTCGCTGGTCGCTGCTGGGAACTATGTTGTCCGAATTGTACGCCACTTTTACATAATGACAATAATACGCACAAAACCAAGAGGAAAAAAATCATTCCTGAACATTCTTTCCTGAATAATTACTCCGATACTCCCTTAGTTACACATAAAGGAGGGCATCATACACACCCTTTCAAAATTATGATTGATTGCCTGCTGGTGACCCTCAAAAACATTAGGAGCAAGGGTCTGCTGATCTGACCATCTAAAACATTATGGGTGGTGGCCTGTTGCCGCTTTGGTGACTCTAGTTAACCTGGAGATGATGGCATGTGCCCGTGATGGCAGCGATCCATTCGGATGTCTGGTCTATCAACTTTCGATGTAATTGTCAGCTCAAAACCATTGTAAACTCCGGTTAACGGGGAATCAGTGCTTGATTCCGGAGAGGGAGCCTGAGAAACGACTACCACATCCAAGGAAGGCAAGCAGGGTGGTGCGCAAATCACACACTCCCGACTCGTGGAGGTAGTGATGATAAATAACAATACAGGACTCTTAAGATGCCCTGTTATTGAAATGAGTAATAAAAAATTACAGGGAATGTCACTGCGGTATTTTGGATGAGGATAAAAGGTAAGTAAAAGGAAGAAAAAACTGGAACTACTTTTTCTTTGGTGGCGCTGCTAGGCTGGATACATCAGGCAGGTAGTGCAGTAAAAGGTTATACTTTATTTGTCTACGCGTTTCGAGGGCATGGGGCCCTCTTCTTCAGGACAATCACACTATTTACAGAGTACAAGACAATTGCAGTTTATTTATACACTTATTTTGGCGCCTTCTTTTGGTTACAGGGGGCGTGGCCATGGGCAGGGTTAATTTGAATGGCCAGAGGTTCAGATCCAGTGGTTAGCATTGTGCCGACGTAGTGAGGTGCCTGCCGGTCAGTGGCGGATTACAATAGGGACGTTTGGGTCGGCAGCCCCGGGCCCAGCACCGCTGGGGGGCCCAATGCCGACGCGAACACCCACATACTGCGGTGGGGCACGGGAGCGCATAGCTCCCTGTCCCGTCGCCTATCACCGACATAGGCTTCAGGCCTAGTAGGCCTGAGGCCTATGCGGTAGTGAAATCCCGGGACACAGCACATTGACATGTGCACCAGGGCCGGCCTTAGGTGTTCAGGCGCCCTGTGCGAGCTAACCTTGTGGCGCCCGCCCCCCCCCCCCACAGGCGCGTGATGTCATCACGCGCCTGTGCCGGGACACAGCACATTGACATGTGCACCAGGGCCGGCCTTAGGTGTTCAGGCGCCCTGTGCGAGCTAACCTTGTGGCGCCCGCCCCCCCCCCCCCCAAAAAAAAAAAAAAAAAAAAAACACTGCTTGTTGCTGGCATCATGGCATAGGCTGGCTGACTATCCAACCAAGTAGTTACCAGCCCGCACACCCCAAAGGCCGGTGTAATGTTATACTTCCCTACTTCGTGAGATTTTCCTACCTTCGTCACTTCCGGTCGCACCGGACATGACGTGAGGAGGTGTGCAGCGCCGCGCAGGCGCACAACGACAGGTTAGGGAAATTTCACAGTAGAGTGCGCATGCGCCAAGAGCCTCGCCGGCGGTTAGGGTAGGGAAAAACTATGGGCCAGTGCACAGGCGCAGTGATCGGATGGATGTTCTCAGCTGGACACCGGCCGACACTGCACATGCACCGGGAGCCTTACCAGCGGTTAGGGAAGGGAAAAATTCTGTACGGGTCAGTGCTTATTCCCTACCCTAACCGCTGGTGAGGTTCCCAGCGCATGCGCAGTGTCGGCCGGTGTCCAGCTGAGAACATCCATCCGATCACCGCACCTGTGCAGTGGTCATAATAAACATTGGTGGCGCAGTGCGCCCCCCCAATATAATAAACATTGGTGCAGTGCGCCCCCCCAATATAATAAACATTGGTGGTGCAGTGCGCCCCCCCAACACCCCAGTATAATAAACATTGGTGGCGCAGTGTGCCCCCCCAATATAATAAACATTGGTGGCGCAGTGCGCCCCCCAATATAATAAACATTGGTGGTGCAGTGCGCCCCCCCAACACCCCAGTATAATAAACATTGGTGGCGCAGTGCGCCCCCCAATATAATAAACATTGGTGGCGCAGTGCGCCCCCCAATATAATAAACATTGGCGCAGTGCGCCCCCCCAATATAATAAACATTGGTGGCGCAGTGCGCCCCCCCAACACCCCAGTATGATAAACATTGGTGGCGCAGTGCGCCCCCCCAACACCCCAGTATGATAAACATTGGTGGCGCAGTGCGCCCCCCCAACACCCCAGTATAATAAACATTGGTGGCGCAGTGGGCCCCCCCAATATAATAAACATTGGTGGCGCAGTGCGCCCCCCAATATAATAAACATTGGCACAGTGCGCCCCCCCCAATATAATAAACATTGGCACAGTGCGCCCCCCCAATATAATAAACATTGGTGGTGCAGTGCGCCCCCCCAACACCCCAGTATAATAAACATTGGTGGCGCAGTGCGCCCCCCCAATATAATAAACATTGGTGGCGTAATATAATAAACATTGGTGGTGCAGTGCGCCCCCCCTCAATATAATAAACATTGGTGGCGCAGTGGGCAGTGCCAATGAGGGTTAAAAAATAAAAAAATAATTAACTCACCTCCTCCAATTGATCGTCTCCTGTTCTTTCTTCAGGACCTGTCAAAGGACCTGTGGTGACATCACTGTGCTCATCACATGATACATCACATGATCCATCACCATGGTAATGGACCTTGTGATGAGCTCAGTGACGTCACCACAGGTCCTGAAGAAAGAACAGGAGACCGGCAGCTACGCGATCAACTGGAGGAGGTGAGTTAATATTTTTTATTATTTTTTAACCCTCATTGGCACTTCCCACTGAGCCACCAATGTTTCTTATACTGGGGGGGAGCACTGTTCCACCAATGTTTCTTATACTGGGGTGTTGGGGGGGGCGCACTGTGCCACCAACGTTTTTTATGCAAATACAGGAGACGGGTGCCGGAATCAAATATCCGACACCCGACCTTTGTGACAGGGAGCTGCGATCAGCAGCAGTTAACCCCTCAGGTACCGCACCTGAAGGGTTAACTCAACTGCAGCTGATCGCAGCTCCCTGTCACAGAGGTCGGGTGTCGGCTATTTGATTCCGGCACCCGCCTCCTGTATTTGTATTACAGGTCAGTTATCTTCATTGGTGGCGCAGTGGCCACAGCCCCTCCCCTCCTCCTCCGGTCTCTCTTCTTATTGGCAGCGGCGGGGGCAGCAGGCAGGTCAGACACAGGGGAGGAGGAATCAGGTCAGACAGGGGAGGGGGAGATGGAGGGGGCGCCCCGAGGGAGAACACAAGTGCAGCCTCGCCTGCCGCATATTACATTGCGAGCTGTCGGCCGCCCAGCGCCCCTGTTGCTATGGCGCCCTGTGCGGCCACACAGCCCGCACACCCCAAAGGCCGGCCCTGGTGTGCACGCCTGCCTCATCCCGCCTTCGTCTGCGAGCAAGTGCCTGGCCCTGGACGGTGAGTATTTAGCTTTTCATATTTTTTATTTTATTTCATGTGCCTACTTTGGGGGGACATGTGGGGGACGACACACAGAGGAGGACATATTAGGGAAGAGACCTCGAGTACATGGGAGGGTGCAAATGAACTGATCCCCTGAATGCTACCAAAGGGAATAAAACTTAACATTTAATCAATGATACTTTAGAATACGTGGCACAAAAAGGACAATCACAAAACACATAAATAGACAAGCCTGGGTGGGCCAAAAACAAGAGCACGGTAAAACCAGTGTAGAAGAGGAACGCTCTCACCCGAGATGGACTTGATGGATGGATGGGTCTTTTCAGAGGGTGCCAGAGCAAGAAGTCATGATGAGAATCCTCCAATTCTTTCAGGTGGTGGTCACTGGAAACCGTGCGTAAAAATTATCGTACAGAGGGTTGCTGGATATATAGGCAAGGTCAGGAACAAAATCCCTAGTGAAACCCTGAAGTGAGGGAAGGGGCTAGTAGACCCTGCCTACCTATACGGAGTACTTGCCCCGCAAGGAGTGACCCCGTCCGGATACCTGACCCTGGTGGGGGCCGGAATCCCTGGTATACCCTAAAGAAGTCCCGACGTGTCACGTTTCATTTGACAAAAAATCATCAGGGGAAGTGAAAATTAAAGGGTACCTGTAGTTATAGCAACAATGGTAGCCAAGCAGGCTAAAAATTTGTTACATTTAAAGCCAAACAGGCTATAGGCTATGAGCTAGGTCGTTCAGGCCAAGATGGCTCAAAAACGGGCAAAAAAGATGGACCAGTGGGACCAATCAAGCTCAAAGTACGGTGGCCAGGCCAGTGGGACCTGACAACACACTTGTAATCACAGAAGACCTCAAGTGCTGGTGTGCCAGTGGGCCGCCGTAGCACAATAGAGCACTGCACCGAAGCGCAGCGTGGTCACTGTGGGGCCCAAAACGTTGGGTATAAAGTATGGGGCTGTCGGCAATTGTTTATCTTCAGAGTGCCACTTTTAAAGGCGAATAACAGCGTGCCACTAGCCAAGGTACGCCCTCCTAGGTTACGTGGGGCCGGGTAAGCTCAATCACGTGATCGGTGGCCTGCGTGCCGTGAAACGCAGCGCATGGCAGCATATGCGTCCCAAGTCACGCCCATGGAGCTACAGAGGTGGAGATGTGCTCAGCGTGGGGGGCGGGAGGACGTGGAATGCAACGCCCGCCGCCGCAGCAAGGTGACATGCAGGACCAGGGGAGGGACGGAGTTTAACAACCTGGAGGCGGGCTGGTTGCCTGGAAACCGGGACGCCGGGAACTATGCCACGGGGTGTCAGCGGCTGCAGGGGAGACCGGCGAGTCGGCGGTCTCGTGTTACAGCAAATAGAAAATTGCTGGACTCACAGAGCTACATATGTGCTGATTAACACGGACAACAGACTTATTTACAAAGACAATATGACTGATAGTAAAGCTCAATGAAGGAAATGACAAGAGCTGAATGGATGGACAGGAAGGGCGATCTCCGTGATCACAATAAACAGCTGTGAACAGGGGATCACAAGAAACAGTCTCCCCCCCAACGCGGAGGGAGGACTCTGTCGATGCCCATGACAGACACATGGGCAATACCATTATGATGGTTGTGAATATGGTTGGCTACTGGTGTATCCTTGCCCTTGGCTATGTCGTTAAGGTGCTCGCCCACCCGCCTGCGAAACTCGCGGATGGTTTTACCGACATATTCCTTGCCGCATTCACAGATGAGACGGTAAATCACCCCACGGGTCCTACAATTGATGAAATGGTTAATGGTGTAGACCTTCCCAGTGTTGTTGCTGCGGAAAGTCTTGCCAGTTTGCAAGTGGCTGCAAGCAATGCAGCCACTGCATCTGTAACAGCCTTTGATGTTAGACTGTAACCATGCAGAGCCAGAGGGTACAGGCGGTATGAACTCACTCGAGACCAATCTATCACAGAGATTACGTCCTCTGCGATAATGTGAGGATATTGCCCCACCACCTCTCTTAAATCTGGATACATCAGTAGAATATACCCCAGTTGTTGCGTATGATGTCGCGAAACTCAGGTGCTGCACGATTAAAGGTGCTGACCAGGCGAATGAAATTCCCTGTCTGTGCCTGGTTAGACTTCGGAATTAGGAGATTTGTGCAGTCTACCTGCAATGCTGCTCTAAAGGCTTGTCGCAACACCTTGTCGGGGTATCAACGCTGACTGAATCTCAGTCGCAAGTCAGCCACTTGCTTGATGTATTCTTTTTTAGAGGAGCAATTTCTCCTAAGACGGAGGTACTGACCCTTAGGAATACCTCTCTTAAGTGGGAGCGGATGACTGCTCTCCCACTTAAAGGGAACCTGTCACCAGTTTTATGGTGTCCTAACTAAGGGCAACATAAATAAGTGATTGATACTCTTAGCACAATGCTGGGTCACTTTCTTTAATTGACCCAGTCAATCTGCCAACATCTTGTATTGAAAAGCTCCAGCTGATAATGATGAGTCATGAATATTCATGAGCTCCTGACTCTCCCCGCCCACCTGCTGCTAAATGACAGTTTGTTTCCATATGAACCAGCAGCAGGTGGGCAGGGGAGTGGCTATAGCTCTGAATTAAATATACGCTGGACTCAATGACATCACGCCGGACTCCAATCAGCTCATTAGCATGTGGCATGTGGCATCTTTGTGTGTATATTATGAGTTAACCATCTGTCACACCAGTAAGTGAATACATCTAAGGCACTTTTTAGTAGTTAATGATTGTGTATAATTAGTTAGATTATAATCAAATATCCACATGACAGGTTCCCTTTAAGCAGATTATTGGTCGAAGTGGGTTTCCTATAAACCGTCGTAGTCAGCTCTCCCTCCTCTGTTTTTGAGATGAGGACGTCTAAAAACGGCAAATGGGCAGTACTTTTCTCACTGGTAAAACTGAGACCTATATTGTTTATATTCAGTGTTTCCACCAGGGAGCAGAACAAGACATCATCACCATTCCAGATGATGAAAATGTCATCAATGTATCGCGCCCACAGTCCCACTGGATCCATTGTGGCGGATCCAGCATCCGTGAAAACCAGAGTCTCCTCCCACCAGCCCAGGAACAGGTTAGCGTACGATGGGGCACAGGGACTCCCCATCGCAGTGCCCCTGAGCTGGTGGTAGACCCTGCCGCTGAAGGAGAACACATTATGGGTAAGCGTGAACTCCAACAGACGGAGGATGAAGAGACTGTGGGCGCGATACTGACAAGTTCGGCTGCTCAGAAAATGTTCCACAGCCTTGAGACCCAAGGAGTGGGGGATACTTGAGTATAATGCCTCCACGTCTATACTGGCAAGTAGACTGTCTGCCTCTGTATAGATCCTCTCAAACCGCTTCAGGAGGTCTGTAGTGTCGCGGGTGTAGGAGGGAAGGGTGGTCACAAATGGGGCCAGAATTTTGTCCACGTATATTTCCGCATTTTGACAAAGGTTGCCTACTCCTGATACTATAGGGCGTCCCTTGAGCGGGTTGGTTCCCTTGTGAAGTTTAGGGAGGCAATAAAAGGTTGCCATGCGGGGACACGGGGGAAACAGAAACTTGAACTCCTCATCGGAGATAATGAGTGCCAATTTGGCCTCCTCTAGGATGTTTTTTAATTCTGACCTAAAGTCGTTTGTTGGGTCTCGAGGTAACATCTCATAAGTGGAGGGATCACACAGAAGGGATTCACACATTGCTCTATACTGGCTTTGATCCATGACCACCGTGTTACCCCGCTTATCCGAGGGTTTAATTACAATGGAACGGTCCCTCTCGAGGTCAGAGATCACGGTGGCCTGGGCCCGGTCGATATTAGAGCAGTGTGATGGTCTAAGTTCCTCAACCTGATGTGAGACTAGGTCTAAAAAAACATCAATGCAGGATGGATCAGCAGATACTGGTGGCATTTTGTTGCTTTTTATTTTCAAATTGGTAAAGTGTTGTACTGGCTTTCTGTCAAGATCAAAGAGCAGGCGTACATCCGACAAGATCTCGAGGGGGATACTTAGTTCGCAGCACTGTTTCCTTTCCTGCAACCTGAAAAATTGATGCCAGCGTAATATACAAACAAACAGATTGAGATCTTTGATGGTGTCAAATTTGTTGAAATTAGGGGTCGGCACAAATGAGAGACCCAATTGGAGGACCTGGATCTCAGTGGCACTAAGGGGGCGTGAGGACAGATTGACAACCTGGGGTCCTAGGGGTTTTGAGGGGGTGGTTGGGCATCAAGAATTCTTGCTCTGGCACCCTCTGAAAAGACCCATCCATCCATCAAGTCCATCTCGGGTGAGAACGTTCCTCTTCTACACTGGTTTTACCATGCTCTTGTTTTTGGCCCACCCGGGCTTGTCTATTTATGTGTTTTGTGATTGTCCTTTTTGTGCCACTTATTCTAAAGTATCATTGATTAAATGTTAAGTTTTATTCCCTTTGGTCCCATTCAGGGGATCAGTTCATTTGCATTCTGAATTTTTGGGAGTTTTCTGGTCAAGCCTTGAGCTAGACCCTGTGCATTGTTTTTTTCTTAGTCTACATGGGAGGGGGAATGTGGGGGCTGTGTGGGGCTAAATTATTATGGGAGGGACTACTATGTGGGGGCAAATTACTATGTGGGGGCAAATTATTATGGGAGGGTCAACTATGTGGGGGCAAATTACTATATGGGGCAGTGTGGGGGCAAATTACTATGTGGGGGAAGTGTGGGGGCAAATTATTATGGGAGGGACTACTATGTGGGGGCAAATTACTATATGGGGCTGTGTGGGGCCAAATTATTATGGGAGGGACTACTATGTGGGGGAAAATTACTATATGGGGGCAGTGTGGTGGAAACTATTGTGGGGGGGCAGTGTGGGGTAATTGCTATGTGGGGACAGTGTGGGGGCAAATTACTATGTGGGGGCAGTGTGGGGGAAACTATTGTGTGGGGGCAGTGTGGGGAAATTGCTATGTGGGGGCAGTGTGGGGTAATTTCTATGTGGGGACAGTGTGGGGAAATTGCTATGTGGGGACAAATTACTATGGGGGGAAACTATTGTGTGGGGGCAGTGTGGGGTAATTTCTATGTGGGGACAGTGTGGGGAAATTGCTATGTGGGGACAGTGTGTGGGCAGTGTGGTGGAAATTATTATGTGGGGCAAATTACTATGTGGGGGAAGTGTGAGGTAATTTCTATGTGGGGGCAGTGTGGTGGAAATTACTACCTTTGGGCAGTGTGGGGGCAAATTACTATGTGGGGGCAAATTACTATGTGGGGCCGTGTGGGGGAAATTACTATGTAGGGGCAGTGTGGGGCAAATTACTATGTAGGGAAAATTACTGTGTGGGGGCAAACTACTATATGGGGGCAGTTTGGGGGAAATTACTGTGTGGGGGGAAATTACTATGGGGGGATTACTATGTGGGGGCAGTGTGGTGGAAATTACTATATGGGGGTGTTGCTATTGGGGAGGCACTGTAGGGGCAATTCTATTATTTTTGGGGACACTATACAGGGATTATTGCCTGGAGCACAATAGAGGGTGGTATTATTACTCGGGGCACTCTAGGGGACATTATAGCTGCTGTGGACACTATAGGAACATTTGGGGTAATTTATCAAACTGGTGTAAAGTAGAACTGGCTTAGTTGCCCATAGCAGCCAATCAGATTCCACCTTTCATATTTGACAGCTCTTTTGGAAATCCAGTTCTACTTTACACCAGTTTGATAAATGACCCCAATTATGTCTATTAGGGTCACTATTTTTTAAGCAGTATAGTACCTGGGGCATTGGGGAGCACAACGGGCACAGTATTGGGGGTGGCAGCAGGATGGCACTGTGGGGACACCAGGATGAGGAGGTTGATGGAAAAATTGAGAAATCTAACATGTCTGTGTTACAAACTGTAGAGACGAGATGCGGCTGAAAGAATTTGCCATGGTGGTCTGGGTCAAACGGAGGAGAAGAGGAAAGAGAAGGTCTACATGACAGGAGATGTCACTGGTTGTAAGAGGTATGTGGTGCTGTATTCTCCTCCATGTCTTTTTTATTATAATTATATGTATTTTAAATTTGGCGACCAAATGTTTCAGTTTAGGACCCAATTTGGGGTATTTTTTTTTTGTCTGAAGATGTCATATGGCCTAAGAAGAGACTGTGGCGCTCATGAAGCACCGCAGCCTCTTCATACAAAAAGAAACTAAACTAAAATGGAGGGGGGGGGGCATGCGCAGTACATTTCCCACTGTGGGCAGAGGAATACTGATATGCCGTGCGCATGCGCCAGTTAAGTAACAGGCCTGGCGGTGAAGCGCACAGGCTCTGGATTATGAATGGAGACGAGAATGATGACGCAAGGATACAGGGCTAGCCGGATGATACAGAGGGGAGGAGTCAGGAGCAAGTAAGGTGGGGGGCACTGGGCACTTGCAGCACACTATCCGCCCCTGGGCACTTGCGATAGGTAATTTGCCTATCTTTAAAACTTCATTTTGGGTACTATGGAGGCTCTAAACAAACTAAACCCAGGTACCATTAGTGTTATGGATCTGCCTCCCACAGAGCTATATAGTCAGTTTGAAAAATGTTATGTAGGTGACAGACTCCCTTTAATACTTGGGGGGGGGGGGTGCACTGCCCACCAATGTTTTTAATACAGGGGAGGGGGGGAGGGCGCACTGCCCACCAATGATTTTAATACAGGGGAGGGAGGGGGGGTAGGGCGCACAGCCCACCAATGATTTTTTTTTTTTTTATATTGACAATTTTTATTGTTTTTTCAATTTTTACATTCAAAGTCATAATAAAGAGCATTGACTGTTATATAGTGTGTAATGATATACATATACAGTATCCATGGCTAACAGTCATATACACACTTTGCAATTATAAATGTAAAGAGAGGCTTGTATGGCCACATAAAGGCAAGTGTCAGATAAAAAAGAACAATAACACTAACAATAAGTTAGTATAACTTTGTGACAGGGTACTAAGATAGCACTAAAATCTGGCTAAAGTAAGACTGAGGTAAGACTGACATAAGACTGACATGATGTATACGTGGGAGACTTTGAAGTAGAATTTAGGTACTGGCCCCGAAATGTTGAAATGGAGGGAGGTATCTAAGAGAAGTTCCTATAGCCTCTCCAAGGGGACCAAATCTGGAGAAAGGTGTGTCTAGTGTGAGATTCCCAATGAGAGATTTCTTCCATTCTGTAGATCTGATCTACTCTATTTATCCAGTGTTCCAAGTTAGGGACTTCAGCAGACAACCAGTGGGTCGGTAATAAGAGTCTAGCAGCGGCTATCAAAAGTGAGAAGAGTGAGGACTTAGATGAATTAACTCCCTTCATACCCAAGGATAACAATGCTAAATCTGGTGCGCAGGGAAAGGAAGTTTGACAAATCTGATTGCTTAGATTGATTATGTTATGCCACCACGGATTAATTAGCTCACATGTCCACCAGATGTGAAAGAACGAGCCTTTGGTTTTGGAGCAGCGCCAACATACATCAGTAGCATTAGGTATATAAAGGCATGTTATATCGGGGGTTCTGTACCATCTCATAAGGACCTTGTAACTATTCTCCTGGATACGAACGCATCTGGAGATCTTGTGAGGGGTAATTAAGGCTTTAGTAATTTCTAGAGGAGTCAAGGTTCGCTGGAGATCTCTCTCTCACAAACCAATCACTGCAGGTTTGAGTGTTGTAGGGGGGGATATCAAATTTTTATATATTGTGGAGATGGTTTTAGAGGGATATTTCTTACAGCTTATTAATTCTTCAAACCAGTGTATAGTGTTGGAAGGGAGGGTCTTTTTTGCAAGGAGAAGAGATTCGGTTCTGATAAAGTGCATGAGGACCGGGTTATGGATCTGTGTGGTCAGCACTTTACAGATTTCTGGGTCAGAGAGTATACACCCATTTGGGTCTAGAAGTTGGGAGATGGGAGTTTCAAGAGATCTTAAAGTCAGGGGACAGCTATCTCTCAAGTCTTTAGGAGCCAGATTAATAACATCTCTTATCTGAAGAAGAGGGGAGGGCAGATTTAAACTCTTGGAGCAAAGTGAGAGACCCTTCCATACTTTTAATGTGTTGCGAATGAGAGGGTTTGGAATGGTACTAAGTGAGGAAGGTAGTTTATCGGCCAATAGGAGGGCTCTGATGGGAGAGGACAGGAAAGCATTCTCTATTATGGGCCAAGATTTATGGGGTGGATCTCTGATCCAATCAACCACTCGAGAAAGTTGTATGGCTTTCATATAAGCCTCCGGGTCTGGGAGTCCGATACCTCCTTTAGCTTTGGGCCTTGTAAGTGTGAGAAATGAGATGCTGGAATTTTTACCATTCCAAATAAATTTCCGAATGAGCTTATTTAGAGAAACAAAGAAGGATTTAGGGATTTCTATAGGGAGTACTTGCATTAAGTATGTAAGTCTGGGTATAATTAGGGACATTAGGATGTTTTTTCTGTCAAACCAAGAAAGGTATGGGTAGTCAATTGAGTCTATTTGGGCTTGTATAGATGTTAGAAGAGGTTTATAATTCAAATTAAATAGTTCAGACAATTTTGGAGAAATCTTGATACCTAAATATGTTAATAATTGGGTCTGCCAATTGAAGGGGGAGTTTGCTCGTAAGGAGGAAAGATTTAAGGGAGAAAGACCTATGTGGAGAATTTGAGATTTCGAGGGGTTTACTTTAAAGTTAGATAGTGAGCCGAATAGGGAGAGCTTTGTCAGAATTCTGGGCATAGAAATATGGGGGTTAGTGGTTAGGATCAATAAGTCATCTGAAAAGGCCGCTAATTTAAATTCTTGACAACCGACCCTCAACCCTTTGATCTCCTTGTCTTGTCTAAGAATTTGTAGGAGGGATTCCATAACCAGGACAAATATGAGGGGGGATAGCGGGCAGCCTTGCCTCGTACCATTTCTTATTGTAAAGTGAGAGGATAAGAGTCCATTGACCGACACGGATGCTGAAGAACTTGTATACATAGAGAACACTGCATTTATGTATTGTAAAGGCAACTGGAATTTCGAAAGGATCAGTTTAATGTATGTCCAATCGATTCTATCAAATGCTTTTTCAGCATCCGTGCCGATCATGACCAGAGGGATAGCTTTATGTGAAGCATAAAATAAGGCATTCAGTATTTTAGTGGTGTTATCCCTCCCCTCCCGACCTTTAACAAACCCTACTTGATCAGGATGTATCAAGAGAGGGAGGAGGCTTTGCAGTCTTGTGGCAAGCATTTTAGCTATAAGCTTGAGATCAACGTTGAGTAAGGATATGGGGCGGTAATTGGAGCAGGACGTGAGATCTTTACCCTCTTTAGGGATTATTGTAATCGTAGCTTTCGTCATGTCTGAGGAAAGAGGTTGGCCGGCTAAAGCACCATTACAGATGGGGAGCATAAAGGGGATTAATAGGTCTCCAAAGGCCGAATAGTATGATATCGGAAGGCCATCAGGGCCAGGGCTCTTTCCTTTGGGGGTAGATTTTATGGCAGCTGTTAACTCCAGGGAGGTAAATGGCTTGGATAAGGATTCTTGCTGTATAGCAGTTAGGGACGGGAGATTGAGGGTGTCTAAAAAAGATTTGATATTGGCTTCTCTATCTAGGGAGGTGTCTGGAAGAGCAGAAGGAGGGAGGTTGTATAAAGTTTCATAGAACTGTTTAAATTGATCAGCTATTTCTTCTGCTTTGAAAAGCTGAGTACCTATGGGGGATTTAATGCTCTGGACATAACGGGAGTCTCTTCTCTGCTTTATTCTACGCATCATGTATTTTGATGCTTTGTTTCCGTGAGCGAAGGTTTTTTGCTGGGCCGACAGGAAGAACTTAGCTGAACGCTCGTTTAATAAGTTCTTCAGTTGTGTTCTAAGAGAAGAGAGATCCGCTAATTGATGAGCGAGTAGGGACTGTTTATGAGCTTTTTCCACAGAGTGGATTTTGGACAGAAGAGTATTTAGTTTCTTTTCAGACTCTTTATTTGAATAAGAGCAGAGACTGATCAATCTGCCTCTGATGTAAGGTTTGTGGGCATCCCAGAGTATCTGGGGGGATATCTCAGGGGTATTGTTTAATCTGAAATATTCTTCTAAAAAGGATAATATTTGCGATTTATGTTTAGAATTACCCAACAGGGATTCATTAAGTCTCCAGTTTGTATATCTACTGTTTTTGACTTCTGGGCATATAGTACAATATATAGGGGAGTGATCAGAAAGTGTGATGTCTCCTATCTGAGCAAAGGAGCAATGCTGTAGGTTTTCTTTTGGGGTTAAAATGTAATCTATCATGCTGTATGAGGAGTTAGGTGGGGAATAGAAGGAGTAATCCACTAATTCAGGGTTGAGGCAGTGCCATATGTCTATCATACCCATGTTATACAGTTTAGTATGTAGCACTCTAAGAGCTTTTGTAGAGACTGAGGATTTCTTCGAGGAAGTGTCAATGAGAGGGTTGAAGGCGAGGTTAAAGTCTCCCGCTATGACCAGGAGGCCTTCCCTATGTGTATCAACTAAGGCCAGGGTACTGGAGAACCAATTAACCTGATCCTCGTTAGGAGCATAGACATTAACAAATGTAAACATAGTTTGTCCTATTTTACCCTTAAGAATGAGGTATCTACCATCTGGGTCCTGTAGATGGGATTTATATTGGAAAGGGAGCCCCCTACGGAATCCTATGCTAACTCCCCTCGAGGCGGCGCCCCCGGCCCCACAATGGTACCAGCAGGGGAATCTAGAGTAGGAGAGATTCGGGTAACAGCCATGTTTATAGTGAGTTTCCTGGAGGAAAACCACTGAGCATTTCTCCCTATGTAACAGAGAAAAGATTTGGCTTCTCTTGGAGGGAGATCTCAGGCCTTTGACATTATAGGATACCAATTTAAGGTCAGACATCATTGAGTATGGGGAAAGAAATGATATAAAATCTAATTGAGATGTCTGCTAGGAGGTTACCCACCGGCCACCAAAGGGGGGGGAGGGCGCCGCCACGAGAGATGCACACCGGAAACCTCTGTCTAGGACCGCCTCGGGACCACGACTTTTCTTTCAACACCATGTCAGTTTCGTATAAGAGAAAAGTAGTCAGAGAAGATTTTAAGCACCTGTCAAAATAACAAAAAGTGAACGTGAACGTAGAGAACAGAACCAGTAGCATTGATCGCAAGTGGTTAGATAGATGTCTATGAAGTGGGAACATGACTAATATAGTTCCCTGAGCAAAAGGAGTAACACAGGGGGAAGAAGGTATACTTGGATACCAAGGAGAAGTAGCTCCCTCTGAGGGGTTATTATATCTGGAGGGTCGGACTGGGTTGTCCTAAAATTTGTATTAAACCTGGGGTCAATCCGTATTTAGTGATCCAGGGCTATATTTTCCATAGAGATAGAAGGGGGGAAGGAGGGGAGGGGAGGAGGAAGAGGGAGAGGACACATTATATGTACTAGCATAAATGACTCAAAAGTCACCACTCAAATATAAAGCTGTAGAAGTCATCAAACAGATGGGATGGAGGTCCCTACTGTATCTTTCTCCTACACTGAGTGGAGAAAGGCACGGACAAGGGCAATAATAGAATGAGTATCCCATTCGCCACTCAGTGTAGTAGGCTAAGTTGTATGGAGCATTCAAATATAGTGGTAGCAAAACAAAACAAAACAAAACAAAAGTCTATGCATTGAGTCCTCTGTTTCCATAGTTATATGCAAAAGAGAGTAAAACAAAAGGATAAGAGGGGTTAGGTGAATAATACTTATGCTAGAGACAAGCGCTTAGGGGTAGTAGGAACATTTCCCTTTCTGGATCTTTGAGATTTAGGAGTAAGGAGAGGTTCCCATGGAATTGGCGTAGGCAGGTTTGGTAAGGCGGTCAAGTTTTGGACCATGTCCCAGTTTTCTATAGGCAGCGGCGATATTTGAAGGAGATCGTAGGCTCTATTTAGATCACTGAAGGAAGCAATGTGAATGCGGCGACCATCATGGAGAAAAGATAGGCCAAATGGAAATGTCCATCTGTATAGGATCTTAAGACGACGTAGCAGGTCAGTGAGTGGTTTCAACATTTTTCGTTTCTTCAGGGTAGTTTGGGCTAAGTCCTGATAGATGGTGATGGAGTTGCCCTCCCATTCCACAGAGTCGGAGTTCCTAGATCCAGCCAGAATTGCTTCTTTCACCGGAAAGTGTAGGAATCTGCAGATCACGTCTCTGGGGGGTTCACTTGCTTGTGGCTTGGGGCGAAGTGCTCTATGTGCTCGTTCTATCAAGACGTCGTGCACAGAATCAGGGCCCAGAAGCTTGAGGCAGATCTGTATAACTGTCTCTGGGATATCCAATGTAGAAACAGACTCCGGGATGCCTCTAAAGCGGAGATTATTCCGTCTGCCCCTATTCTCCTGATCCTCCATGGCTGTATAAAGGGCGTTCATATGGCTCTGGGCAAGGGACAGGCTGGAGACCATTTCGCTCTGGTGCTGCAGGACTGTGGCCTGGGTGTCTTCCAGAACTTCCACCCTGCGGCCTATGTGACGTACGTCCTCTTTGATAGAGGAGAGATCCAGGCTAAGTGGCCCCAAGGCGTCTGCCAGGGCTTCCTTAAGGAAAGACCTGGAGATGGGCAGACGTTCTGTGTCTTCAGAGTCCTCTCCTACATTTTCGGCGCTTGCAGCTGCCGCCTGTTTGTAGCTGGAGCGAGGTGTCCCGGGCGCCATCTTGGCTTCCTTGCTCACCGATGTTGCCGCCACTTTCCTGATGAATTTCTCAATTTCACCGGCTTGGCTCTGTGATTTACTTTGACCAGTCTGATCAGTGGTCTTTTGATTACCGATCTTGACCATTTTAACTTCCAGATCGCTAATGATAATGGGCTATGAGGGATCTGCTAGGAGGAGAGCTGCACCTCACACAACCATTCAGCTCCGGTGCAGGCTCCGCCCCTCAGCCCACCAATGATTTTAATAAAGGGGAGGGGGGGCACTGCCCACCAATGATTTTAATAAAGGGGAGGGGGGGCACTGCCCACCTATGATTTTAATACCGGGGAGGGCACACTGGGGGCTGATGGAGAGGCACTTGGGGCTGATGGAGAGGGTACTGGGGGCTGATGTAGAGGCACTGGGGGTGATGGAGAGGCACTGGGGGCTGATGGAGAGGCACTGGGGGCTGGTGAGAGGCACTGGGGGCTGGTGAGAGGCTCCGGGGGCTGATGGAGAGGCTACTGGGGGTTGCTATAAGGCTACTGGGGGCTGCTATGAGGCATGGGGCTCTTATCTGAGGTCTGATTGGGGGTCATTCATATTGGGGTCTGAGCTGAGGTGTGATCTGAGGTCTTATTGGGGTCTTATTAACATTGGGGATCTTATTGGGGCTGTTAGCTGAGGTCTGATTAACATTGGGGATCTGATTGGTGGTCTGACCTGAGGTATAATGAAAAATATTTTTTTTCCGGAGCAGCTTGGAGAAAAAAGGCCTCACAGTCTCCCACACTCCTTCTGCCCGGCCAAGCAAGCCAGCAACCCTGAGGCCAAGCCAGCCAGCACCCCTGAGGCCAAGCCTGTCAGCACCCCTGAGGCCAAGCCTGTCAGCACCCCTGAGGCCAAGCCAGCCAGCACCCCTGAGTCTTCAGAACTGTAAGTAAATTATATATAAGGGGAGCTTATCATATGAAAGAGACAAATTATGTCTGAACAGACATATAGCGCAAAGTTTTTGTTTACGTTTTATGTTGCACTGAGTTTTCTGCAAAATATATATATATATTTCTTTTTTTCATTTTTTGGGGGGGGGGGGGGGGCAGGGTGGCAGTGGATCTTGGGTAAGTTCCCACACTTTTTTTCCCAGGACTTGACCCCTGGAGTGGTCCCGCAGTATGGGCGGCAGTTCTGACTAGTCCAACTTTAATACACAGACATTTAGATTCATACATTTCCTACACTGGCACAAATGCGTTGCCAGTGACCAATTGTCTGTTCTCAGTCCTACGTGTAACCGTCAGTGCATGAGGAGCTGCGGATGTGGTGGCGAGCTGCGGTATGTGGGGTGGGAGATCCGGGAGGATGGGGCCCATAAATTTTTTTGCTATGGGGCCCAGTCATTTCTAGCTACGCCCCTGTGTGGATGACACTGTTATGGGGGGATCTGTGGATGACCATGCTATGGGGGGATCTGTGGATGACACTATATAGCATCTTATGCTATATGTGTCATCCACAGATCCCCCCCATAACAGTGTCCCCCAATAGACCGGGCCCCACCGCTCACAGCAGTATACATATCTAAACAGTAATCCTTAACCTCGAGTAACCTTAACTTTAAAGCAGCGCTATCCTGTTTACTACCTTACAATCAAGCTTTTGTAACAGGCAGAGTGGGCTGCGGCGTAACGTCACTCACTCACGTCACGTGCCTACTCCGCCTGCTTCATTCATAAAGTGGGAGTGCAGTGAGCCGTGGCGTTGGTACGGTGGCCAACTATGCAGTGGGTCAGGATAGATGTATATAAGTCTATGGTTTGTTCGTGACGCCAATTGCAATGTGAGCAGGGTGCTGTTGCAGGGCCCTTTAAGATGTTATAACTCACGTACCAGGTGAGGAATGCCAGAGTGGGGATAGTGTCTCTGTGTAATGTCAGCGGTGTCTCCTACCTTGGTACGGCTGGACTCCTGGATCCTGGCTCACTTGCAATAAATTGAGTGTTGTTACTAGGAGTAATTGAGGAACTTTGGTAGCAGTAAATGAGATCCAGACTGTTAATATAATCCAACTTGTCTTTACTGGTTGCAGCAGTAATCCATACGAGTTACAGCATTAGTCTTTAGGTCCCAGCAGGCATTGGCAATGTATGGCAGGGATCAATATCTCTTCTGCAGCTATACTATGTGTCTGGAGAATCTGGCAGGAATCTGTCTTCTGCTCTGTCTATCTTCTGCTTGGTGTGGGCCTGACTAGCTGAGGAGGAATTTGGCTTCTCCTGGTCTCTGGATAATTACTCACAGTTATGCTCACAGGGAATGGCTCTTCCTGGAGGAACGATCCTGGGTTGGGATCCCTATTTCTGGGAGCTCCTACCAACACAGCCTTCCCCTAGCAGGGGTAGCTGGTACACTCACTATAACTTCCTTCTCCTCCCCATGAGGCAGGATGTGGGAACATTCCACACCTCCTCAAAGAGGGGGGAGCTAGACTGGAATGAACTATTCCAGTCTAGATATACTAAACTGTCTAAGGCCTGCTGAACACATTGCTGTCACCTGCTGGTGTACATGGAAATTACAGCAAATATATGAAACAGGCATATAATGCACATTTGTGAGAGTATGATGTTAAATTACACAGGATGACAATGCAAATACACTTAACCTGTTGTAGCGGGATAACAGAGCGTGGTAACATAACTCTGGGATGTTACAGGAGCGCTGCTTTAAAGTTAAAGTTCCTCGAGGTTAAAGGGCTTCTGTCACCCCACTAAAGTCATATTTTTTTTTTGGGCTAGTTAAATTACTTATATTGCGATATATGAAAATATAATGGTCTTATTTACTTTGATTTAGCAGTTTCTTCTAAAAACGAAGTTTTATAATATGTAAATTAGGTCTCTACCAGCAAGTAGGGCGGCTACTTGCTGGTAGCAGCTGCAGAAAACCGCCCCCTCATCGTGTTGATTGACAGGGCCAGCCGGGATCTCCTCCTCCGGCCAGCCCTGTCGGCATTTCAAAAATCGCACGCCTGTGTTCATTCGGCGCAGGCGCTCTGAGATGAGGAGGCTCGCCTCCTCAGAACTCCCTCAGTGCGCCTGCGCCGATGACATCACCGAAATAGAAGACGTCATCGGCGCAGCCTCCTCATCTCAGAGCGCCTGTGCCGAATGAACACAGGCGCGCGATTTTTGAAATGCCGACAGGGCTGGCCGGAGGAGGAGAGACCTAATTTACATATTATAAAACTTCGTTTTTAGAAGAAACTGCTGAATCAAAGTAAGTAAGACCATTATATTTTCATATATCGCAATATAAGTAATTTAACTAGCATAAAAAAAAATATGACTTTAGTGGGGTGACAGAAGCCCTTTAACCTCTTAAGGACACATGACGTACCGGTACGTCATGTGTTGTTCCGATCACTGCCGCCTGGCCGGCAGTGATCGGAACCCGGTGCCTGCTCAAATCATCGAGCAGGCACCTAGGCTAAATGCGCGGGGGGGTCCCGTGACCCCCCCATGTCGGCGATCGCGGCAAACCGCAGGTCAATTCAGACCTGCGGTTTGCTGCGATTTCTGCAGTTTCTGATCCCTGCGGTCCCTGACCGCGGGGATCAGAAACTTTAGTATTCCTAAAATAGATCTGTATCCCTCCTTCTGCACCCCCCGAGTGATTTTAGACCGGTGGGAGGTGCAGGGGGAGGGTTGCGGGCAGTGTGGGCGGTGCGGGAGGCGGGCGGTGCGGCAGGCGGGATCGCGATCCCCCGCCCGCCTCCCCTTGTATAATCGTTGGTTTCTAGTGGGGATACCAGGGTGCCAGCACATTGCTGGCACCCTGGTATAAACGGCTGACATCTGCGATGCGATGTCAGCCGTTAACCCTTTCCATACAGCGGTCCATACAGCGGTCCGTTAACTTTGCAGCCCCCCGATGGGAGAGGGAGAGAGCCCCCAGACAGCCCCCCGAGAGATCAGCTCCTTACCCTTCCCCGTCTGCGAAGTTCTGAGCAGACGGGGAAGGTTCCCATGGCAACAGGACGCCTCTCAGGCGTCCTGCTGTCCATGGTGCTGAACAGATCTGTGCTAAAAGCATAGATCTGTTCAGTGTAAGTAAAATACAGTACAGAACAATATATATTGTACTGTACTGTATTATACAGACATCAGACCCACTGGATCTTCAAGAACCAAGTGGGTCTGGGTCAAAAAAAAAGTTAAAAAAAGTGAAAAAAAAAGTAAAAATCAAAAAACACATTTATCACTGATTAAAAATGAAAAAAATAAAATTCCCTACACATGTTTGGTATCGCCGCGTCCGTAACGACCTGATCTATAAAACGGTTATGTTACTTTACCCGAACGGTGAACGCCATAAAAATAAAAAATAAAAAACTAGGATGAAATTGAAATTTTGCCCACCTTACTTCCCAAAAAAGGTAATAAAAGTGATCAAAAAAGTCGCATGTACGCCAAAATAGTACCAATCAAACCGTCATCTCATCCCGCAAAAATCATACCCTACCCAAGATAATCGCCCAAAAACTGAAAAAACTATGGCTCTTAGACTATGGAAACACTAAAACATGATTTTTTTTGTTTCAAAAATGAAATCATTGTGTAAAACTTACATAAATAAAAAAAAAGTATACATATTAGGTATCGCCGCGTCCGTATCGACCGGCTCTATAAAAATATCACATGATCTAACCCCTCAGATGACCACCGTAAAAAAATTAAAATAAAAACGGTGTAAAAAAAGCCATTTTTTGTCATCTTACGTCACAAAAAGTGTAATAGCAAGCAATCAAAAAGTCATATGCACCCCAAAATAGATGCCAATCAAACCGTCATTTCATCCCGCAAAAAATGAGACCCTACTTAAGATAATCGCCCAAAAACTGAAAAAACTATGGCTCTTAGACTATGGAGACACTAAAACATTTTTTTTGTTTTAAAAATGAAATCATTGTGTAAAACTTACATAAATAAAAAAAATAGTATACATATTAGGTATCGCCGCGTCCGTGACAACCTGCTCTATAAAATTACCACATGATCTAACCTGTCAGATGAATGTTGTCAATAACAAAAAATAAAAACGTGCCAAAAAATCTATTTCTTGTTACCTTGCCGCACAAAAAGTGTAATATAGAGCAACCAAAAATCATATGTACCCTAAACTAGTACCAACAAAACTGCCACCCTATCCCGTAGTTTCTAAAATGGGGTCACTTTTTTGGAGTTTCTACTCTAGGGGTGCATCAGGGGGGCTTCAAATGGGACATGGTGTAAAAAAAAACTGTCCAGCAAAATCTGCCTTCCAAAAACCGTATGGCGTTCCTTTCCTTCTGCGCCCTGCCGTGTGCCCGTACAGCAGTTTACGACCACATATGGGGTGTTTCTGTAAACTACAGAATCAGGGCCATAAATAATGAGTTTTGTTTGGCTGTTAACCCTTGCTTTGTAACTGGAAAAAAAATATTAAAATGGAAAATCTGCCAAAAAAGTGAAATTTTGAAATTGTATCTCTATTTTCCATTAAATCTTGTGCAACACCTAAAGGGTTAACAAAGTTTGTAAAATCAGTTTTGAATACCTTGAGGGGTGTAGTTTCTTAGATGGGGTCACTTTTATGGAGTTTCTACTCCAGGGGTGCATCAGGGGGGCTTCAAATGGGACATGGTGCCAAAAAAACAGTCCAGCAAAATCAGCCCTCCAAAAACCAAACGGCGCACCTTTCACTCTACGCCCCGCTGTGTGCCCGTACAGTAGTTTACGGCCACATATGGGGTGTTTCTGTAAACAGCAGAGTCAGGGCAATAAAGATACAGTCTTGTTTGGCTGTTAACCCTTGCTTTGTTAGTGGAAAAAATGGGTTAAAATGGAAAATTAGGCAAAAAAATGAAATTCTCAAATTTCATCGCCATTTGCCAATAACTCCTGTGCAACACCTAAAGGGTTAACGATGTATGTAAAATCAGTTTTGAATAGCTTGAGGGGTGTAGTTTCTTAGATGGGGTCACTTTTAGGGAGTTTCTCCTCTAGGGGTGCATCAGGGGGCTTCAAATGGGACATGGTGTAAATAAACCAGTCCATAAAAATCAGCCCTCCAAAAACCATACGGCGCACCTTTCACTCTACGCCCCGCTGTGTGCCCGTACAGTAGTTTACGGCCACATATTGGGTGTTTCTGTAAACGGCAGAGTCAGGGCAATAAAGATACAGTCTTGTTTGGCTGTTAACCCTAGATTTGTTAGTGGAAAAAATGGGTTAAAATGAAAAATTAGACAAAAAAATGAAATTCTCAAATTTCCTCCCCATTTGCCAATAACTCTTGTGCAACACCTAAAGGGTTAACAACGTATGCAAAATCAGTTTTGAATACCTTGAGAGGTGTAGTTTCTTAGATGGGGTCATTTTTGGGTGGTTTCTATAATGTAAGCCTCGCAAAGTGACTTGAGACCTGAACTGGTCCCTAAAAATTGAGTTTTTGTAAATTTCTGAAAAATTTCAAGATTTGCTTCTAAACTTCTAAGCCTTATAACATCCCCAAAAAATAAAATATCATTCCCAAATCAATTCTAACAAGAAGTAGACATATGGGGAATGTAAAGTCATCACAATTTTTTGGGGTATTACTATGTATTACAGAAGTAGAGAAACTGAAACTTTGAAATTTGCAAATTTTTCCAAATTTTTTGTTAAATTAGGTATTTTTTGGTGCAAAAAAAATAATTTTTTTGACTTCATTTTACCAGTGTCATGAAGTACAATATGTGACGAAAAAACAATCTCAGAACGGCCTGGATAAGTCAAAGCATTTTAAAGTTATCAGCACTTAAAGGGACTCTGGTCAGATTTTCAAAAAATGGCCTGGTCCTAAGGTGTAAAAAGGCTGTGTCCTTAAGGGGTTAAGGATTACTGTTTAGATATGTATACTGCTGTGAGCGGCGGGACCCGGTCTAAGAGTACAGTGACTGCACCTGGCCTCGCCGCGAGTTGCCCGGCTACAGCCCCTCCTCCCTCCACACTGATACATTGCTGCGTTGTGTAGCATCGCAGCCGGCGATGTATCAGCATTAGCGATGTAAAAATGGCAGCATTTGCCATTTCCCCCCTATGAATTAACACATGTGGAATTATATTCATAACAAACAAGTGTGAAACAACTGAAAATATGTCATATTCTAGGTTCTTCAAAGTAGCCACCTTTTGCTTTGATTACTACTTTGCACACTCTTGGCATTCTCTTGATGAGCTTCAAGAGGTAGTCCCCTGAAATGGTCTTCCAACAGTCTTGAAGGAGTTCCCAGAGATGCTTAGCACTTGTTGGCCCTTTTGCCTTCACTCTGCGGTCCAGCTCACCCCAAACCATCTCGATTGGGTTCAGGTCCGGTGACTGTGGAGGTTAGGTCATCTGGCGCAGCACCCCATCACTGTCCTTCATGGTCAAATAGCCCTTACTTTCAACGTTTTCCCAATTTTTCGGCTGACTGACTGACCTTCATTTCCTAAAGTAATGATGGCCACTCGTTTTTCTTTACTTAGCTGCTTTTTTCTTGCCATAATACAAATTCTAACAGTCTATTCAATAGGACTATCAGCTGTGTGTCCAACTGACTTCTCCTCAATGCAACTGATGGTCCCAACCCCATTTATAAGGCAAGAAATCCCACTTATTAAACCTGACAGGGCACACCTGTGAAGTGAAAACCATTTCAGGGGACTACCTCTTGAAGCTCATCAAGAGAATGCCAAGAGTGTGCAAAGCAGTAATCAAAGCAAAAGGTGGCTACTTTGAAGAACCTAGAATATGACATATTTTCAGTTGTTTCACACTTGTTTGTTATGTATATAATTCCACATGTGTTAATTCATAGTTTTGATGCCTTCAATGTGAATCTGCAATTTTCATAGTCATGAAAATAAAGAAAACTCTTTGAATAAGAAGGTGTGTCCAAACTTTTGGTCTGTACTGTATATTTGTTTACATTGCAAATGTAGGAAAAGCAACTTTTGACATTGCTTTTATTTTTATTTTACTTTACACTGAATAGCAAGTTAAACCAGCTGCTTAGATTAATTTGTCATGTGGATGACAATTTTTTTTTGCTTTTGTGTAAAGTATGCACAATAAAATGTACTTACATTTTTTGTGTGTTTTTTTATTTAAATGTTTTTATTACTTTTTTATAATCTCATTAAGAAATTACAGTTTTACAAGATTATTTTGTACTTCTATTGTATTAGAATACTGCTGTATGCTAATACATTATGCTCTTTGTCTCTATGGCACAGCCTGTGGTTAGGGCAAGACTAGTGTGTCCTAACAGCAGGATTACTGAATTGACAGTCCTGGAGTCCTTTCAAGGTCCCCAAGGCTAAATGCAAAAGGCTTACCCAGCCTCCAAGACCATGTTCTGGTCACAGACTGTGAAAATCAAAGAGCTATTAGGATTGGAGCTACCTCCAATCCTGGCTGTAGAGCAAATTTGTTAACCCTTTGATTGCCATGGTCTGTGATCACAGAATAATCAAAGGGGATCTCCCTCTCTGATCGGGTCCCAGTGATCTGGTTGGAGACTGGTTAAGCCCCCTGTGGTCATCCCTAGGGACCTAAAGAACCCCAGGACTGTAAGTTTATTAATCCTGCTGTTAGGGCAAACTACTGTTGCCCTAACCACAGGCTGTGCCATAGAGACACATAATGTATTAGCAAATCCTAATAGTTTATAACTAAGTATAAAATTATTTTTGAATAATTCCATAATTGCATCATTAAAACTGTTATAAAATATTAATAAAAACATTGTAAATTAACCACTTCCTGAACACATCATGTAAATGTACATCAGTGGTCAGGTATTTTAAAATGGTACCCGCTCGCAAGTGCAGCGGGTGCCAGAGCCATTGGGTACCTGCTGTTTAAACAGCAGGCACCCAGGACTAATGTATATAATGGACAATAATGTCTATTGCAGGGGTCAGCAACCTTCGGCACTCCAGCTGTTGTGAAACTACAATTCTGAGCATGCTCCATTCATTTCTATGATATTTGTTAGAAGAGCAGAGCAAGTATGTATGCTGGGAGTTGTAGTTTTACAACAGCTGAAGTGCCGGAGGTTGCCTACCCCTGGTCTATTGCATACATTTAACCTTTCAGATGCCCATGTCAAATATGACCACGGCTTCTTGGAGGTTAAAGATTGGGAGCGAGCGCTCTCGGACGTGCACTGGCTCACCCTAGTGAGGATCGGGGGAGCTGGATGTGGTGTGCAGCAACCTCTGTAATTCTGAGTGACAAGAGGCTGCCTCACATTAGTCCCCATGGAGCTCCTGCCTATGGCAGGGCTCTATAGAAACATAGTGTAATCCCCAAAGACTATGCTAATACATTGGAGAGTATGAAAGAAGCAATCTAATGATTGCTTGTTAAAGTTCACTATGGGATCTAATAAAGAGTTCTGATGGAGGTCCCAAATGAGTGTGTTATACAAGGGTATTTGAAAATGATTTGTTAAAAAAAAAAAAAAGTTTTTGAGGGACAGAAGAGACAGGGGAGCCGAACAGGGAAGCAGGGAATCCTCATTCTAGTGGTAGGTAGGAGTTGCAGCCGTGGAACCCATCTACCTGAGATAGCATATTGTATACGGATTATACAGTCTGCCATAAAAGTCTCAGATGAGAACAGCATTTGTTGGGATTTTTAGAGTAGCACTGTCTTACAGTGTGGCCCCATTATGCTATGCCTAACTGGACTCCTGCTGTGAATAATGCTGGAATGTCAGAGATCAAACATTGAAGTGAAGCATTTGCTTGATAAAACTAACATTTCTGAGACAGTCCTTTTTTCCATAAAGCTTACACTCAGTAGTTTAATTTCCACATTTTTGACGTTATATCTGTTTGTCCTTCTGATAAAGATTGTACAGGATGTAATTAACCAGGTTTTCGGTTTTCTCAAAATTGTTCTTAAAATTACATTTTCTATGAAACTTCAGAAATTCATCATAACGGTATTGATCAGCAATTATATCTCCCTGCTTAAAGATGACATCACAGTCTCTTGAGTTCTGAAGAAATAAAGAAAAAGATCAATAGTTTTGACAATGCAATTCTAGATTCTTTGCTGCACACACAATATTATTATGAAAGAAATGAGAAAGAGATGGCCAAAAGAATCTGTCGAATTTTTTTTTTGGTGGGAAAATAAAGAAAGGAATTTGTCAAGTTTCAGAGCAAATATAGAAAATGTAATTGCCCCCACTGGCAAGTTCATAATGAAAATATCTATTTGGCCATAAAGTACTTATCTGCAGAAGCATTCATTCTTTGCACCACAGAATACTGCAGAAGGGTTTTCATCACCACTCACAATAATTTCAATATACAAACGATTACCCAAACTGCGGCTCTCCAGCTGTTGCAAAACTACAATTCCCACCATGCCCTGCTGTAGCCTGAAAGCTGTAGGCAGTCTTTGCATGCTGGGAGTTGTAGTTCTGCAACAGCTGGAGAGCCGCAGTTTGCCTATCACTCCCATAAGGACTGCGTGTGCACATTTTCATCAGGCAATTACATATCCTAGTTGAGTTATTTGTGATGAATGCATACATCCATCTGTTTACTTTCGAACTGGACATTTCTCCACTAACTGAATGTACAGTGTAAATGCTTGATTTTGATTAGTGATTTAATCTGCAAGATTTCTTTTAAGTTCGTTTCACCCCCCAAAAAACATTGTTATATAATGCATGATGTCAGGGGCATAGCTAAAACTGACAGGGCCCCACAGCAAATTTTTGTAAGGGACCCTCCCCAACTTAATGGACGCACTAATACATGCACTCACCACATACAGGTGAAACTCGAAAAATTAGAATATTGTGCAAAGTTCATTTATTTCAGTAATGCAACTTAAAAGGTAACACTAAGGCCTCATGCACACGACAGTTGTTTTATTCCGTGTCCGTTGTTCTGTTTTTCGTGCTTTTCTGCAGACCCATTGATTTTTAATGGGTCCGTGGAAAACTCGGCTAATGCACCGTTTGCCATCTGCGTCCGTGATCCATGGTTCCAGTCCGTCCAAAAAATATAACCTATTTTTTTTTTGCGGAAAACGGTTCGCGGACCCATTCAAGTCAATAGGTCCGCAAAAAGTGCGGATGCACAACCGTATGTCATCTGTGTCCGCGTCCGTTTTTTTACATCCTTTGGCATGGCAAACTGTCTGCCAGAACTGAGCCAAATAAAATAAAAAAATCATTAATTTGAATACAGGAAGGAAGCTCAAGGTCACAGGTTATCTGATAGCTGATTGCTAGGCACCTGTGGCAAAAGTGTGGTGGTTTGATTTGTGGTGGATTTTCAGTGTTCTGACAAAAATGCCTCGCTGGAACGTAGAGAAATTAATTACTCTGATTTAGGAGAGGCCTGAATTATGGGACAGCAGGCTGAATATATACCAGGACCGAGTACGCAAGGAGGTGGCATGGGAGAAAGTTGCCCGTTCCCTGGGGCGGTTGGAATGGCAAAAAGCAGATGGCAGAGGCCGGGCTGATTTAGGTAAGTGCCAGCAATGTCGTTGTACTGTCCTGGCCCTGTCTTGTCACTATTGACCTAGCTATTAATTCCATGATGTCATAATAACTGCACCCGACCGTGGAACACGGAGGTGAACGTTCCGCGGTATCCCAGCCTGGCATCCTCTTTGGTTGCTATGATGCGGTGTGCTTTGTGGAGACGCTGAAGTACGGTCAGACACTCATATAGATCATACGAGTGTATTACTGTACTGCAGTGGCGGCACTAAGAGCACGGCGTCCTAGCAACCAATGATGCCCTGAGCTCCTGCTCTCAGCAGGATGCTAGGCCGGAATACCGTGGAACGCACACCTCCGTGTTCATAAACTGTATATTTTGGTGGCCCGCCTTATTTTATATAGGCCTATATATGGTTGTTATAGAACAATCGTGCAATATATACCATACTCCTGCCTTTTGGTGTATTTTAAATGCCTGGCCCTACCTATGCTACTGCAAACTGTAGTAATGGATAAAATGCGTGTGCACGTGCTATTTGGTGACACGTGTTCCTGTTGTAATTGAGCATACAATAGTTGTCAGTTATCCCATATTTCTAAAAATATTAATATACAAATGAATAGCACGAATAATCACTGGCTTCATGAACGTATTTAATTAGTATACCCACACCTGCACTACTGTACCATGTGGTGTCTATTCGTGCATTATCGGACATTTATCTTCAGGTGGCCGCTTCATTTTGGAGAAATGTTTGCTTTGCTATTAGTCCTCTTATTATTGCATATTTCTTTGTGCTATTTATATGATTTTTATGGTTTAATTTCTTAACAGTGAAACAGACGAAGACCCGGTAGAATAGTTGCCGGGATCAATTCTGCCGGGAGCAAAATGAAAGAGGGTGTAGTGGCGAGGGAGGAGCCCGAAAAAGGCCATATATATACACTGCACATTTACAATTTCTAAAGCCGGTCATGGATTTGAGGCCGTAAGTATGTTTGTGATGGCGTTTGACTATTGATGACCTATCCTCTGTGTAGGTGATCATTTTCATTTTTTAGGCTTGGAAAACACCGGTCAACAACGCTGTTCAGCAGTATGACGAGACAACACGTGCACAGCGCACATGCCCTGCCGTCTGCCATCTCTCTTCTTCCTGTGTGGCACTTTTTGCTAGATCAAATCACAGATATTTGCTGGCATAGAGTGCTATCAGTGCTGAAATAGAGAAGGGAGATGGCACCTGCGCACTGCACGCATTTTCTCATCATACAGCTGATTGTCATATTTTGCCAGTTGTTGGCCCACCGCCAATATGATAATGTGTACAAATCCTTTGGATCGGTCCCAAATATGAAAATGCTGGTCCAAGGCCTTTGCAGTTTTAGGTGCCTTAATACTGTTAGGATTTCCGTTTGGTTCTTTGTGTTCCTATGTTTGTGTACATACATGCCAATTGTTGTATTATTTTTATTTATTTTTTGGTATGTAACTCTTCATTAAGGTAATTTCCTTTAACATATTTTGCATGTTGGGTTACAAGGCCAAAAATGGATTTTATTAGGTTAAAATAAACGGCACAATACATAGTACTATTATATTGAGTATTGATGCTGCAACTGCGTTCCTCTAGCTGATTTAGAAATCCAACTACCACCATGGCCTTGTGATGCCTGATACATGTTTTTGTTCTGGTGTATTTTGCTTATTATTCAACAAAAATGAGGGTGCCATGGTAGAAACAGGTCCGATGCAGATGCACAGAATCTCAGCACTTGGTTAGCTCCTTGAATGTTTCTACCTGTTTTCGGGCTGGACATCCCAAACTACAAACAATGTTAAGAAAAATAGTTTCCCATTTATTGTTTAGGCTCCCCAAAAGAAACATCAGTGAATTTTTGTTGGTGGATGTGTGAAATTAACATCTAAAGTGGAAATAACACATTCCAAAACAATATGTCTACTATGCAGGATCAACGTCTATAGTACACACAAATTATTTTTTCAGTTACAATCATTAGGTAAAACTTTAATGTTGTACTCAAATAATTTCATATATGTTTTTTTCTTATTTTTCTATATAGTACTGTGGACAGTTTGGATGACCCGGAGGAGTCGGATTTTGGGGGAAGTGAGACTCCAGCCGCTTTCTCCACAGAAAGTAGTCCGACTCCAACACCGGCAGAGGAGACGGAACACCAGTCCGTGGAGTCACCCACCGCTTCTCAGGGGAGCCCCGAAAGGACACAGCAGCCTCAGCCTAGGCGGTCGCGAAATGTGCCCCAGTCTTCCTCTGCGCAAGAGACTCGGGAGCAGATTGACTCCAGAGTCATAGAATTCCTTGCCAAGAGGAGAAGTGAGGGCCCAGAGGAAGCGGTAGTGAGGGGGCTGG
This sequence comes from Bufo bufo, assembly GCF_905171765.1. Classification (NCBI taxonomy): domain Eukaryota; kingdom Metazoa; phylum Chordata; class Amphibia; order Anura; family Bufonidae; genus Bufo; species Bufo bufo. Next base: position 91,188,494 of record NC_053398.1, on the reverse strand, counting down.
CACCATTACTGAGGGGGTCCCTGCCAACAAGTTTAGTCCATGTGTGGCGGGACTGGCCATGGTAATTGAAATGTTTTTTCCCCCATACCAGGGAGACATTGTTTCTGAACTTAACACAGTCCGGTGCAAAATCCTCTCTGCAGGCTCGCAGCATGCTCCTATGCCCAGCCGACCACAACCCCATGGTCCACCTTTACCTGTGCCACGTTACCAGGTGGTACAAGACCCAAGCCGCCCCCCTTCCCACTGTGCCACAGCAACCTGACCAGGTTAGGCGTGGAACCTCTTTTCCTCCTGGTCCCTTTAACAGGGAATTATTTGATTTGTAAAACTGTGTCAATACTAATGTTGTATATATTTATAGTTATTTAAGTTTGCATTTTTTTCGGCAAAATTGTGTGCCGTTTTTTTATTTGGGGGGCTTGGGTTTCAGTTAAAAAAACTATTATCAAACGCAATGTGTCTTGTATTTTTTCATAAACAACTACAATTGTGCCTCCAAACAAACAAAATAACTATGGGACGTGGCTCAACAACCAACTCAACCTTTTGATGGTGAAGTAGCAATACAGATTATATAGGCCAAAGGAATTGCTGTTAGTCCAAACATCTGTTTGTACGGGGATCAATCTAAACTATTATTGGTTGACAGTAAAAGGCACAAATGTACAAACACACTATAAAACTAATGGGTTGAGTGAAATATCAATAAGCAAATGGTTGCACAGGAAACCAATTGGGTATGTGCATTTTCGGACAACAACACTTTGTATTGAGTTTTCTTTTAGAAATAAACCATATAATGTTACAGGAATAGATGTGCATTGACAATCCAACACAATGGGCAGCACATTGAACACATTTTATAAGTGGTAAGAAACTTGTAAATAACTCATGAAAGAATAAAGTTACGTTAAAACCAAGCACACCATTGTTTTTCTTGTGAAATTCCCAATAAGTTTGATGTGCCACATGACCCTCTTCCTATTGAAAAAACAAAAGTTGGATTCAAAATGGCCGACTTCAAAATGGCCGCCATGGTCACCACCCATCTTGAAAAGTTTCCCCCCTCACATATTAACTTCCTGTTTGTGGCAAATTAGTATATCACCAACCATTCCCATTTTATTAAGGTGTATCCATATAAATGGCCCACCCTGTAGAATGTGATAGTGTTATTGTTAGACTAGTGCTTGATATGAAATACATAACATTCAAACCTATTTAGATGTTTAAAAGACACACACAATACTTGTAGTAATAAACAAACTTTATTTTCCGTGGTGAAACCAACATCAAATTTTGGAAAAATGAGGTATTAGAAGGTTTTTGGAAACATATAGCAAATCCAATAATGATGGATCAAAAATATAAACCATAAACATCATTTTTATTTGAAATGAGCTTGATTATGTTTTAGTTCCAAAAAACCTCAGCCCGCAAGCCCACGTCAAGGGTCATCATTCTCCTGCGAGTCCCTACACTCAACTATGTCATAAATTACACAAGCTATCTAGAAAATAAAAAAATACTAGCGAGCACAGAAGAAATCAAACACTGCCACGAATAGCGTCCCTCTGCCATGGCAAGGAGCCCTCTGGGCTTAAAAAGTAGTCTGCATAGAGTTCTCAAACTGCAATCCCTGCAGTCCCAGGTCATCTATGCAGGGTCCTATCCAAACCCAAACCTGATGACGCTGGCAAATCTTCCATGTCAACAGAAGAGGAAGCCTCGTGAATCCTGGTGAAGTTGTGTAGAACAACACAAGCTTGAATCACCAGGGTAGCATTCTCCGGATCCATCTGTATGGATGACAAAAACACCCTCCACTTGCTAGAGAGTATCCCGAAAGCGCACTCAACATACCGATGGGCACGAGTCAACCGGTAGTTGAAAATACGCCTCCTGACATTCAAACCACGCTTTGGAAAGGGCCGCATAACATGGTGAGTTAATGCAAACCCTTCATCCGCCACGATGACAAATGGAGTCGGTGGACCAGCAGATCCGGGCAGTCTTCTGGATTTCGGGCAGGGCAAGCTGGTTGGCACGAAGCCGCTCACCAATTCTAGAAGCACTAAAGATGCGAGCATCCGCAGTGCTTCCATAGGCCCCGATATCAACCATTATAAACTGGTAGTTACTGTCAGCAACAGCCATCAGCACTACCGAAAAATAATGTTTATAATTAAAGAATCGGGGCCCTGAGTGAGGAGGCTTCTTCACACGGATGTGCTTGCCATCCATTGCCCCGATGCAGTTTGGAAACTGCGCAGAAATATTGAAGCCCTTAGCGATCCGAACCCAATCGTCCGCCTTGGGCTGTGGCATCACCGTCTCTCGGAGTTGCTGCCAGATGACATGGCAAGTGTGACGTACAATCCGAGAGATTGTCGAGGTTCCTAAAAGAAACTCAAAATGCAGGGAGGCAAAAGAGTTCCCAGTTGCAAGGAATCTGTAGGAAAACGAAAAAAAAAAACACATATCAGTCAGCAGCAAATCAAAGGGAACATCAGATACTTGATTCGTCAATAATGTTGTATACAAGACATGATTTTAAACAATCTATGTCCATTGTCGACTAAACAATTTTTTTTTTTTTTTTTTGTGTGTATGAACCAAACACTACCAGCGATTGGGGTGTGGGCAGTTCTACCACAACTAAGTTACAACATCTGTGTTTAGACCCTTTAAAATGCAGAAGGTTATGGGCGACTTAAGAATGATGTGAACATTATGCATGATGATGACGTTAGCTGAACACAAATTTGAAACCTGCTAAAAAGAATCGACAACCTTTAATATTGCCATGCTATGTTTCAGGGATTCAAGTTTTTAAAAAAAATGGACATAACAATGTTCACAAAACATTATGGGCAAAGAAAGGTTACTTCAGAAAACAGTAGCACATGAGAAGAGAGAACTACAGAAAACTAACAGCAGCCATTTTCTAACACATGTTCCTCCTGACAGAAGCAGTGCACATTACTGTTGAAACTTTAAACGTAAAATATTGCTTACCTCAACGTGACGATGAGCCTTTCCTCAGGAGAAATGCTGCGCCTCATATTGGTGTCCATGAAGGTAAGGACAGTACGTAGAGACGACAGCAAGCAATCAAATGTAGTCACTGACATCCGACAGAAGGAAAAAAACTTCTCAGGATGCAGGCAAAGATCTTGGTAGAGGGTATGAAAGTGTCCTTTCCGGTAGCATTGAGAAAAAATCGGATGGACCCAAAATCGCCGCCTTCTACTAGGTTCCTCTTCCAACAAAAGAGTAGAGATGTCGCAAACATAAAATTTTCCGTTCGCGAGCGGCGAATGCGTATTTCTGCAAATGTTCGCGAACGGTAGAACCGGGCGAACCGCCATAGACTTCAATAGGCAGGCGAATTTTAAAACCCACAGTGACTCTTTCTAGCCACAGTAGTGATGGAAAAGTTGTTTCAAGGGGACTAACACCTGGACTGTGGCATGCCGGAGGGGGATCCATGGCAAAACTCTCATTGAAAATTACATAGTTGACGCAGAGTTGGATTTTAATCCATAAAGGGCATAAATCACCTAACAATCCTAAAATATTTTGAACAACGTGGTTTAAAACATCCAGTGTGTGTATACAATCAGGCATGATGTTGTGTCGATCAGGTAGTGTAAGGGTTACGCCCGCTTCACAGACATTGACAGACCAAACTCCCCTTTTAATGCACCGCAAACAGTCCATTTGCCCAACCGCAAACTCCCCATTTACACAAGGTTGGATACCAAGCTAGCCATGTCCGGTTGATGTCATTGAAGATTTCTTCCTCCACCCAGCCATGTACAACACCAAGGGTCCCCGAAAGGTGAATTGAATTGATTTTTCGAACGGGGAGATGGTTAAAAAAACGCTGGCTCCCTCCCCTTTGTTTGAATCCACGGTCACTGCGTCTGCGCCGTGCAATTTACTCTCACACCCGATATGAGTGGTATTTTCTGTAGTTCTCTCTTCTCAACAGTTTAATCCCTGTTGTGGTCCTGGCTACGGTGGGAGACCGTGAAGAAGAACGGAGGGGAAGGGGATGACATGACTGGCAACTATAGATGGCTGGGGTGTGCGGGAAGCCATGGCCGGGTGCGAGCTAAATGAGGGCGTGCTAAATGAGGGGCATGCCTGATGGTGAGAGAGGTGAAGAAGGGGACGGGAGGGAGGGGTGAGAGCGCAGCGTCCATGATGGGAGCGAGAGGCCGCGCTAAATAGGCCTCCTTCGCCCCTCCCACAAACGCAGGCTGAGCTTCAGCCTTACTACTTGTGGTCCTGGCTACGGTGGGAGACCGTGAAGAAGAACGGAGGGGAAGGGGATGACATGACTGGCAACTATAGATGGCTGTGGTGTGCGGGAAGCCATGGCCGGGTGCGAGCTAAATGAGGGCGTGCTAAATGAGGGGCAAAAGTCAACGGGTAGGAATGTAAAGGTGAAACTCATAGAGCTAAGCTGGTGAAAGCTTTGGCGATTTCGGGCCTCGGATTAGGGATGTAATGCGTGAAGCAGAAGGATTGCCATCTGCCCATTTTCTGGATGACGTGTGCTGGGACCCCGTGACTCGAGGCTGCGGAAGCCGCGCCTATGCGAAACGAATGTCCCGAGATGGCCTTGGCATCGAACCCTAACCCGGAAGCCAAAGTTCTGATGTGATGGATAAACTGTGACGTCGTGAGACATTTGGAGTTGAAGGGAAAGAGTGGGCTGCCTGGCGCGGAAACTTTTAAGATGGCGAGAAGCTTTTTGAACATGGCAACCGGGCACCATTCGTTGAAGGTCTGGAAGTAGATGATTTTGACTGGAGGACCTACTTGGGAAGTTTTGGTGGAAGGGAGAGAAAGGGTGCAATGAGTCTGCTGCCAGACCAGCTGGTCTGAAGTGGGGCCTGCGTGGCCTGGAGAGCCAGTGAATTCCCCGGGCCGTAAGAACCCGTAGAAACAGAGATACATGGCAGCTTTGAGCACTATGCTTTTATATGGCCCGAAAGGATCGCTGTCTAGGGAGGTGGAAAAAGCCCTGAACATGGCCCCGGTAACTGGTTTCCTCCGGGACTCCGGCTTGTTGCTGCTCTTTTGAATCCCTCTAAGGGTGGATTTGATGGCCTGGGAAGAAAATATGGACTGGCTGCCTGGGAAATCTAAAGTGAGGAAATGCTGTACCCCTGCCAGGTACAATTTGATGGTGCTGAAAGATAGGTGAAGGTCTGTGTGACAATAAGCCAGAAATGCCATGACATAAGTTGTTTGGTCCAGATGTCCTTGTGGGTGTCTGAGGGAGAATTGTGAGAAGGTTTCCCACCCGGTCTTGTAGTTCCTGGCTGTATTGAGGGATAAGGAGTTATGGATGAGTGACTTGGCAGTTCTGACATGCTTGCTCAATCCATCATCAGTGTCTCGACTGCAGGTGGAGGAACCCCTGAAGGATCTGCGTCTGGCATCACCTGAAAGAAAACCGGGAAGTTGAAACGGGAAAGGGCATCAGCTGCTGTGTTTGCTGAACCCTGTATGAACCTGCATGAAAAATGAAAGTTGTATTTTAAGGCAAGGCATACTAGTCTGCGGACAAAGGGCATGATTTGTGGGGAGGAGGAGCGACCTTTGTTGAGGATTTCTACCACTGCCTGATTGTCCGTGACGAAGACGACAGGCTTGTTCCTCCAGACCTCCCCCCAGGTCTGGGCAGCTGCCACGATGGGATAAATTTCTAATAGTGGAGAGGATTTGATTGAACTCTGGATGGAAGAAATCTGAGGCGGCCAGGGACCCGCGAACCAGTGGTTCTTGAAAATGGCTGCGAACCCTTTTGAACCTGCTGCGTCGGAAAACACGGTGGGAGAATTATCATCCCAGGAAGGGACGAAGAGGGAGATGCCGTTCCAGCTGGTCAGGAAATGGTGCCACATGTGGAGATCGGCCGTTGCGGCGGCGTCGAGGTGGATCAAGGAGTCCTGATCCGAGGCAGCAGGTAAAAGTTGCAGCAATCTGGAGATGAATGCCCGCCCCTGGGGCATGATCTTGGATGCAAAATTTAACATCCCCAGAATCGACTGGAGTTCGACCTTGGTGAGGGTCCTGACCGCGACAGACCTCCTGATGGAATCTTGGATTTTTAGGAGTTTTTCGTCGGGCAACCGGGCTTCCATCTTACCAGTATCCAAGATGATCCCCAGAAATGTTATGACTGAAGATGGACCTTCGACTTTTGCTGGGGCAATCGGGACGTTTAATTTTGAGAACAAGTCGAGAAGTACCTGGAGCTGGTTAGGTGCCTGGCCTGCGGTCTCGATCAACAGGAAATCATCAAGATAATGGATGACCCTGGAACATCCGCCGTGGTTGACCAAGACCCAGTGGAGAGCTGTGGCTAATTGATCAAAGAGCCAGGGACTGCTCTTTGATCCAAACGTCAGTCTGTCTGCGAAATAGTACCGTTCCTTCCACTTGATGCCGTAGAATTTCCATAAATGGGGTGAGACCGGAAGCAGTTTGAAAGCGTCGGCAATGTCCGCCTTGGAAAGCCACGCGCCTGACCCCAGCTGGAGGATCAACCGAATGGCCTCGTCCAAGGAGGAGTACCGCATAGAGAAGTCTTCTGAAGGGATGAGCGAATTTAAGCTAGGTGTGCTGGAAACATGAGGAGCCGAAAGGTCGAATATCAGTCTTTTTTTATTTGAATTTTTTTTTGTGACCAGGCCAATGGGGTTGACCCTCCAGATGTCAAAAGGGGGGACTATGAATGGACCCAGGAGGAAACCCTTACTGATCTCAGACTGGATGAGGGAGTCTACTGATTCAGGATCTGCCAGGGCGGAACGGAGGTTGGAACCCTCCCAAGTTGTCTGCGGGTAGGAAACTAGCCCTGTATGGAACCCCTGTGAGAAACCGGAGACCAAAAACTCCACGAAAGCGGGATCGTGGTGATGCAGCAGGAGGGCGGCTAGTAGGTCAACGTTGACTCCAGCTAGTCACAGCTGTTTTGATGACCTTTGCGGACAGGACGACTGGGGGTGGGCCCGGAAACAAATGGTGCAAACATGCAAAGCCTTGCATTTTGAGAAATAGCAATCGGACCAGTTGAAATTGTTACAAACCTGACTTCTGCCCAAAAACACTATGGGCCTGCCCCATTTGTCTGTGTTCTGCCCTGAACTCGAAGACGTGGAAGGGAAGGCCGAGGGTCTGCCCTGGGCCAGGGCCCCTGAGTTGGGACACCAGTCGGAGGAATGCAAGATAGACTGGCAATTGGCGCAGGTGGGAGCTCTGAGGCCTGCAAAGTGCCTGCAGAAGAGCTCCATGTCTAGTATGGACCAATCCGAGATATGCCGGAACTGAGACAGGGCAGCGGCGGCTTTGGCAGAGAACGAGCGATGGTAATC